>NC_083570.1:125155945-125478618 GCF_027579695.1 Neoarius graeffei | reverse complement strand
GGTGATTAACAGTACTAAATGTCATAAAACAACATAAGAAAATCGTACTGCCTTATCTCCATTATGTGCAAACATAAAACACGGTGTAGGATTGCTAACACAATATTGCTGAGTCCCAGAACATGCTAGACATTTCAAATGGCAAAGAAAGATTGTCTGGCTGAAATACAAACTTATAAATGGCTATACCAACAAAAAGTCTAACAAAGGAAAATAAGGGCACTTACATTTACATTCACGCACAACAGCACCGAGAGACCTTCAAACGAGACATGAGACTCCTAGGCTACGTTCACACTGCAGGCTGAAGTGACTCAAATCCGATCTTTTCGCCCATATGTGACCTGTATCCGATCTTTTATTGACAATATGAATGACACAAATCCGATTTTTTCAAATCCGGCCCAGGCCGTTTGGATATGTGGTGCTAATTCCGATTCCTATCCGCTCTTTTCATATGCGACTTCAGTCTGAACTGCCAGGTCGCATTCATCCAACTTACACGTCAACAAGCCACAAACGTCACTATTCTGCGCTGAAGTAGGCGGCGGGTCTCTCAAAAAAAGTTACAACAACATGGCGGACGCTTCGGGCTGTGAAGGTTCGGAATCTTCTCAATGGAAGGACGCAGAGGTTAGGGAGCTGATTTCCATTTGGGGGGATGCAGCTATTCAAGCTCGGTTGGATGGGTCATACCGCAACCGGGCGGTTTTTGAAAGCATTTCCAAAGAATTGGCCAAGCGCGGCTACAGGAGGTCCTGGCTTCAATGCCAGAGAAAAGTTAAGAACCTTCGCACCAAGTATAAAGCGGCTAAGGACGTTAACAGAAAAAGTGGCCGTGGTCGTGTAGTGTGTCCTTTTTATGAATTGCTCGACCGCATTTTGAGTGACAAGCCTCACGTGGACCCCATCGAACTGCTGGATAGCGAGGATGTCTGCCCCGAGGAGAGCTCAGGTCCTGCAGCTAGGGCAGCCAGCCCAGCTAGCTATGATACAGGTAGGATATTTACACGCTGTCTGACTTACCTGATTATATTGAATTTCGAATTATTGCATCAGTGTTGACCTAATTTCCTTTAATGTATGTACAGGAGATTGGACTGTATCACCCTCCCCTGCCTCTACAAGCACAGAAGACAACGCACCTCGAAGCAGCTCTACATCCACTGGCTGTAAGTAATTCTGTGTTCTTTTGTTTAATTAACTTGGGGAACACTACGTGAGAACATCTAGCCACATTTTATGTCCACATACTATATATGAATACTTGAAGAAATACTCAAAGTAAAACCTGTTTTCTTAATTTTAAATGAATGATTTTTCTTTTATCAAAACTTATCCAAAGAGTTTAGTTGTCGGCAACCAGATAACATTACCTGGGTGAATGAGAATATTGACAGTTTTAAATAGTTATTTGTCTGTTACTTATAATTAGGTTAACTGGTTTGTTTTGTCATATCTATCACAAATTTCACAGCAAAAGGCACTCAATGTAATGTTATTCAACTAATCCATTCTTTTTATTTATTTTTTTTATTTTTAGCTACATCTGCAACATCCCGAAAAAGGAAGTCCAAATTGGAGACTACTCTGGAGGTATTTGCTGAAAAAATAATCAATGCCTTCAAGACTGAGGACAATGATCTACTCCTGAAGATGCAGGCGGCTCAACATGAGCACGATCGGAGAATGTTTCAAATGTTTTCACAGCTCATGGACCAATATCCTCGACCACCACCCCAGCCACAATACCAGACCCCAATGTACAACCAAATGCATCCTTCTCACCATTCCCCAGTCTTTCCAATGGCTCCATCTCCCACCCCATCTCCATCTCTCACACAGCCTCGGTCCTTTCTACAGGATCTCAGTCAGCCACTTCCCTTAAACAACACTTTCAGGCCCCAGGGTCAACCCCCCTTCTTTCGACCTGAGGATCAAGACTAAAGGCCACCAGTTTTGTATTGCATGGTTATTTGTCTTTAGGATGCACTTTTTCTTTTGCCATGCAGGTTTAATTGCAGGTGAAATAGCATTTGCACCTTGATTTTGAAAAACATGGCAGAAGTTTTTCTTTACTGTATTGTGGAATTTTGTTACAATGCCATGTGAAGCGGTTTTTGTATATGGTTTTGTTCTGCACTTTAATGTGTCTTTCATTAAGACAACTTTTTGTTTTTTAAATATACCAACAACACTTTTGTAAGTGTGGAGTGGTATTGTTTGCTGTAATAGCCTGGTAAGTTATACTGTTGAAAAGGCTGATTTGTGCTGTTGTATATGGACAAACATTGTCTAACAAACATAAAAGCAACACAAGAGAAAAGGGTTAATCTTTTATCACACCAATTCTTAAAACAGCTGTCTGTGGTAACAAGAAAACAATTGTATGCTGAGTTATGGCAGTGCTTCTCATTCATTTTTTTATTACCCACCCCAGAAATCACTTCATGACCCGTCATTCTCCACCACTGCAAAATAGCATGGTTTGTTCATTGTTATTTTTCATAGTGCATCCAATGAATTACAGTAGGCCTATATCCTCATTAACATTAAAGAAAATAAAGTAACTGAAAAAGACAAACACGTTCCTCAGGGTCAAATAGAAGCACTGAATTATGGTTCACAGTTGGCTATAAAAGAATTGAGTCAGTGCCTCCCTGATTCTTGTTGGCTGAACATCTGCCAAGCCTCCTTCAGCACCGCTCTCGACATTAGGAACTGCTCCACCGGGTTCCTCATAGGCCTCGCCGTGCATCTCACACACATTGTGGAGAGTGCAGCATGCACTTATGATGGTGGAGACGATGGAGATGTCCACATCCAAACGTTTGGCAAGGCACCTCCATCTGCCTTTCAGCCGCCCGAAGGCACATTCAACTGTCATCCTGGCTCTGCTGTGGCGCTCATTGACATACCTCTGCTCTGCAGTTAATGTTCCTGTGTCGGAATAGCCTTTTAAAAGCCAGGTTCGGAGAGGATACGCAGGGTCACCAAGGAGCAGGATGGGCACTTGAACGCCCATGATATCTTCAGTGTCCTTGAATACAGAGATAATTAGAATACAAAACATATCACATCAATAATAATGCAAATGTGATTACAAAGCACTCGAAAGTACCTTACATGACATCATGCACTCAGTGTAGTCTGGTGATGAGGTCTTTGGTGAAACAACTACTACAGGATAGACATTAAAAGATTGGTACACACTCACCATGGGGGAAAAAGCTCCCCTCTCTCTGCCAGTGAGTATATCCGTGAATTACGGAGCACCCTGGCATCATGGACACTTCCTGGCCATCCAATATTGATGTTGGTAAAGCTGTAGGAAGACAGTCATTTATTCCTAAATAGCATGTCTGATCTAACATTTTATTTAAGGCAGTGTTCTACTTGATATTGCTGGACTAAACTTGTGAGAAAAATTATAAACCAGAGTTAATATATAAACTAAATATTTTTTTAAAAATATATAAATTACACAAATATGAGTACTTACCAATATCAATGATCAACGACACCCTGCAGGACAATGGAGTGCCACCCTTTACAGTTGAAGTAATCTGCATGGTTGTCCTCAGGAGCAATAATGGGGATATGGCTCCCATCTATTGCACCTCCACACTGCGGGAAGCCCCATCTGTGTTTAAAGCTTTGCACAACCTCATGCAGGTCATCTCCCCGAGGAAGCTTGATGTACTCAGGCATGAGTACCTGTCTAACTGCTCTGCAGAACTCCTGGACAATGGAACACACTGTAGACTTGGCTATGCCAAATAGATTCGCGATTGTGCGGTAACACGCACCTGTTGCAAGCCAATACAGGCCAACGCCGACGCGTTTATTGACCGAAATTGGCAGCCGAAGTTGGGTTTCCATACGCGACAGTGGCACACGCAGACGCTCACAGATGTAGGCAAAGGTTCTCCTCCCGACGCGAAAGTTGTTAATGAACTCGGTGTCGGTGACGGAGCGAAGCACATCTACATCCCACCATTCCTGGCTGTGACTCCGCACCCACACGTCCCTTTGAACGGAGGTTGCAGTCACTACCCCGCAGAACGCCTGAGCCAAAACCCTTGCCCTCTTCCTTCTCAACCTCCTCCTTAACATAAGGCTATTGTGCATGTTCTGGCTCCGTCGCAACAACAACTGCATCATCGCCAGGTACTCCATGCTGGCTACTGTCATACACAGGAAACTTTAGGTTACTTCCGCAAACACTGGCCATGCTCACTGCGTGTGACGTCGTCGTATCCTGCAATGCGCATGCGGAACACTTTTAGGTCGCTTTTCGTTCATACTGAGGATCACATACAAGTCGCATATATTTGTTAATGTGAACGACCTCACCAAAAAATCGGATTTCACAAAAAAATCGGAATTGAGCATTAAGCCTTGCAGTGTGACCGTAGCGCTAGAATGCGACGGCATGAAAGAGAAACGTCCGTGCCTGTTTATATAACCCAGCCCCTTAAAGGGGCGGTGCCACATTTTCTTAAAGGCAAAGTATTTTACATAGAACAACAGGAATTTACACAGAAGAAGGCAGGGAATTTTATACATTCCTGGTGTCTAATTTGCACCCTAAAATTGAATAAAACGGTTAAAATATACTGTTTTGCCCGATTTCCGAAGGTTTGTTTACATCTCACTTACTGTATGCGCACTTTCACCGCCAGGGGACCGGCGTCGTGACGTCATTTAAGCCAAACAGACCGGGAGCAGCTCTGTGTTTACTTGTGAACCGAGCACACGTGTACGGACTTTGGTCACAAGAGGTTGTGTAAAATGTCTGAAAGCGATAGTGATTTTGAAGTAGGAACTCTCCAAATTGAATAGAGAGGTGAAACCATATATGTATGAACCTATTGCCGTTGCGAAGCAATCTTTGAATGTGGCTCACCGGTTTGACTGCGCGGCCTCGAAATCGGACAGCGACTCGGCCGACTCTGATCGCGGTGACCCCGGACCTCAACAAGACTCGCGGCCAAACGATTTATCCTGGTAGTTATGATAAATTCCTACTTACATCATAATACTAAATAAGAGCCCTTTTGAAGAATAATTAAACCGCCCTCCCTAGTGGATATAGGGAACGATTACTGGACAGTGCCCCAGTAGGCCACATTAGCCTGCCATCCACGGCATTATACTATTTATAGCCGACTCTAAGCGAGGAAATATCTCTTTGTCTCATTTCCACAATGATTGTACAGAATCCCTCAGGCAGGGATGAGAGTGGGTCCTGATGAAAAAAAGCAGAAAATCTGTAATAAGGGGGGGTCCGGGGGGGACCCCCTGGGAATTTTTTTTCAAAATGAGACCTTACACACCCTATTTCCTGCAATCTGAGCTGTAGTTAATTAAAACACCTGATGCCTATTTTAATACTTATTGAAATAAAAACACTATTATATAGAACAATATGTATCAAAATAAATATAATGTGTATTGCATTAATTCAAAATATCATCTACATTTTATGGGGACTGGTTATTACTCATTGTCAACACTTGTTTTTCTAAAAAATGTCCATTAAAATTCATAGTTATTTACAGTTCCATTAATAATTCAAATTTTCATATAATCAATATATTGAATTAAAACATTCATATCTTATGGAGACTGACCTTTTCCTAATGTCCACATTATTGTATATGATTTCTTCACAATGTCTATTTAAACTTTAAAGTTATACAGTTATCAACACTGCCAGCTATAATTCAAATTATCATATATTCAATGTATTGAATCAAACAAATGCATATTTTATGGGGACTGTCTTTATCTTATTGTCCACATCACTTGTATGTTTTTTTCAAAAGGAAAAGTTTTTACAGTTCCCAGTTATTTTTGAAACAAATTTTCATTTGATCATTTAGACTTCAGTTTCTTGGCCAAAGCCACTCATCAGTCCTCTCTTTTTTCCTTTTTCTTGCATTAGCCAGCTCCTTCTGTTTTTACATGCTCTAACCTAGCTCTCTTCTGCTCTCTCTCACACTCCTCTCTTGCTTTCCTTTTGCTTTGCTAAACTTGTTTTTTATACCAGCATCAATTTCACGTACCTTCGCTTCATCTCGCTTGTCAATAGTATTCGGCATCTTGAGAAAAAACACCGATTAGAGGAAAGTATTTTTGATATGCAGCTCACAAACATGCAAGTTTTGATAAAAGAAAACGGATGTGGGTGTCTTTGTAAAAACTGTTTTGATTGGCTATTATGGTCTTGACATCGATGTTTTGACCAATAACAATGTAGATAACACGAATTTTACATCACATTCAACAAGATTAAACGAGACTAAAGATGGTGACTTACAAATAATGTGTAAACATCGTTGGAGTTAATAAAGTTTGAACAGCATGAAGGAACATACCCCAACCCCCCGAAATTAATAAAAAAAAATTTCTCAACGGATTTGGCATAATATAAAAAGGTTGTTTTTTACTCAGAAAAAGCGGAAAACTCTCATCCCTGCTTAGGATTCTTGACTTGTCAATTGCAAGCAAAAGTAAAAACGTTTCCCTCCAATCTTCTCCTTCTTGCTTGGGCATTGCTGCTCCGTTTCTTCTTTGACTGCTTGATTTTGTTTCACGCGCACAATCCACTCTCTCCGCCTCTTCCGGAAAAAACCAACCCTCTGGCTTCACGCACACAATCCACCCTCTCTGCCTCATCTCCTCTTTCAGAAAAAGCCAACCCTCTCTCTGCCTCTTCTCCTTTATCGGAAAAAGGTAAAAACTTCTTCCTGAACCGGTCCCGTTGTTACAGTTCACTGCACAACAATAAGGCATGGGGGTTTTTCTTTGGAAATTCCTGAACGCACGTCTGCACTCAAGCCCAACGGCAATGTCAGTAACCGGAAGTGGACTCAACTCAAGCGGTTTGTTTGGCTTAAATTATGTCACGCGCCGAGTGGTCACGAAAATAGCCGAACAGAAATTCGCCACGAGCCGCGCTAACTTATTTTAATTATTACTTATTAACAATACTTCTTGGGACCAGAAGAAAATTACAGAGGGTTTTTTAACATATAAAGTTTCAAATGGGCATAAAATTAAAATCATTGCCTATGAGCTTTAACTTTGTTAATGCTAATATCATTTAAAGGTATTATGTAACTTAAAAGCAATTTTATTATTATGTTCTTACAACCCAAGTTAGGTCTCTAAATTTAACTTGATTTGTTCAAACCAGCCAAATGCATTGTAGACATCAGTTTTGTATTTAAGTGTGCGCAAACACAAAAATCAAATCTAAAAAACAAAGATTCAGAGTTCTGTATTCAACTTTGACTGTATTGATCCTTCAAGCTTTGGAGATCACACACTTTACCTGAACAGAAGGACTCTGCAGTTGCCATACAGTAAATTCAGCATAAAAACTGGACACTGTAACCACAACATTACTAGCAGTAGATTCAAAACACAAACCACAAAAACATCACAGTAAACTGACAGAAATAAATAAAATAATTCTGCATAAAGTGCAATGGATTCATGATCCACAGAATCTAACTTTGCACTGTTTTCAGTGTCCCAGTGGAAGCGCATACAAACTTCAGTCACGGCAGATAAACAGTATAAACTTCACAGTACATTAAAATAGATAGATAGATAGATAGATAGATAGATAGATAGATAGATAGATAGATAGATAGATAGATAGATAGATAGATAGCGAACTGTTAGTTGACAATATTGCAACAGTGCATCCTCAAGAGTGAAAACACAATAACGGCATTTTATTGAAGTGAACCAAACATGCCACAAACTGAATGAGGCAAATAAGAGCTAGTGCTTCTTTTAATAATAATAAAAACTAATTATATATTACAGTGAGGGTTAACCCTGCGAACACCATTTTACATAGCTGACAACTTTGACAAATCAAAGTGGCTTTGCAAACAAAAAGTAAAATCAACCCTCTGCAAACTCGTCACTGAGAAATAAAAAGTGGATACACAACAGAAATCAGTCTGAGCCGTTGACTGAGAGCCTGCTTTTCAGAGCAAGTGCTTTGTTGGAAAGTTTACCTCCATCCAGTTCCATCCAAATCTTTTGGATTACCTCAAAAGTGTAGCGGAGGTCAGCAGGGTAGCTGAGGTTCAGTGCATACATCAGTCCAAACAGCATAGCAACTGCTAATGCTACATTATCAAGCTCTAGTAACACCTTGATGCCTTCAAGAACAATGCCAATGTCCTCTGCTTCATCACCTGAAGCATGTTCTTTAAGAACGTAGATCCCAACAGTGGTGTCTTCAATGGCCTCATTGATGGTGTTTTGATCCATGCTCTGTACAAAACAGACAAAAGGCAGGTAAACCAAAGTTTGGTAAACCAAACCTCATCACCAAGCCCTATCAAGAAAAGGATAAACATAAAATAGTGACACTATAGATCTAGGTAAAGTGAAAGCTAGAAGGAAGGCAAATTTAGAGACAAGAACAAGTAACTACAGCAGAACATTAAACAAACATTTTATAAAAATGGAAGCATTATCTGTTCCATAAGGGGGGAAAACAAACAAACAAACAAAAAAAAACCTTGAATGCACCTGCTGACTGGCTGAAATGAGGTGAGGCTCGGTCCGAGCCACTTTGTTGCCCATTTACAGAACCATGGTTGTGTATGAACACTGGATTCTTTTTTCATCGCCCACACAGATCATACAGCTGGCAGACCATGAGGAGATATTTACTGAATCTGACAAAGTGTACTGCACAATTGTTCTTGAGAACCATTTATTCTACCTTTAAGTTAATTTAACCAGCAGCCAGAAGCACTATTGGTTTTGTGTTATGAAACAGAAAAAAAGAAAGGTTATAAAAATGGTAATACATATTCTTTTAAATCGATTAATAATTTCAGCACAAGCGATCTAGAATGAGAACAAGAGAAAAGTGGAAGATAAGCGTAAGCACCGAATTCATATACATACCACATATTCCTGTAGAAAGTTATTTGCAGGGATGCAAACAGAGGTATGGTCAAAAAGGAGTGAGATTATCGAAGCCGTGCCTCCGCAGCAAATATCATATAATTACATTGCCACCAACCTCTGCCATCCAGGGCTCACCCTATACACACGCAGTTCTTTATATGAAAATACACTGTCCCAGTTCCTTGGAAATGCTTAAAAGTAAAGAACACTGAGACAATGCTGGAAAATTGAACATAAATTTTATTCCAAAATAGAACTTATTAGACTATTGTGCCAGTCCCTTCGGTACAGTATACTTCTTCCAGCTCCCCAGCTCTCTACTGTTTCTTCTTCTTCCTTGCCATCTCCAATGTCTCCAGGGCCTTGCGTCTAGCTGCATTTTTCTGCTTTGCCACATGTCTCAGCTGTGCCTGCCTTTCTTCTGCTTGAGCAGAAGTACTCTGCCTGCCTCTTCTTCCTTTCCTCAATTCTATTCTCTCTGAAGGATTTATCCTTTTTCCCTGCTGCCCTGATGTTGCAGCAGACAGTTTTGTCCACTGGCCCAAGTTTCACATCTTCCCTCTTGAACATGGTGATTCCTGTCCTCCCCCTTGATCTTAGGGTGTATTTAACTGTTTGCACAGCATTAAAGGTAGCGATCCTCATGTTGGCACTTTTCTTGTCAATCACATCACCCATGAGGCTGAAGGAGGACTCTACTAGTGGCCCATGGAAGATGGAGAGGGCACCTCTGATGACCTGCATGAGGGCTGGATACTTCCCCAGACTTATGACATGGGCCCACCACTTCACAATGTCATCTCCGTCTTCGTAGTTGGCCAGGTTGGGGTCCACATTGTACCTTAGTACAGTGGTTTTCAAAGTGGGGGCCGCCAGGGGGCGCTAGGGGGGCCTCAGAAAGTTGGAGGGATGATAAAAAAAAATACTTTTTTTAAATAATTATTAACCCTCATCCTACCATGCTATTTTACACCTTAATCTTACCATGTGGGGTCCGTTTGGACCCCAATACTTTTCTTTAAAATTAAAGCTTATAAAGACAAAATCACCAGATAAGTTTTGTTCAGAACATCTTGTATTAATAACAGCAATACACTAAAGGGCCCAAGGCATAAAGAACACACTTAACCTTCATCCTACCAGCCAATTTTACATACACAAACTACCAGGCGGGGTCCGTATGGACCCCAGGAAGGAATACCTTGAAATCAATGCAGTAAGAACCAATTCAATGCAGCAAACAGACATAACTTTATTGAAGAACAAAATCCACTATGGCTGAATATCAATGATGTATTATAAATGCAATAACATTGCAATAATATTGTAATAACTAGCATACATGTAGCAAATTATAGCGCCACAAAAAAAATTGGCATTATATACATGATTTTTGCAGCTCATGCAGCTGTAAAACATTCTGGATTACAACTTAGGTCTTTTCTTACAGAATTTAAAACAAAAAAGTAATTGTAAAATAATTTAGGGCTTTTGTTTTGCAGCCTGTGCTTATTGCAGCAGTGGGGTCCACACGGACCCTAAGAAGGAATGCCTTGGTAGTTTCATTATGGAACATAAAAGAAATAAAAGAAGTTAACTTTCAGTGTGCTATTCAATTATAAAATGAAAGACAGATAAACTTTACTCTGGGGTCCGGTTGGACCCCAGTAACAAATTAATTATACCTTCACAATGCAAAAAGCTGATCTTCCGGTGCTTTAGTGTTTTAATTAAGACATAAATTCTGACAAATTCATAAAACGGTGAGGCAGTATGTCACATATTTTTAAAATGGCAAACAAACATATACAGTGGTGCTTGAAAGTTTGTGAACCCTTTAGAATTTTCTATATTTCTGCATAAATATGACCTAAAACATAATCAGATTTTCACACAAGTCCTAAAAGTAGATAAAGAGAACCCAGTTAAACAAATGAGACAAAAATATCATACTTGGTCATTTATTTATTGAGGAAAATGATCCAATATTACATATCTGTGAGTGGCAAAAGTATGTGAACCTCAAGGATTAGCAGTTAATTTGAAGGTGAAATTAGAGTCTGCTGTTTTCGACAATCAGGTGTGAGTGGGCACCCTGTTTTATTTAAAGAACAGGGATCTATCAAAGTCTGATCTTCACAAAACATGTTTGTGGAAGTGTATCATGGCAGGAACAAAGGAGATTTCTGAGGACCTCAGAAAAAGCATTGTTGATGCTCATCAGGCTGGAAAAGGTTACAAAACCATCTCTAAAAAGTTTGGACTCCATCAATCCACAGTCAGACAGGTTGTGTACAAATGGAGGAAATTTAAGACTATTGTTACCCTCCCCAGGAGTGGTCAACCAACAAAGATCACTCCAAGAGCAAGGCGTGTAATAGTCAGTGAGGTCACAAAGGACCCCAGGGTAACTTCTAAGCAACTGAAGGCCTCTCTCACATTGGCTAATGTTAATGTTCATGAGTCCACCATCAGGAGAACACTGAACAACAATGGTGTGCATGGCAGGGTTGCAAGGAGAAAGCCACTGCTCTCCAAAAAGAACATTGCTGCTCATCTGCAGTTTGCTAAAGATCACATGGACAAGCCAGAAGGCTATTGGAAAAATGTTTTGTGGACGGATGAGACCAAAATAGAACTTTTTGGTTTAAATGAGAAGTGTTATGTTTGGAGAAAGGAAAACACTGCATTCCAGCATAAGAACCTTATCCCATCTGTGAAACATGGTGGTGGTAATATCATGGTTTGGGCCTGTTTTGCTGCATCTGGGCCAGGACGGCTTGCCGTTATTGATGGAACAATGAATTCTAAATTATACCAGCGAATTCTAAAGGAAAATGTCAGGACATCTGTCCATGAACTGAATCTCAAGAGAAGGTGGGTCATGCAGCAAGACAACGACCCTAAGCACACAAGTCGTTCTACCAAAAATGGTTAAAGAAGAATAAAGTTAATGTTTTGGAATGGCCAAGTCAAAGTCCTGACGTTAATCCAATCGAAATGTTATGGAAGGACCTGAAGCGAGCAGTTCATGTGAGGAAACCCACCAACATCCCAGAGATGAAGCTGTTCTGTATAGAGGAATGGGCTAAAATTCCTCCAAGCCGGTGTGCAGGACTGATCAACAGTTACTGGAAACATTTAGTTGCAGTTATTGCTGCCCAAGGGGGTCACACCAGATACTGAAAACAAAGGTTCACATACTTTTGCCACTCACAGATCAGTAATATTGGATCATTTTCCTCAATGAATAAATGACCAAGTATAATATTTTTGTCTCATTTATTTAACTGGGTTCTCTTTATCTACTTTTAGGATTTGTGTGAAAATCTGATGATGTTTTAGGTCATATTTATGCAGAAATATAGAAAATTCTAAAAGGTTCACAAACTTTCAAGCACCACTGTAGGTGCGGGGTCCAGATGGACCCCACTTGGTAGGATGAAGGTTAAATATATTGTAATTAGTTTAATCATTATTATAAAATATAATTATTAATAATAATACATCATATCGAAACGTTGTTTGCCATGCTCATCTCTCCGATTGCCTGTGACATTGCGGTTTGCGCCATTTATCAAGCTACTTTGCTCCTCAAGCTAGCGTATTGCTAGCGCAAAATGGACAGGTTTTTGAAGAAGAGACCGAAGGAACAAACCAACAGCCCTGCTGTGGAGGACACTGCTGCGAAAAAAACTAATTAGTCCTGGCCAACTAAAATCCGAAAATATGAGGCAGCATACATTAAGTATGGCTTTACAGCCTTACAGAAAAATGACCATGATTGCCCGAAATGCATCCTCTGTCTGGAGACCCTGTCAAACGAGTGCTTAAAACCTTCGAAACTTCAACATCACTTGGTACAAAAACATCCGACAGATACCGAAAAAACAGTAGATTTCTTCAGATGCAAAGAAGAGTATTTGGTCAGGCAATCTGCTGCATTCACCCAGCAAGCTACTGTCCCCGAGCGGGCCCTGAAGGCATCATTTTTAGCCTCGTACCACATTGCTCGTGCTAAAAAACCTCACTCAATTGGAGATTTGATTTTACCAGCCACCAAAGACATTGTCCGAGAATTGCTTGGTGAGGATGCTGCCAAAAAAATTGATGCTGTCCCACTCTCTGATAACACCGTGAGCCGACGGATTGGTGACATGGCTCAAGACGTATCTACTCGGCTGTTGGAGCAGGTGAGAGCCAGCGAATACTTCGCACTTCAGCTGGATGAGAGCACAGATTTATCCAATGAGGCCCAACTGCTTGTGTACATCAGATTTATTTCACAGGAAAGACTTGTGGAGGAAATACTATTTTGTAAAGCACTTGAAAGAAGAACTACTGGGAAAGACATTTTTCAAGTTTTGAACGATGACATCAAGTCTAACGGATTGGACTGGACCCGTTGTGTGGGGGTGTGTTCGGATGGAGCTGCGGCAATGACCGGGAAGATCAGTGGAGTGACCGCTCTCATTAAGCAGAAGGCCCCGCATGTAGTGGCCACACACTGCACGCTCCATCGCGAGGCACTGGTCGCAAAAAGGATGGATAACGAGTTGAATCAGGTACTACAGGAGGTTATACAGTTTATTGTTCAGTGCGAAAATATTTGTGTTGAAAACATGTTAGTTAATAATATTCTTATACTAAACAAATGTAACAATTATTGACTATTGAATAAAAGTAAGAGAAAACATTCTAAAAGTTGATGTTTCTTTACATATTTTGTAGCATTGTCTGTGGGTTTGCAAAGGGGGTCCCCGGCCAGAAGCTAATGCTGTTTGGGGGGCCTTGGCATGGAAAAAGTTTGGGAACCCCTGCCTTAGTATCTCCATGCTGGAGTCACTCTCTGTGGGCACCAAGTGCTTCATGATAATAGCCAACTCCTTCAGCTGGATAACCGTCTGTGAATGGCCCCTCACCACAGGATCGATGGAGGACAAGGCCTGCAGGGTTTTACTTTTCAGGGGTAGTTTGTCCTGCATGTATTTGCCACAATTGATGAACGCCTTGGTGACATTTTCAATAAAATCCATGATTGCCTGCAACACATAATACAAAACACACATTTATATCGGCAATTTCACTGTTGCAGTACAATGACAAGATTTTTAATACTGCTTTTCTTCCAAATGAAATCAGGATTCTGATCTAACCACCATTAAAGAAATGTTCATATCAGTCCATGACATGAAATGGGTGATTACATTACACATTTATATTTGTCCCATGATGTATTTAAACATGGATGGTAGCATCATGCAGGACATAAAAACAATCACTGAATTGGAAAATGGCCAAATCTTCTAAGCAATTAATCAAAATAACACTTTTGTACAAGATGTACAAGATATTAAACACTACATGTACATTTTCAAATCAGTCCATGAAATGAAATGGGGGATTACAATGCATATTTTTATTTGTCCAATATGATGGATTTTCATGATTACGCTTTTGCATTTTTAACCAGTAGGTGGCAGCATGACCTAGGGGATTATTCAAAAATAAATTGAAGGTTATCTAAAATACTAACTGGATGCTTTGGCTGGGCTGCAACCAGGTCTTCTGCCACTTTCCCAAGGTAAATCTGCGAGTGAAAATTTTTGGGGGCCAAATCCAATTTCAGCAATTTGATTGGTGACATCTTTAGGTGCTCAGGCTTTATGAAGCAGGCCAAAAAGTTGACAAACACCTCAAGCTGCTTGTCATGCAGCTTGTGCACCGGAGTTTTGCTTCCCTTTGATGAACACAAAAAAGTATTTTAGAACACACTGAACTAATATCAGAAACCTCTTTATGTTGATTTGTTGCATTATACTGTATATGAAAATACTCACTTGAAAGACCATGACATACTCTTTCAAAATTGGGAGAACACCCAGGTAGACACTAAGATGCAAGTCCACTTTTCGGCCTTCCACCCAAATCTTTTGACAAATTCGGGCCTTCCTATTCTTCCCCTGATCAGTCATTGCTTCAAAAAGACGTAAAAATAATGTATAGATTACAGGAAATACAGATTTAAAGCTTGTGCAACATACCAATGGTATGGCTTAGATGTTGTACAGATTATAACAGTAATAGTAGTACTTGTGCTTGTACTGATACAGCAGCTATAGATGTTCTCTCACATGCAGATAAGACACATAGCCTACATCATTTTACTACAACAGAGCACTAAAATTTGTGGTAGGATTTTTGTTCCTTCAACATGGTTACATAATGCATGGTTACATTACATACATGCACACATACATACAGTAGGTACAAACATACCCTTCTTCAGGGGCGTCAGAAGCATTTTTAATGTGGGGGGGGGACACACTGGCAGGGGTCCTCCCCCAGAAAATTTTTAATTAATTAGAGGCCATTTCCTGCATTCTGGTAGATTTTAACAGGTTGTTAAACACGTAATTTTACCTTCAAAAGTCACTTAATTCAATGACTATTTTCGAGACTCAACAATAAGTCCTCATTCAACAAGTCCATATATTCATCAGCCTGTTTTTAAACCCACTGCTCTGCCCAAGATAATGAGATGACTGTGACACAGTTTATCATCAACAGTGACTTGCCTGCGACCCTGTAGAATAGGATAAAGTGGCTAGAGAATGACTTTATGGGTGCATTTTACTTTTTATTTTGTGTTTCCTTTTTTATTTAGTTTTAGATGTAACACAACGTGCCACTGTGCCAAGCAATAGTGACACTCAGCTGTATGTTTAAAAATAAGAATATTCATAATTTCACACAATGAACAGGCATGACATGGCATCATGCAAACTTCATAACACTAAATCACACTGTGTCCAGCAACGGTGACACAAAAAACAACTTCACACAATGAACAGGTGCGATTTTGTTCACCACCAACAGTGACTTTAGTGGGTGCATTTTACTTTTTTCACACAAAATCACACTGTCAAGCAACGACACATAAAAGAGAACTTCACACAATGAACAAGTGCAGTTTTGTCAACCAACATGCAATGGTGGTACTACAGTAACATTTACAGATCAGTATAACAAATAGATTTATAGATATAACTCCTTACATTGGTATCACCACAATTTCTACCACTTCATAACTTTTATCCCCCTTTCCTTCACAATCCACCTGGAATAGCATCCATCTCTCTCCATCGCTTTTCTTTCTACTATTCCTTCCCCAGACACTGGTTTCCCATCTTACTTTCCAGAAAACTGGCAAAGACCAAACAAAACAAGTTCTTCAAATCACAACAGGGAATCAATAAATATCATCAGAGCAGACTTGACCTCATTCTTGGCATTACAGTAAGGTAGGCATACTGGGGTTGAATTAAATGATAGCTAACAATAAGCTAGCTGATACATCTAACATTGACTAACCAGCTAACTGAACTAACATTTCCATTGTGGGGAAATTTTGTCCTGTGAACTAATATTTTATGTTAAATGGGGGGGGGGGGGGGGGGGTGTTTCCAAATGAAGAATTATGAAATGTGAGGGGGACACGCCCCCTTCACATTCAATGGTGGCGACGCCCATGCCCTTCTTGCAGAGATCCTTGTGAATTAATTCAATCCTCCTTTGACTTACTTTCCACTTCTTTGTAAAGAATGTCCTTATGTCCATTGTGTCTGGGGAGGAGCAAATACTGCAAACAATTCATCTTCAATCAAGAATACCCCATTAGGCGAAGCTTATTTCATTGTTTAGTTGAACATTAATTTAACTTGGCCTAGGGTTAATTTTGAGGGCAGATATCAAAAGAATAAGGTTTTAGCAAAAGCAAGACATTGTGAGGTGGCAATGGGGATGACGTCACCTCCTCCACTTTCGAGCAGCTGCACCAAAAATGTCTGTGCTCGCGCTGAGATTCACTTCCCTCGCGCGCGGTGAGCTGTTGTAGGGAGCGCCCGGAAACCCCGGAGTGGATTTTCAGTGCTCTGTGTTTTCTCTTATCGATCAAGTGGAATGGATTCTTTCACGAAGCAATAGAAACGGCGCTGGGTGAACTCATATTTTATGTTAAATGGGGGGGTTTCCAAATGAAGAATTATGAAATGTGAGGGGGACGCGCCCCCTTCACATTCAATGGTGGCGACGCCCATGTCCTTCTTGCAGAGATCCTTGTGAATTAATTCAATCCTCCTTTGAGCCTGGTCACTCACTTCATGCTCTCTGTACATGTCTTGTAGAACCTCCTTGTACACATCTTGGTCCTGCTTCTTCATGAAACCATAGTAAAGTATCCTTAGTGCTGGTAGCATTCTTTTGGTGCCAAGTCCAACATCATATGCTGACAGCCAGTGATGGGAGATAAATCTTGGGGGATTTGTGGCAGGGACATCCAAGAACTTGCAAATTATCTTCAAGTAATCCAACTGCAAGTTAAGACATATCGTCTTAAACTAATAGCAAAACAGTTAATAATCCAGTTAGGTGCAAAAAAATTTTTCGAAAGAAAGAAATGCATGTTCAGATACCTGATCTGATCTTCATATTACAGCTCACCATTTTCAGTGGAAAATAAATGAAAATACACTCTGGATTCTTTTACACTAAGAACTAAGTAAGACTTACCAACTTCAAGTAGTTTTTAAATAACAAATCAAGTGTAGGGAGCTGCCTGCAGCATTTTTTAAAAAGTAAAATCAAATAAAGTAGGCTATCACTCCCTATTATGTAACAACTTAACAAGTAACCATCTACATTCTAATGCTTTTAATGCCCAAGCCTAATATTCCCAATTTAGGAGGATTATATTGTAGTGAAGGAAGCAGTTGCTCTGCATGTTAAAAGCTCTGGTTAAAAGGAGCGGCTGCTCCTGTAAGAGTATATCGCTTTCCGAATCAGAAGCGCTAGCGAGGAGAATCACTTGCGCAAGAATTATAAATACTAGTGGAGTACATTACAGCACAATGTGAAGTAGCATAAGAACATTTAAGTCAAGAGTTTAATTGATGTGTTTCGTTCATTAGCATTTATCCAAGCAAGTGTGCATCCACGACACAATTCATTACTGAGCCCACAACAAGCGTCCTGACAAACTCCCTACAGTATTACACAGCCTGCTAGCACCATATCACACCTGGCGTGTTTAAATGTTCAAATAGCACTTTATAAAGTTACCTAACATATACAAGTGCAATGCGCTTTCTGAGCACGAGTCACATCATGAAGTTTACTCATCACCATAACAAATAGCCAGTAGGCTTGCGCTAGCCTACAGAACACAAACACTACGTTTTATTTCGTCTTCCCTTGACCACCTCTCTGTATGGCTGTCATTCTACTGTTCGAGTAGAACTACTGACACATTCACAACGTTTCCAGACGGGGATTTAAAAATGACTGCAGCCTACGTTATGCTGTTTCAGCGAGACTAGTTGGTTGTAGGCTAATTCAAGTGCTTCCTTCCGTAAGCTAAGTTTGCCTGGCTACACAGATGCAAATGGACAGTTATAACGAGTAGTAGATGAAGAATGTAAACATATAATGATGTTGTGCTTTTGCAACTTGTGTGTTTGTGACTTATTGCGGCAAAAGCAGCGTGTCCTTACCTTGAAGTGGGATCTGCTTCTGCCCGAGTGCCCATACGGCCGCTTTGAAACAGTTCACAGCAGGCTTTTAGGCAGGATTTTTTTTTAGGGAGTCTAACTTTTTTGCAGGTGTCACTGTATGTGGCGAGGTGTAGCGGCGCGTTGAGCGCCGCTGGCACGAGTGTTTTAGGGGGTTCCGGGGGTACTCCCCCGGAAAATTTTGAAATTTCTAATGCTCTCAAATGCTATTTCCTTCATTTTGACAGCAAATTTTGAGCAATACAGCCAAGTGTTTTTGCCTTTGTTACAACATTCTTGTATCAATAGTAAGGCTGGACTGGGGGGAGGCATGTGTGCATGGAAAAATTCAAGCCAGATTCATTTTAGGTAAAACAACTTTCTTTAATGTCTTAATGTAAACAAAATGGTTTCACTGCAACAGTCCACTGGCAACAATATGTTTACAACCGCCTGGGGGCCTTGAGGTACAACTTTCTGGCGGCAGCGAAGTCGAATTTCGGCATGGGAATTCGGGCATAGCTGAGCCTGATGAGCCGATCCAGCTGCTCAATGCAGAGGAGAGTGCGTGCTTTTGTCTTGATTCTGTTCTGACAGGAAAACACGTGCTCCGCCTCCGCATTGCTGACCAGCACAATCAGGCAGCAGCACATCAGCTTGAACACCTCTGAAAAATACATGAAGAGCAAACTCATTACCACAATGGCACTGCTGAGCAGTACATTCAGGAATCGGCACAGCTCGAAACTTTAACACTGCTGGGAAAAGAAATAAATGGGAAAATTGAATTGAATTGAAGATTTAGTATAACAAAGAAAAAAACACACAGGAAATATGGCTAAGTCTTCAAACATTATAATGGTATTCGTTTTTTCAATAGAAACCCATTAATTACAAAGCTAGAAGGTAAAAACCAAGGTACTAAAAATTTACATTTAGGTATGAAAAACCTTCAAATTGTTCTCACCTTTGAAATGCATGCAACACACAATAACTTTTCAGGTAGAATGACCCCAGTACTAATTCTAAACATTTCTATCTTGGTGGAATTGAGCAGCGCCCTATGGTGGCTGAGATATGACGAATGTGACAACCATAACTTGTGACAACCAACCCCGGTCATCCCTATTTATTCATGCAAGAAACCTGGCTGTCTAGTTATGGGATTGTGATAGTTTTTTGACATTCCAAGCCTATCAACAGTTACAGAAGAAAAAAAAAAACTTACATGAGTTCTCTTCTGAAAGAAGTTGGAAATCATTGTTTGCCTTCCTCTTTTCTTCATTTTCTTCCTGTCATGCCCAAAAAACTCAGAAAAATCTATCTTCTATCTTCCTTACCAAATATCCCACGTGTTCGTCCTTTTCACGTGCGTTCTTTGGAATCCCAGCATCCTTTAGAACGTGTCGTATTTGATTATTGTTTAGCCTACTAGAAATACTACCCGCCGGCTCGACTACCACACTCTCCACTACGTAGCCTGTAATGTTGGGAAAATCTGCATGAAAATGTGTTATTTACTGTTAAAAGGATTTATTCGGGATAAATAACATGTCAGGTAAGGCCGGTTTTCTATAGACTACATTCCACATTTAGCTGCGGCAATATAGTCTACGGCTATATTGTCTGGATATTTATGCCAGTGTCTCCTAGGCATACATCTTTTCCCCCTCTGCTCTGGGAACGCATATTACAAGTGCTTTGTACACCAAATTTATTTAATAACCCATTTATTTATAACGAGAGCTCTCACAACTTTGAAATTAGTGCAGCCATAGAAACGCGTGTTTCTGTAGCTCTGCGGCGGGTGCCTATATTTTGTACTCTGGGCTCGTGCTGTTGCTATGGTAACCCTGGGCGTCTTCGGGAAAGACAGCTGTCAAAGCGAGACTTCTGAAATTTCCAAAATGGCGGTGTCAACAAAGCTTGTAGATCCTCGGAAAGCTCAGACTCGGCGATTTTTTAACATATTCAGCTAAGTTACCGGACATAACACGGGCGGAAATATTAGGGCGTCTTTAGGGCGTCGTACTAAAAAGTAGGGCGTCCAATTTCTTGTTTTTTTCAGTACAGGGCGTCGAAAAGACGCCCAGACGCCCCTCTATCTAAAAGCCTGGTTCACAGCGGTTAGCTGCGCGTGTTGATTGGCTATATCTCTTGTGCCAAACAAATCAGATGTTGTGGTGGGCGGGACCGTGTTCTTGAACTCAGAGAGGCGAGTGCAGGAAAGGACATGCAGTGACAGTCACGTTAGGAACGAAATGGCTGCAAAAAGGCATGTTATCGGCATATCGGTGGAAATTATGGCCGATACCGATAACCCTAAAAATGCAGAATATCGGCCCGATATATCGGCCAGGCCGATTATTGGTCGACCCCTATAAAGTGACACGATGGATGATAATTCTGGTTATGTGAGTACATTAACAGCTGCAGAAAGGGCACGGTATGTGGAGAAACTGGCTGTGATTGATGGGTTTGACCCATATGATAAGACTCGCGGCAAGGGAGAATGGAAACATAAGGAGGACCTGACACCAATTCTGCCATCTGTTTGCTACCCAGACATTGTAAACTATTTGTTGTTTACACCCAGTGCCTACACGCAGTGTTCAAACTATGCCGATATTTTCGGGGGGTCCCTTTTTTTCCCTTGGGGGGGGGGGGGGGGGGGCGCTTGCGCTTGTCTTGGAGCGCAGATCTCCAAACACATGAGAAGCCTATCTTACGCACATATCACGCGGACTCCACACCTCCACACACACATCGCGTCTGAAGTCATAACTCATCAGGGGAAATCATGTCCGCATTGGCATGTTCAAAAAACAACTTCGCGTCAACAATGATACCACACGCAAGAAAAAAAAAAAAAACAAAGTCAGGCTACTCAACAACCAACCTGGCAGCAGCGAGCAAGCCCCAAACCATCCAAAATTATTATTATTATTATTAAATTGTAGAAGTCTGGGAGGCTTGCTCCTCATACAGTTATCAACTTGGGGCCAATTTAGCATGTTTTAAATCTGAATTTCTTGCGTTTGCTTACCTCAAAGTGTCCGCAGATCACCCACATGCAATGAACCGGTGCTACAGGTGCCCTAGCCCCTGCCCCTTTTCTGTTTGCTGTCCAAAGTGCCCTTTTCATAGGGATTGTTTTGTTTTTTGTTTTTTTTTATATTTGTAAAAGATAAGTTAGCTCCAACATCAATATTCTCTACAATTTGACAATAATATATGAAATTATAGATTTATAAAATAACGTTTTTCTATGTAAATGCGGGCATCAATCCGGGACGTCATGCATTCAGTGAGCCTCCGTGCAGAAAGCGCATGCAGGCGGTTGGCAGTGGGAGACAGTGCGAGGAACGGTATGGTAAGGTCACACTGAAAGTCTCCTTTCATTTCTTATCTGAACATGCAATATTGTGCAGCTTAGAACACAACAGTAAATGCGTAGGGTTGTTTATCATTTAATGAAGCCGCCTAGGCTATATTTAAACTGTTTGCTCCATCCATTTCATTAACATGGCAGATTCGGAAACTTTAGTTTGAACGACGGCGTTAATAACATTCTAGCAGCTTCGAACACTTAAGACTGCTGCTTTGAAGAATACTGCAGCATTTAGATGGATCTCACTCACACACACACACAGAATGTTCAGTTGCAATTGAAATTTAGTTTTGAATAAAGTTAACTTGTGTGAAGAATTTGTTCCAAGTGCCCTTTTTTGAATGTTGAGCCCCTGCCCCTCCAAAGGTCTTTGCACGGCTCTGCCGCAGATCATGCACAGACTTATCCATTATATCCACAGTTTTTTGCCAAGTCTCACACAGGTTTCTTTCAAGTCTACTGTTGGGCCAATAAATCATAAATAAAACAGCTCAGATTTGGTTGTTTAAGTCGTTTGCCACTCCACTTTATTCTCGTGGGTTCACATACCGCTGCTGTTATTTCCCCCTAATCACGAGTTTGTTGGTCTTCCAAAATGGCGCAGGGTCTGTTTACTTCCGGTTTCGGGTGACGTCAGTGAAAGGGGTCTATAACTCAAATTCTTTTTAAAATGCATCTCAAGGTAAATCAAGACTCAAATTTAGGGCTTTAAAAAATATGAGAGCACTTACTATTATAAAGCCTTTTGAATACGGATGATGTGCAAATAGGACAGTGGACCTGTAAAAGAAAATATCAGTGAGGTGTCCCAATAAAAATACTAAATTAAAAATAAATAAATAGAAAGAAAATGTGCTAGATGAAGACATTAACTTGGATTAGACTTTCTGGACACAATGGCAAGCTGAAAAATAGTTTTAAAACCAGGTTGTGTTGCAATTACATGTACCAGACTTGGAAATGTATTATTCTGTTGGAAATGGTGCGAAGAGAGTAATGTAATGTTGAACATGGGGGCGCGACTGATGCTTGCGGCGGTTTCTCTCAGTGAAAATGCAGTGCTTTCGTGAGTTAGTGGAATGACTGGTGAAAGCATAGTTTTCCCCAAAGCGTTTTAGTGTATCGGGCCCGATCCGCTTGCTCTGCCTACCAATACGCTTAGTCGCTTTAGTTAAAATCCGATACGCTTAGATTTATACCGATACATTAAATTTCCTACCCACAAGTAACTCGATACATAGGAGAGCAAATAACAGATCCATTTACATATCGATCGATATTTGTGTTCAACAAGCTGTCTTTTTTTCCAATGTTTGTGTTGATTCTGTCAAAGTAATATGTCTGCGTGGTATGATGTAAACAAACTAATCTGTTTGCTATGTCAAGATCACGTGTTCAAACTGTCCAATAAAAACATCGAAAGAAAACGTCAGACATCCTGGAATTTTCCGATTCATTATAAGCGATCTCATTGCCTGCCGATGTTGTCCCCCACCAGACGGACAAAGCCGAATGATTTTAATATATTGTAAAGCATCCTTGGGTTTCTTGAAAGGTGCTATATAAATTTAACTTATTATTATCAGCATGGATGACAGCGAGATGGACTATGAGAGGGCTGCCCAACATTGGGCAAAGCAAAAGCCGAGGAGAATTAATCTGCTTTAAAGGAGGAGAAAACTTAATCCATTAGTTTGGGTTTGCAGAAAGATTATGTATTTATAAACACTCTCACAAAGTGAAGTTGTCCAAATGTGTCAAATACAGCATCATTTCAAATAATAAATCATAAGCATTTTTGGCAGTGTGATGTCACTGGGATCCATTTAACAAAAGAAGGCTCCGGATTATTCTTTTGTTAAAGGCTCACAGTGACCTCACACTGCCAAATACGCTTATCGTTATTATTCGAAATTATGCTGCATTTGACACTTATTAACAAATTCTCTTCATGAATGTGTTTATAAGTACATAACCTTTCTGCAAACTTAAATGTGTGAATTAAGTTCTTTTCCTTTAAATATGTTTTAATCTTAATCTAGTCTATTTAATAAAGTGCAAAAATTTAAACTTTAATATGCAGTTGCCTGACTTTTCTTTTCAGTGTATCTTAGTTCTACATATATTACGGTAATTGCATCAGAAACATCCTAAATCATAGCAGTTATAGTAATACAGCAACTTATTTTACGGTGGCAGTTCTGAGGTTCAGATCCCTTTGTGATCAACAGGAGGTCATGATGATCGATTCTCTTCATTGGGTTGCATAAGATGGAGCAAACCACTGTTCATATTTTCATGCACATTTTTGTTACAACGCTACTTGATCAGAGATAATTAAGGGATCCCCGTAGATTTTCAATCCATCATAGACCTCAGTAATCTATAACAAAACAGTTTAACTTGCATGTTGAACTTTAAGGTGAAATTTCAAATGTGTTTACATTAATACTATTTAGGTCAGAAATCAGTGAAACGCTGGTAAAATCTATCCTATAATCATGGATCTAAACCCTCTCAGAGACGCTGAAAATGCACCTGAGAGCATCGGTTTTCAGTAAATGCCCCGGGGGGAGATGCCCCGGGGGGAGATGCCCCGGGGGGAGATGCCCCCCCTCTCTCCTAGTTTCAGTTGTCTGTGAATCATCAGGCCAGAATTTAGGGCTGTAATTGTTTCTGGGGAAAACACTGTGAAAGCACACAAAAGTCTAGCGCTAGTTTACTGTAAGTATCTCGGAGGCTCCTGATGCGGGCAAATGTTCCACAAAACACGCAAACAAAGCCCAACCTGATCGCTGCCTCTTCTCAGCGCCATTTCCCCGAGCTCAGCTCCTGCGCTTTACTGCGCCTGCGCATCTGGAGCTGCAATAGAAATCGGAGCAGCGCTTCCATGCAGATCACAGCTTTATATATTTTGTCTCCGGTTCACATAAACGGTAGAAATATAAACTCGGCCTTTCCGGAATGATCCGCACAGACTCGGGCAGATTTGCAGCTGCTTTCTTTTCTGCTCCATGTGTTGAGATGCGCAAGCCGCTGTCTGTCTCTGCCGCCTCCGGGTTCGAGCTTCCATTTGGGCTCTTTCTCGCATTGGAGCAGCGGCTCAACTCAACAATCCGCCTCCAGCCTGAGCAGAACAGCTCCAGCAGCCGAGACCTGCGCGAGTCTGCGCCATTTGGGCTGAAGGTCCTCGCTGCTCCCTCCGCATGTGTTATTGCGCAAAGATGGCGGACGCGGCTAAATCAGAGCGGCTCATGGGCAAACGGTCTCTAGTCCCTGTGTGGAGCGCAGGCAGGGGCGAAGCGCGATAAAATCCCCTCACACAGCCGGCTAACGGCTGCTCTCCACCGGCTGCCACTTTAATGAAGCGCCGCGCTCAGCAGCGGCACCGGGAGCTCAGCGGAGAAACACCATTACTGACAACAACAACTCTCAACTGCACAGGAACTAGCAGGTGTTCGCTAACGGCGCTAATATGCTCCACACACACAAGTGCAGAGGCTGCTGGAACTGTTCCATAACGCTCCTGTTCGGAAACAGCACTCTAGTGGACCGTCGCCCAACTCACTTTAACACCGACATGTATAATCTGAATACTTCCTGTTTCTGTAGTCTGGAAAAACAAACAAAAAAGAAAATTCACAAGCTACTTATTAACGATATTAGCATTGATAATCAACACCAAGTCAATGAGGAAATAAGAACTTTTTATAGCAACTTGTATAAATCCAAATTTTCAAAGGATGACTGTCAATTGTTTTTCTCAAAAATTAGGGAATGTAGCAAAAAAACTGATGAGAACTTTATGCAACATATGGAGGAGGAGCTTAGAATTGAAGAATGGGATAGAGCAATGAGGCGGATGTCAGAAGGGAAGTCACCAGGACTCGATGGTCTGACTGTGGAGTTTTACGCCTGTTTTTGGAAAGATATCAGAGAAATGCTTTATAATGCCTTCTTGGAATGTATTCCAACTGGATTCCTGTCTCCTACTATGAAACAGGGCATCATCACCTTGATCCCAAAGCCCAATAAGGTTAAACTGTCACTCGATAACTGGAGGCCGATAACCTTACTATGGAATGATTACAAATTGTTAGCACATGTGTTCTCTAATAGATGAGATAGGGGTCTAACAAATTTAGTTGATGAGTGTCAATCAGCTTTTGTAAAAGGCAGGAACATACATAACCATACCCGGCTGATTTTAGATTTGTTAGATTATAGAGATTATATTAAAGCGGATAGTTATGTGGTGTTTCTAGATTTCTTTAAGGTGTTTGATTCCATTGAACATCCCTTTTTGTGGAAAACGCTACACTTCTTGGGTTTTGGGGTTAAGTTGTGTAATGTTGTTGAGATGCTCTACACTGACATCAGTAGCTCTGTCTCTCTGAACCCTGAGTGACTCCTAGATTTAAGGTGCTACGTGGTATTCGACAGGGATGCCCTATTTCCCCGAAGCTTTTTATATTGGCAACACAACTATTAACATTGCCTATCAATAATTCCAATGATATACAAGGAATTACAATTTTCGACAAAGTTTAAAATAAGTCAGTTTGCGGATGATGCATCTATTTTTTAAAAAGATAAATCAGTAGTGGATAAAACTCTCAATATGATCTCAGTCTTCTCCAAAGCATCCAGATTATCTCTTAATATTAAAAATGTGAACTACTCCCTATCCACACAAGCTCTGACTCCTCTATTGCTTCAATTAGAGTTGAATCTGAAGTTAAGTATTTAGGATTAACAATATCTAAAAATTTAATTAGAAGAGAAGACACTAATATTTCTAAGCCTATATTAGATATGAAGAAATCACTCAGTCACTGGTTAACCAGAGACCTCACTATCTTTGGCAGAATCACTTTAGCTAAAGCGGAAAGTATCTCCAAACTGATTTATCCTTGCCACTCCCCGTATATTTCCTCAGAAAATATTAAGAAGGCCAACACAGTTATTTTCCAGTTTTTATGGAAGAATAAAACTCACTATATTAGAAGGTCCCAACTCGTTAAGGAGTATGACAAGGGTGGTATTAAAGCTGCAGAATTTGAATCGGCACCTTTAGAATAAACTGGATAAAATCTTGTCTGTCACAGCCAAATTCAATGTGGTTTCACATCCCAAGGTCTTTGTTTAAGAAAACAGGAAGTTTAGATTTTATTTTGAAATATGATTTTGATGTGAACAGGATTCCTATAAAGTTGTCTAATTTTCATAAACAGATTCTTCATTTTTGGAAAATGATATTCACCCACAATTTTTCTCCTCATAGTTCAACTTTATGGAACAACAGAGTCATCAGAATAAACAGGAAATCAGTCTTCAAAAGTAATTGGTTTGAAAGAGGCCTTATATTTGTAACTGATTTAATGGATTGTAATGGTATCATTTTAAGTTACACAGACTTTATAGAAAAATCTAACTTAAATTGTACTCAAAGAGAATATAACAAAATATGTAATGTGATTCCTTTACCTTTGACCCAGTTGATTCACAATTATTTAGTATACAATAATCCTTTAACAGTACGACCAAATCTATTGATTGGAGAATATAATCTGACTGATAAAAAATGTAATAATAAGTTCATTAGTAATGTTTTGAAATCCAAGATGTTTCATGATTATTGCAGAGGGATAACTTGGCAGGGTTCTAATTTGGTAACTCCGGGCACTTTAAACAAAGCATATTCAAAATGTATTAAATGGCCTATTTTGCCTAAAGTTAAAGAAACGCATTTCAAAATCATCAATAAGATTTATCCTGTGGCAGAGCTTCTAAAAAAAAGATTTAATGTTGAGGTGGATCAGTGTTCCTTCTGCAATAATGATGATGAAACACTGGAGCATTTGTTTTATTTATGTCCTGTTTCTCATTGTTTTTGGTCAGATATAAATAACTGGGTATCACTTAAAATTAATCATGTTCCATCCTTTGAATTATATCATATTATTTTCTACATGGATAATTTGCCCTCTTCTGTTTCAGACATTATTAACATAATTTTATGAAGGGGTAAATATCATATTCACTGTGCAAAATGGAGAAACTGTAAGCCCTCCTTCCCTGGATTTATTAATGACTTTAAAATGTTTTTCTTGTCTCTCAAAAAAATAGACTGTAAAATTGCAAGAAAAACAAGTATAGACATTGCTCGTTATTTGTTATTGGAATTTATGAATCCTTTTCCTTTTGTGTCTCTGCTCCGCTATATGTTCATTTAATTGCCTAATTTAAAATGTAATTTACATGCACCTTATTTGTTTTTTTTCTC
Source organism: Neoarius graeffei (assembly GCF_027579695.1). Classification (NCBI taxonomy): domain Eukaryota; kingdom Metazoa; phylum Chordata; class Actinopteri; order Siluriformes; family Ariidae; genus Neoarius; species Neoarius graeffei. Next base: position 125,450,441 of record NC_083570.1, on the reverse strand, counting down.
TTACATGTATCCCCTAATCTTTAATTTTAATCCATATCCTCCCCAGAGGCAATTCTAGAGTCTGTTGTGGCCCCAAGCAAAAATTTTCAGGGGCCCTTCTGACCAGTGTTCATCACCAATATGTTATAAATAATCTGACACCAACGAAAAATGTATGAAACCAAAGTTTTTTAAATTCCAAATGTGAAAATACAATGGTAAAGAACAATAAAAACAATAAAAAACAAAATAAATAAGCCCTTGGGCCCCGACTCTCGACAAAATTCGAGCACAAAAGCAAGCAGTCAAAGAAGAAACGGAGCAGCAACGCTCAAGCAAAAAGAAGATTTCAGGTAAACATTTTTTTTTACCTCCAATCAGGAGGTTTTCCAGTTGGAACAATTTCGGAGTTGCATCGTGGATTAAAGGTTCCTTCCAATACAACATAATCCTAATGTTAGCAGCCCGATAATAAAATGTAAAATTAGGGAGGGATAGTCCGCCGTGTACACTGAAAAAAATACATCTGAGAAGTAAATTTAACATAATTTGAATTTGTGATATTAACAATAAAAATTCAAGTTTGCATGTTTACACAGATATATCTAGTCTTCAATCAATTTGTGTTCGTTAGAAACAAAAGTTTTTTTTCTCAACAAGAATAATTAAGTAATGCAAGCCAATCTTCTTCTGTTCACAATCTCAACCAAACAAACCTTGTTATTTTTACTCTTTTCCATTCATCACCAAACACTGTGAGGTTTTTGCACCCCAAGTGCATTGTGGGAACATTTTACAGCAACAATGTCCCACAAAATGTCCCCAGAATGGGAGATTTAAAACCAAATGGCCTGTGTTTATTTGTCTGTGGGTATTTGGGCGCAGCCTCCAGTTGCAGCTCCCCGAGGCTGGGAAACACAGCACGGTAAAGGATTATTCACCTGATGCTGCTGAAGGAAACTTTCACTACGCTCAGACACTAAAGTACAACTTAAGCATATGAAGATGGCAATAAAAAGTTTGATCTGACATGAGACGCGTCAGGAAATACATCATATGATAATAACTGGATACAGAACCAGATTAAAAACTCATTGCAGCTGCAAACAGACCAACCGTTCAGAGCAGGAAAGGAAAGGGAAGAGACATCAGCAGCAGAGAAATGATGAAACGGTCTCTAACTGTAGGCTAGTTATTGTTGTGTAATTGTAATTGAGTGTGACGATGTAAACTTGTGTGTTTCTGAATTACAACATCCAGAGATAAGTGTAAATAATGCAGTTTAAATCTTTCAACAGTGTGAACGTAATGCAGTCAATTCAGCTGTGTGTTATTTTCATAGATGAAGGAACGGCCTGTTTTTTACATTTCCAACATTATTTCTATAGAACTCAGGAGAACAGAGGGAATAAAGGGTTTGAAAGTCAACATCTTCAGGAGGAGATTTTTCTGAGTGAGAATGAGAGATTAGTGTCGGTAATCGTATGGGGCCGAGTAAAATTAAGGATTAATTTCACGAGTGGTTTTGAAATTTTCAAAACTTTGAAATCACGAGTGAAATTGATCCTTAATTTTACTCAGCCCCATACGATTACTTGTTTATAATATAGAGGGCCAAATTCATACTTCGGAAGCCATTCAAGTTCACAACGTTTTCTGAACCGGTCAGGGCGCGAGACTCTCTTGCACATTTGAATCGGTTTCTAAAGCGTCTTTCATCAGGACACAGCGACACGACATGACGATTTTGGACAGGAATTTAACATCTTTCAGGATTGATCCCGGATATTTCTCTTGTCTCAGATGCAGATGCAGTGCTGCCTGCATTACTTTAAGAGAGTCTGGTTCGTAGTTTTCCCCATTTTCTTTCCTCACTTCTGCATAAAACTGCGATAGCAGCTTGTCTAACTCACAGCATTCATACGCCACTAGAGAGTCGTTTATTTGTCTTTCTGTTGCCCGTTTCTTAAACACGGAAAGCCAAAAATTCATACTTTTTTGGTATTTTCATTTTTGCTTGCAGCTTTCAATTGGTTTATCATTTCTTCGTCAAATATAGTGAAACGCAGCATTGCTGAGTCAGCAGAGTCAGCCATTTTGCTGACAAAATTTGCTAATTTTTGTAACCGTAACCAAGCAATGAACTAGCCAATAGCATTTCAGAATTACAGCCCCGTGTTAAGGAAAAAAAGCCCTCCTTGATTGACCAATCAGAATTGAGTAATTTGGCCCTATGTCATGGATTAAAGCAAAAAAAAATCATCTGATTGAAAAAAAAAGCTCCATGTCGTTGGCCCCTACCACGTCAGCGATGCGTCAAATTTTAAACGCCGTGTTGTCCATTATCCCCTAGGCCCCTACTTATAGTACATTTACATAATTTTAACAATGACTAAAGCTAAGGCAATACTTGACCATTGTCATTACTGGCTATTCATGATGAAACATCAAGTTTTCAGTGCAAAGTGCAAATTTATTTCAACAATACTTTAGTAATGCACAACAGTGGTTCAGAGAAAAGTGCAAGTGCAGTCGAACTTGAACCATGCTTTCAAAAGAGTGGAACAGAAAGAAAAATAGGAAAATCTGTTGAAATAAAGCCAGGAAACAAGAAAAGTAAAGTGAAAGTTCACTTTTTCTGCTTCTTCGCAGTGAAGCCAAAGGCATCTAGTTTGGCAACACCTGATGCCTGTTTTTGTTTCTTTTTCCTTGGCACAGCAGCAGGAGCTTGCCATTATCGCCCATTTCATTTCGCCAAGCCCATCTCCACTTATTCTTTACTGCTTTGTCGATGTCTGACACATCTGTGCCTTCATTTAAAAGAAACACGTCCATGCTGGCAAAACCGAAAGTAATTTGACGCGCTCAGGGGCGCCGCTAGAAATCTTGGGCCCTATGAAAGATTACAATTTAGGGCCCCCCCCGGTAAAATTTTCAAGCTCAAGCAGCTGAATTTCAAGTCTGTTTTTGGCTGGCACTTCTACTTTAACCCTTTGGTGACTGACCCCTTGAACATGGTTCCTCCAGGAACAATGACGTTTCAGTCGTCAAGACAACGGAAAAACTAAAATACAAGAGCATTTTGTTTTGTGCACAAGAGCATTGTGACGTATCTTTCTGTTTTTGTATTTTAGTTCTTCTGTTGTCTTGACAACTGAAAAGTCATAGTTCCTGGAGGAACCATTTTCAAGGGGTCAGTCACCAAAGGGTTTTAATATGCATGTGATCAGCTACCTATCAAGTTTAGGTGATACAATTATTTGGTATATGAACATTTTAAATGCAGAACTGTCAGAATTAGACTGAATAGACTGTTGCCTTAAAATGAAAATTCCATGATATATATATATATTTTTTTCTTTTATGAGCAACTATTATTAGGCCACTCAGTAGCTTATGGAGTTCATTCAATCCAAATGTTTGTGTTGAGAGAAATTGCATGCATCACTGTATCAGTATGGATTTATAACATTCTGTATGCACATTATGGAGACTCCAGAGCCCTCCAGCAAACATCATCAATAATCAGGATTACAAAATGTATTCCTTTGTTTCCTCCATTTATTGACTTATTGTATGTGATCAAATGTATGCCTTGATGACTAGTTTTTTTATACAATTACAGAGTGCACTGCAAGAAATCCACTAAGTGTTTTTGGTTTCTTTTAGGCATCACACATTTATTAGAAAACACAGCAAATGTTCAAATATTCAAGTTAAATACTTAGCAACAGTATCAATAAATCCACATATGAACAATAGCAGTGATATCTCTGACCACAGCTAATGTGCAAAATATTAAATACTTAACATTATCAACAAATCCACACATGAACAATGGCAAAACATCTAGACTTAATTATACAATAAAGATACCTATGAAAAAAGGTGATTTTTTCACACACACTGTGAGATCCGGACTTCATAATTCATCACACCTGCTCAGCAACTTCTAGAATGTTCACCTCTGCTGCGCACATAGGAAAACTGACAGCTGATCTACGCTGCGCTAATAGCGACTCTGTGCATACACGGAGCTACACATTTCACTGTCCCGCTCCCAGAATCAGACTGTACCATTAGTAAAAAGGGTGGAGGGGTGAAATGACAATATCAAATAATTCAAGAAAAATGTTATAGCAAACCATAACCATGTATAATTTGCATATTTTAACAGATGAAATGAAATATTTTATTTCAAAAACTTACACAAGGCAATACTATTAAAATAATATTAATATCCCTCACAGGCCCCCCTGTCAGTGCCAGGCCCTTAGAATCATCCCAACCTTTCCCCCCCTAGCGGCGCCCCTGGACGCGCTCTAGTGATGGAAATCGAAGGGCCTATGTCCGGTGAAATATGGCCTTATACGCAGTACTCGAGTTGAGGGGGGATGTGGGGGGAGGCATCCCCCTTCTGAAATAAAAATCTCAAATCATCCCCCTTATAAAACGGCCATCCCCCTCATCACATCCCTTGGGCCATTTTACCAATTAATGTGGAAATTAGCCTACTATTATTTTAATAAATATTACTACCATTTCAACATTAGAGGCTTTGCGCCCCTAGTAACAATTTTATGTTCCCAGAACATTCTGGGCACGTACGCCTTTGGTTGCCTATACGGTGCATATACGTTAGGTTTGGTTGCCACGTGGTTGCCATGGAAAGTTTTTCTGACGTTGCCCAAACGTTTCCTGTTGGTTACAACAACCTTCCCCTGCCCTTCCCCTAGCCTTGCTGGTTGCATGTTTGGTTCCCTGAATGTTAGCCTAACGTCCCCCTGACGTTGTAGAATGTTGCGTTTTAGTTAGATTTTACTTGCAACTAATTAGCAACATCAACACATAACTGCTAGCACATCTACATGAGAAAACTGTCAGTGATGAATGAACAGGCAAATTTGGCAGGTCTTGAAAGTTTAATGAGATAAAATATCAATAACAAATTTGAATAAAAAAATTGTTTGAAAATCAAATAGAAACGTTTCTGAAAGTGTAACGGTGCATTCAATAAAACAATCATATATATATACACACACAAAACAGAATAAAATAGAAAAGTTTCTGAAACGGTGCATTCAATAAAACACATTCAAAACAGAATAAAATAGAAATAACAGTTTTTTAAAGTGTAACTGTGCATTCAATAACAAACAAAATAGAATAAAAAAAAATCACTTCACAAAAAAATAAAAATTCACTGTTCACAATTCAATTGTCCATCCGTTGCTGCTGACCAGCTGATCTGAAAAGAAAAAGGAACAAATGTTTAAAAACAAGAACAATGAGCACATGTCCACAAAAGCATGATAAACCACCTTACCACCAACCACAAAATTTCTGTGATTGCACCAAATTAGAGAGCAGAAGTATACCGTCTGTGTGGTGCAAATTTTAGAGTCTGCCCAAGGCATTCCTCCACTTCAGCTTCCGTATGGCCGGGAAATTTTTTGACACATGCAGCTAGAAGGCAAAATAAAGGAAAGTTACACATCAAAACCTAGTCAGTCAAGCATGGCATAAAAGTGATGTGATCAATATATAAACACTTACCCTTTATAATCTTGCACAGAATGAGGTCATCAAAGGACATTTTGGCCCGTCTGCCCCGCAAGCTGTACTGGGCGAGTACCTCATTTGCCACTCAGCGTAGCATACGGTGAATGGCTGCCCCTAAACCTGCCCCTCCGACAGTTTCAAGAAAATGTTGCTGTAAAAAAATAAAAATAATTATACAATGAAAATTACTGTAGCGAGCTTATACAATACACACACATATGCACACAGACAGACAGACAGACAGACAGACAGACAGATAGATAGGGCAAATTACCATCTTGTTCCTCTTGTCTGTTTGTTCCAGACTCCTATCCAACTCCAGCAGCTCCATCACCATGCTGCATGGTTTAGCCAACACCACATCATCTTGCTGGAGTTGAGGCATGTGTGTCGGGGCGTTGGTCTCCACCAATGGCTCGATCTTGTCAAACCTAGCCTCGGTCCTGTCAAACCTAGCCTTGATCCTCCGCATCAAGCGACTCATGTGGGCCTCTGTGACTATGGGGACAAATGTGATGGAAGTTGTAATTTATAATGTACTTTCCTGAGTGAGTGAACTAGTTAAGTGTGTATAAAAGTACTTACTTCTCTCAAACATGGCTGCGATAGCCAAGACACCCTGTCCGTCATGAAGCGCCCGGCTGCTGGCTGAAGTTTTCAAAAAGAAAATATTAGTTTTCCTTTTCATGATTTTGTATTCCAACATCTGTAAATAGGAACTTGAAAGCAACTGTACCTTGAACAGAGTCAAAAGAGGTTTCCAGTGATTCTTGGAGGTGCCTGGCTGACTGAATTGGGTGTAGTGCCCGGCTGCTGGCTGAAGTTTTCAAAAAGAAAATGTTAGTTTTCCTGTTCATGACTTTGTATTCCAACATCTGTAAATGGGAACTTGAAAGCAACTGTACCTTGAACAGGGTCAACAGGACTTGGGCTAGGGTGGTGAGGACTGGCTCCAGTCCCGGCTGGTGTTGACCCTGAAAAGATGGTGCATATGGATGTTAAGTCATTTATTGGGGGGGGGGGGGGTGTTTCTTATACATGGTATTCGCAAAAGAAGAACCTATGATAATACATTAGACATTTACAAATAAATTGAAAAACACTTACATTGTGGTGGTAGGGGCATTGGGTCCTGCTGACCTGAAAAGAGCACACAAACATCAGATCAGTCATGTAATATGCACCGGTTATTCATCATGAATGTTAGCTCCAAGCTATGAATGATGATTTGGTAACTGTTAACTTACACACAGGGCTTCCAGGCACAGTCAGAGTCTTGGGTTGCTTCTTGGTTGCTGCTACCACTGGAGCAGAATCATCTGGAAGGAAAGACCATACAATGTGCAATGTAAATTTCTTGTAAATGACTTGAAAATGAACACTGAATTGAGTAACTAATGTCATTAATGAAGAGAGCTTACCACCATCAGAGGATTCGGTGACAAACCTCCTTGGGCGCTTACGCTGCCTTATTGCAAAAGTGTTCACATCATCCTCTGTCTCAACACTTGAGGACTCCATCAATTGCAAACACTTCTGTTCAGCTTTGGCGTATGAATCTATGGAAAATGACTTTTAGTCAGTAGCACAAAAAAAACAAAACAAAACAAAAAAAAACAGTGCTGCCATAGAGAGAACAATTCAGTATATTCTATGTAGTGCATAGCAGCGATAGCTCACCTGTTTCATACCAGGTTTTCTTAACGGGATGTTTGGCCCAAGTTGTATTTGGTGCTCGGCACTTCACAACATGCAATCGCACATTGTGTGTCGTCCAGTAGCAGACCATGCCATGCTAAAAATATATATAATTAAAATATATATAACAAGCATATAAGCATATATATCAAAAGTATATAGGCATATATGTAAGCATACATATTTGCTATGTATCGACAAAAAAAAAAAGACTCGTACCTCAGAAGTGTCCCCAAGCCATGAAGATGGCACAACCTCAATAGCATTGTCTGTGAACTCAACAACAGTGAAGCTCATCTGTGAGAACAAACGCATCATTAGCAAGGAAAATGGAGCAAAAGGTATTAGTTCCCTTGGCTGGCCTATGAAAACTCCTGTAGGTGTGAAACAGTATTTGGTTTTAAGAAAACATTACAAATAAACATGGCATTAAGATGGACATATTTTCCCAATCCATCCTTTTTACATGGCTAAAACACAATCTCCCATTAGCAAAACACATTTTGTATCATATTTTGCAAGTGTACACAGCAATTACCCTAAAAGGATTCCTTCAAAAAAATCATTGTGATGGTTAAATTGCATGTGTGGATGCCTCCTAAAAATCATGCAGGACTGTCATGAAAACATTAGTCGGTTTCTGTGGCTCCTCAAATCATCAAGGCCTGTTTTGTGAGTTCACATTCTGGCACCAGCTTCATGACACACTCACTCCTTTTCACTCTGAAGCACCCAATGATTCTTGAATCACAAGGATCTGTGAACAGAGGATCCACCCTCTGAAAGACCTTGCACAAAACCATGTCGTTCCTTTCTTCAATGGCCTCACAACATTTGGCACCTGCCAAAACGTACGCATTGTTTGGTCTTCGGGTTTTCTTTTTTGGTGCTGGAGCTGTGGGAGTCTGATCCTGGTCCATCTCCGAGAGCCTTTTAGCCACTTGAATTAGTGGTCTATTCCCTGATCGGACCAGACGTTTCAGCTTGCCCAAGTAGTTTTCAAACCGGAAGGTGCTGCATGCATCAAGGCATCCAAAGGTCTCTGCTTCATCTGTTAAATGGAGCATGCTGTGCACATTATACACCATGAAGTGTCTGCCATACAGCTCTGCAGTCTGTGACACAAAATACACCATCAGGTTTAGTCTGCATACTTGCCGGCTAGGTTGGGAGAAACCAAAATGTTCAGTGCCACACTGAAAGCCATGAAATGCCTGTACAGTGGCCTGGACAGAATGCCCTTGAGCACTACTTTTCCTGTATACAGGGCAAACTGGCACAGCTCTGTAGCTTTCCAGCGGTCGACTCCTTCCAAGCTCCTGGGCTTTCTGGTAAAGCAACTTGGTATATATATTCTCTCAAACCACACAGTCTTCTGCTGACCTCTTGGAGCTGTGTAGTCGACAGTCTCACCTTCCTGCTTCCCCTCGCCCATTCCACTAACAGTTTCCTCATGACACCTAAACAAGCTTGGTGCATGTAATCAATGGGAAACATTTTGATCATATCAATGGGAAGTTGCAGGAATGGGGACACTGTATAGCCCTCAGTTTCCTTGACAGCCATCTCTCTTCTGAACAGGTCATTGGTTCGCAGGGTGCTTTGGACATCAGGGTATGTTACACGACCGTCTTCCCATGTCCCTTTCTGTGCACATTTGTCACATCCATAGTATCCTGCGCACAGTTTTGTTGCTTTGACCATTGCCTTGGCAGGTGCATCTCATACAACACAGCGTATGACAACCATTTTCCCTTGAATTCCGTTTTCAAGCAGATCCTTCATTTCTGCAACCATATCGTTGAGAAATTCCAAATCATTAGGTTTAGCAGGACCAGATGTTAAGGTGACAGGAAAAACATGAGTTGGACTCAGATGGATGGCACACAAGACAGGCCCCAGAGTGGTCTTGCTGTTTTTGAACAGTGGAACACCATCAATGTTCAGAGACAACTCCAGGGTGGTTATTTTTTTCAGAACCTCTTGTGGGTAGTGGTTTAGTTGTGCTTTAATAGCTCTCCTTAAACCAAAGTGAACATACTCCATTCCTGATACCGGAGTTGACCTGATGTCTCTTGGGGTTGAGAGAAGGGTTCTTGCTGTTGAAGGCAACTGTGTCCCCATTGGCTTTTAATCCTACAAGAAGGTCATCAAGTGCAGAGTGTGTAATCTGGTGTTTTAAGGCACAGTGTTGTAAAAAGTCCTTTAGTGAGCTTTGTGGGTCGTTTTCCTCAATGTAAGAGTCACTGGTGTCACTGCTATCCTCCACATTCATGGGTGTGCTCCACAGCGCATCTGATGCAAACTTAGTACCAACACTACTGCTTGTTGGTACTGCCATGCACTCTGGCTCTTCATTCTCCTCTGCCAGTAGTACAGATTGTTCTTGCAGTTGCTGCTGATGTTGACGAAGCCTGGCCGCTTCTTGCATAGCCTGCTCTGCCCGTGCAGCGTCTAGTGCGTCCTTCTCCTCTTGCATTTCTGCTCTCAAAGCCTTTCGCACCGCTTCCACCTCTCGCCGCACCCTCTTCCATCTCTTTGTGTAGGCTTGTCTGGCCAATCGCTTTTCACTCATTGTGGGGAAATACAATGTGACTGCAATGACAACTAAATGACTAACACATTAACAGCACATTGGCACAGTACACAGTAATGCCACAAGTCAATTGATGATACTAAAAACACGTTCATCATTCAATGAATGACTTAACTTTATCAAAATCCAAAAACATTGCAGAGTGAAGCGTTGCTTAAAAAAAAAAAAAAAACTGTTACAACGCTTTCCATGGACATTGCAACATGGAACTCAAAATTACATTAAAAGATATGTGCATAAGCCCATATCTTGCCATTCTGAAGCAGGCTGAGACATACCCCAAATTTGCCAAATAACTGAGACAGCAGCAAACAAAATCAGTGAGGACCACTATTACATTGCAAAGAACTCAGAAAGGAGCTTCATGTTCAAAATACTGCACATATCCTTTAAAGGAGAATTCTGGCTGTTTTGCAAATACAATTTTTAGCTTTTGATTCCCCTGAAGTCAGCGCTGAGCACCGCTGAAGCATTTGATGCGCTCAGCGCTGACTTCTGGGGAATCCGGAAGGCAACAAAAGGTATGTGCTGGCTCGAAAAGTTCAAAATTTATACACCTATGTGCTAGCTAATGCAGTAAATGTGCAATGTTTTCAAACATCAGGGTCCACACACCACGGGCAATCCCATGACAACCATTTTGAAACAAGTTACATGAATATACGAACGTTGAAAGGCTGCCCCGTAGCCACCGTTTCAATTGAAATCCGCGTAGCAGCTATATGTATAGCTTTTTTTTTTTTAGACGGGATGGATTTTTCTCACTGTTTGTGCTACTGCCAACTTTCCTTGACCACAAACGTTTGAGACATATTTGCAAAACAGATGGAATTCTCCTTTAAGGTATAACCACAACCAGAACGAAATCACAAATTACCTTTTTGAAAGTAGAGTACTTGAACAGAACGTAGGCTTCAGTACTTCCAACAGAGACGTCTCATCTCATCTCATTATCTGTAGCCGCTTTATCCTTCTACAGGGTCGCAGGCAAGCTGGAGCCTATCCCAGCTGACTACGGGCGAAAGGCGGGGTACACCCTGGACAAGTCGCCAGGTCATCACAGGGCTGACAGACAGACAACCATTCACACTCACATTCACACCTACGGTCAATTTAGAGTCACCAGTTAACCTAACCTGCATGTCTTTGGACTGTGGGGGAAACCGGAGCACCCGGAGGAAACCCACGCGGACACGGGGAGAACATGCAAACTCCACACAGAAAGGCCCTCGCCGGCCCCGGGGCTCGAACCCAGGACCTTCTTGCTGTGAGGCGACAGCGCTAACCACTACACCACCGTGCCGCCACCAACAGAGACGTTTGCTTCCAAATCCAACTTCAACAATCCAAGTTCCGGGTAGTGACTTTACTACACGCACCTACGTCCTCTTATCCATCTGTCCAGCCAATGAGGAGCATTCGTTTTGCATCACATGCTGTTGCGTCAGGCAACCTGACCAATCAACAACTTACAGTGGCTAGGTCTCGTTTCTTCCTGTAGACCCCATGGGAACAAAGAAAAAAAAAATGTATGGAAGTCAACGGAGAGAACTTATTTTATAGTTCAGATTCCCTTATGCATTGGATTTAATACATGATTATTAACTTATGACAACCCTTCACACCAACAAAGTGTTGCTTTTCGACAGACAATAAAAGTTACGTTACGTTTTCTGTGCAACCTCTGAACTACAATGCTTGTCTCGTGCTATATTCTAAACTCTAAGCAATGTGGTTTGAGTGAGCTAGGCTAACAGAGTACTGCAGTAAACGTGTTGCTGATCTTTGCAGCCTACAAAAGTAGGCCCTCACTTGAGGTTTTATCCACCAACATATTTCGTCAAATAATACATGGGGAAATCCGTACTGCTGTTATGCCGCCGTTCTGAGGCACAAATACACAGACATTTTAACAGAGAACACCGTCACCTACACGACATGTATATCGATCTGGGGTAATCATGCGTAACCTCGGCGCTATGGCGTTAGCCATGCTAAGGTATGCTACATAGCATTATATCGAGAGCGTGCTAAATCACAACAAAGGTGAAAGAATTATGTACGAGTTCTTTGTCAGATGGGAGACTGGAAAAGACGTGTTTTAGAGATACCAACAACGATTCACTTCGTATAATGTAGCCGGTGACCGGAGATGGAGATGGTTGCACGCATAGCAGCTAACTGCTAGGTGAATAGTGAAACATACATTGCATCATAAAACTCAAACAACCAGAATAAAATAACACATTACCTGATCGCACCTACTGTAAATCCAGATAACGTACACTGGCGCTGGTAGTTCTAAATCCAACAAGGAGACTTAGTGAAATTTTCAAATAGCTAAATAAAAGGGCTATCGTAACATCATTAAGTCCGTCATTTTGTTATTTGCCTTAGAGCTGTTTGAAAGCACAGAGAATTCTGGGTAATGTGCATCGTATAGTTCTCAGAACAAAAAAAAAAAAAAAACAACCAAACATAACGTTGTGTGGAGGTTATAGTGTAACCAAATGATAATGTTTCAGTTGGTTAGTTACCTCAACGTTTCGGGAACGTTTGGCTTCGTTAGGTTTCTGCATAACCATGAGGAAACGTTCTCTAAATGTTAGTTGTTGGTTACGTTCTAACAAACCTTTAGAGAACCATAGGCTAACGGTACATTAACGTTCCGTGTGATAGCCTACATGTAGCCGGATAAAAAAGACGCATATTTATTTATTCGGTTGCACCTCTCATTCACACCTATACGGAGGTTTCAGTCACTGAAAACAGCTACTTTTGCAAACTCTGGGCAGAGTGGGGATTTCTGAAAACTCCATCTTCAGACACGCGCGTAAATCGGGAAAACGAAGCAGCAGTGGGCGAGAGGGCGCGCGCGAATATAATGAGTCAGAGGTGTGACTCTTTCACCGAATGCCAATTGTCCCGGTTCTTCATGAAATCGCACGCGCAAATTCATCAGGTTAACTTTCAAATAACTGTTCTTGTGCACTTGCAACACCAGAGCCACTTTCCTGAATTTTGAGCTTTGGAGTATTCGCTTCTTTATCCATTTAATCAATGAATTTGTCACATATGTGGCTACTGCTATAACAAAAGTGACTACGCCACTCTCAGTTTCAAGGATGAGAGAACCCTACAATAAGGCACCTGGATTTACTTCCCCACAACAGTTCAACATAAATAACTGAAATACAACTGTCATATAGTCATATAAAAGCTTTTATTTTCTTTTAATTTCTCTTTTTAATTTAAAACAAAACTACTCATGGGCACTAGGCTCTCAGCCACAGACAGAGGATAAGGTGACAATGTGCCTATTGGCAACAGGAATGTGCAAATAGCAAAAATAATGTACGGTATAAATAGTATAGGTGTTCATGAGAGGAAAACCAAAAGGCAATACACAGCAAACATATTAATCAACAAAGCACAAGAAAAACAAAAAATACAAAAACCACAAACCCAAAAAAAGAAAAAAAAAAAAGTTACTGCCACATGGGCACAGTCTAATTTGTTAAATGGTAACACAACACACCTGCACACACGTACTACTCTAAAAATACTTAATTTGGTTTCCCCCAACGGTAGCCCAAATACTACTAAAAGGATGGAACTACAGCCCATAGGCTGCACACTTTAAATGCACAAACCTAATACCTAGTCACGACACACAGGATCACCAAAGCTCAATTTCCTAATTGCCCAGAGTATTAAGCCAACAAAAAGAAAATTGATTAAAAAACTCAATAAGAAAAAAAACCAGTGGTGCCCCATCTACCGTTGCTGTAGCACCGATGGTGATAACGATGTGTTCCTCCCGCTTGGACAGCTACACAGAAACGAATTTTACTCATAGGTCAGGTTCCAGCTGGGTCCACCCCATCAGTAATACTTCCGTTTGCTCGTCAAATCGCATGAGCTGTTACCCACACAGGCTTCCAGCTGTAGGCCACTGGCAATACTTCCGTTTGCTTGTCCAGGCACTGAAGTCACTACACACACAACCAGCTTCTTTATAAAAAAAAAATAACAACCACGGAGAGGAAACACAACATATACCACCGCAGGTGCTCAGCATCAACTCGGCGTCTCTTCCCAGGTGAACTAAAGTCGTGACGTTAAACTCTACGTGAGACCAACAGGGAAAACAAGGGTCCAGCTGCCGGATCAAAATAAAAGTGCAGTGCTCCCATAGGCTACACATACATTAAATTACTAATGTAAAACATTAGTAGCCTATTTAAGCAATCGCTGTTTTCTCCACTGTTTTCCGACCTTTTGTGCTTAGTGAATGAGACACTTCATTACACTCCACTGACCGACTTCCAATTCTGGACTTTTTTGAAAATGTAAAATATAGGCCTACGAGATTTTTTTTTTGGGGGGGGGGACTTAATTCGCGTTGCTCCTTCGCTATTAATTTTTGGGACTGACGAGGCACTAAATACTGTGGAATTATTTTCTCCTTACTATGAAGTTTGGCATCTTAAACAAGTGTCGGGAAATCGTGCAGCCCGACTCTGCAGCCTCCAATGTTTAAGCGAACTGCTGAAACCATAATGTTTAAAGATTAAATCGTAGGCTAATCAAACCAAAGAAAAACACAGCCTTTCCAGAACATTGTCTGCCAAAGCCTGTTTAACCTACAAAAGTCTTAATAGCATAGGTCTTGCTGCGGCTTCAACTTTTCACCTGATCACCTTTCAATAGGCAAATATTATTATCTCATCTCATCTCATTATCTCTAGCCGCTTTATCCTTCTACAGGGTCGCAGGCAAGCTGGATCCTATCCCAGCTGACTACGGGCGAAAGGCGGGGTACACCCTGGACAAGTCGCCAGGTCATCACAGGGCTGACACATAGACACAGACAACCATTCACACTCACATTCACACCTACGGTCAATTTAGAGTCACCAGTTAACCTAACCTGCATGTCTTTGGACTGTGGGGGAAACCGGAGCACCCGGAGGAAACCCACGCGGACACGGGGAGAACATGCAAACTCCGCACAGAAAGGCCCTCGCCGGCCCCGGGGCTCGAACCCAGGACCTTCTTGCTGTGAGGCGACAGCGCTAACCACTACACCACCGTGCCGCCCTCAAATATTATTATTATTATTATTACTACTACAATAGGCCTAGTATTAGTAGTAGGCAAGTAGTTGCCTAGTAGTTAGTTAAAAAGTTAAAGTCCTTCCCGCGCCTTACAGTACCTGGTATTCCTAGGCAGTCTCCCACTCAAGTACTAACCAGGCCCAACTCTGAATGGTGGCGCATCGGGTGGCGCCGATCTCCGTTCCCGTAGCCCTCGGCCTCTTGCCTATTACATAGCTAGGGTTACAGTGGGGGGCTAGTCCCCTGGTAACCATGAGAGTTTAACTCCCCATGCACATCTGTATTGCAGCGTGCCTTGCCAGATGGTAGTAGGTACCATTTTTATGATGGTCTTTGGTATGACCCGACCGTGAATAGAACTCCCGATCTCCCGATCGAGAGGCGGACATGCTACCACTAGGCCACTAGTCGGTGTTGCCTAGTAGTCGGACAGCCAAATTGTTTCATCAGTGGAGCCGCTGTTAAAAGGAAACTGATGCGGAGCGCCGTGGCTCGCCTCGGGGTGAATCGCGTCCCGAGGCGCGGGGCTGGCCTGCCCTGGCAGTGCTGGTTCGTTGGGGAGAGGGCAGAGGTCGCTGGCTGCCAAGTTTGGAGAGGCTGGGCCCTCCCCTGGCCGAGTTACGACCGTGCAAAGTCGGGCTGGAGCCGCCGATAGAAACGAAACTCAAGCCGAGCACCACGGCTCGCTGCCTACACCGAGCCTCCCCGGGACTAGACAGTAGCAGAGGCTGTATTTATTTATTTAGGCCTATCTAGCGCAACAACTTATTCCTTTACATATACTCAAACATAGCACAAGAAAGGGTTCAACAACAGGCAATCACAGCAGCTTGGTGAAGTTCTAAATCACATCGGTGTCAGACCTATGGGCCTACCCCCCTTTTTTTCCTCGGATCTGCATCATTCTCATTATTGACCTTTAGCACTCCCAGTTGACGGAAATCCATCGTAGTGACGGAAAACTTTAATCCATGCCCTATGTATTATAAGTCATGTAACATTGTGCAGCTTTAAAAAAAATTTTTGAGATAAGTAGTTCTTTAACAGTGTCTTAGAATGGAAAAAAAGTAAAATCAGCTTTTGCGTTTGCTGTTAATTACAGCTCCAATGAAAGAAAATCAAAATCCACAAAAATTAGAATTGGCTAATGAAACTGCAAATTGAATAATATTATCAACGAGGGACAAGTTACCATTAACCTTACAGGTGAACAGGCTTGTGGTGATATGACGCTAACACTGTTAGCTTCATGATATCACCACAAAACCAATGAGAACATTTTTTATTTGTTTGACAAGTTTTCTGAAAATGACTTGACAATGCCCTGTTGGCATATTTTTTTATTGAAATGTGCCAATTTACATACGTTCAGAGCAAAAAAAAAAAAGTTAATGTTGGATAAAGGTACAATTCTTGTTTTATTTTGTTGATATATTTGTGTCATAGTTTTTTAATGAGGGAATTTTGGATATCTCTTATTGTTACACCGGAAAAAAAAAGACCTAGCAGCCATAAAAGTGACTTTTCTCTTTGGAATGAAATGTTGTTTAAATTGGGTCATGAATGATATTTTAACAAAAACATATCTGCCCCGGTGTTGGTTTCTTTTATTGGCAGTCATTCACTTTATTTTATCTCCACCAGGTGGTTCTTGAACCTCCACAGGAAGGCGACACTGAATGAAGGTATGTTCAAACATTTGGTTAATTGAGGTGGGAGAAGTGGGGCAGCAGGTAGCTTCATTCAGTTAGCTTATCTGCCAGAAGACGAGTCATATGTTCAGATGTCAAAGGTTTTGTTGTCCTGGATTTACTTTATGAAGCTCCGATGAATATAAATTCAAATTCAATCCTGTTACCTGTGGCAAATTGTCAGTATATTTCCCTCATGAGGTTGACCAGATACCGTGGTGCTTGAAAGTTTGTGAACCCTTTAGAATTTTTTTTATATTTCTACATAAATATGACCTAAAACATCAGATTTTCACACAAGTCCTAAAAGTAGATAAAGAGAACCCAGTTAAACAAATGAGACAAAAATATTATACTTGGTCATTTATTTATTGAGGAAAATGATCCAATATTACATATCTGGGAGTGGCAAAAGTATGTGAACCTTTGCTTTCAGTATCTGGTGTGACCCCCTTGTGCAGCAATAACTGCAACTAAATGTTTCCGGTAACTGTTGATCAGTCCTGCACACCGGCTTGGAGGAATTTTAGCCCATTCCTCCGTACAGAACAGCTTCAACTCTGGGATGTTGGTGGGTTTCCTCACATGAACTGCTCACTTCAGGTCCTTACACAGCATTTTGATTGGATTAAGGTCAGGCATTTGACTTGGCCATTCCAAAACATTATTCTTCTTTAACCATTCTTTGGTAGAACGACTTGTATGCTTAGGGTCGTTGTCTCGCTGCATGACCCACCTTCTCTTGAGATTCAGTTCATGGACAGATGTCCTGACATTTTCCTTTAGAATTCGCTGGTATAATTCAGAATTCATTGTTCCAGCAATGATGACAAGCCGTCCTGGCCCAGAGGCAGCAAAACAGGCCCAAACCATGATACTACCACCACCATGTTTCACAGATGGGATAAGGTTCTTATGCTGGAATGCAGTGTTTTCCTTTCTCCAAACATCTCATCTCATCTCATTATCTCTAGCCGCTCTATCCTTCTACAGGGTCGCAGGCAAGCTGGAGCCTATCCCAGCTGACTATGGGCGAAAGGCGGGGTACACCCTGGACAAGTCGCCAGGTCATCACAGGGCTGACACATAGACACAGACAACCATTCACACTCACATTCACACCTACGCTCAATTTAGAGTCACCAGTTAACCTAACCTGCATGTCTTTGGACTGTGGGGGAAACCGGAGCACCCGGAGGAAACCCACGCGGACACGGGGAGAACATGCAAACTCCACACAGAAAGGCCCTCGCCGGCCCCGGGGCTCGAACCCAGGACCTTCTTGCTGTGAGGCAACAGCGCTAACCACTACACCACCGTGCCGCCTTCTCCAAACATAACGCTTCTCATTTAAATCAAAAAGTTCTATTTTGGTCTCATCCGTCCACAAAACATTTTTCCAATTGCCTTCTGGCTTGTCCACGTGATCTTTAGCAAACTGCAGACAAGCAGCAATGTTCTTCTTGGAGAGCAGCGGCTTTCTCCTTGCAACCCTGCTATGCACACCATTGCTGTTCAGTCAGTGCTTTTACATGCACATAGAGAAAATCGAATTTCTGCCGTAGCTCGTCTGAAATCGAAGCTCTAAATGGCAAGTAAACACCTTAGCTCGGCTGAAATTGAATCGAACTTGATTTCTCGCAATCGAGCTACACGACCTAGATTATGCGATTTTGCCGAGCTACTTAGTGCATGTAAACCCTATCGAGCCACGCAGTCCAGCTACTTACTTCAGCACTGCCCCTTCTGGAAGTGATGAGTGACGAGACCACAAGCGGGAAACACAACACCCTCGGTCAAAAAAAAAAAAACAGCCTCGGTCGGCATGACACTTCACCTTAGCCGCCCACTTTATTAGGAACACTTCTGTTCGTACATACAAACTACAAACACTCTTCTTAGAGTTTAGAGTTTATTTTATTTTTAAAAGGGACAGTGTACAAATTAAACATTATCCTTGTGGTAAGGACAGATGTCTGTACCAGGTTATAGCAGGACATGCTAATTTCCGCCTATAGTCACTTTGTTTATACTCTTGAATAGCTCTTCTTCATGACGACAACCAAAAGTGTACCAACATGATGGGGCGTGTAGCACCACCTGTGGCTCGGGTGCACAATGCACCTCATAACAATAGCTCGATTTAAACACTGTGCATGTAGGATTGGATTTCTCTGGCACCCCTGCTGGGACCCTTTGCTCGATTACTGACAGTAGCTCGATTTGGATGTGCATGTAAACGTAGTGAGTGTTCTCCTGATGGTGGACTCATGAACATTAACCAACGTAAGAGAGGCCTTCAGTTGCTTAGAAGTTACACTGGGGTCCTTTGTGACCTCACCAACTATTACATGCTTTGCTCTTGGAGTAATCTTTGTTGGTCGACCACTCCTGGGGAGGGTAACAATGGTCTTGAATTTCCTCCATTTGTACACAACCTGTCTGACTGTGGATTGGTGGAGTCCAAACTCTTTCTTTAAAGATGGTTTTGTAACCTTTTCCAGCCTGATGAGCATCAACAACGCTTTTTCTGAGGTCGTCAGAAATCTCCTTTGTTCGTGCCATGATACACTTCCACAAATGTGTTGTGAAGATCAGACTTTGATAGATCCCTGTTCTTGAAATAAAACAGGGTGCCCACTCATACCTCATTGTCATCCCATTGATTGAAAACACCTGACTCTAATTTCACCTTCAAATTAACTGCTAATCCTAGAGGTTCACATACTTTTGCCACTCACAGATATGTAATATTGGATCATTTTCCTCAATAAATAAATGACCAAGTATAATATTTGTCTCATTTGTTTAACTGGGTTCTCTTTATCTACTTTTAGGACTTGTGTGAAAATCTGATGTTTTAGGTCATATTTATGTAGAAATATAAAAAAAATTCTAAAGGGTTCACAAACTTTCAAGCACCACTGTACATTTCATAACTAACCCTATTAAATGTTTTCCAATTTAAACTGTTTTATTTTCAGTTCCTCAGTCTCATATGCTCCAGCAAATCAAATCACTTGTGTTTTTGAGTTTTCTTTTATATTTGCATATACCCTTACAGAAAAACCACATGAACTTCACATGTGATTTTTCACATACTGTGAAAAATCTTCCGTTTTATGATGCGCCAAATGTTTTCGATGGGTGAAAGATCTGGACTGCAGCCTGGCCAGTTCGGTACCCGGACCCTTCTTCTACGCAGCCATGATGCTGTCATTGATGCAGTATGTGGTTTGGCATTGTCATGTTGGAAAATGCAAGGTCTTCCCTGAAAGAGACGTCGTCTGGATGGGAGCATATGTTGCTCTAGAACCTGGATATACCTTTCAGCATTGATGGTGTCTTTCTAGATGTGTAAGCTGCCCATGCCACACGCACTAATGCAACCCCATACCATCAGAGATGCAGGCTTCTGAACTGAGCGCTGATAACAACTTGGGTCGTCCTTCTCCTCTTTAGTCCGAATGACACGGCGTCCCTGATTTCCATAAAGAACTTCAAATTTTGATTCGTCTGACCACAGAACAGTTTTCCACTTTGCCACAGTCCATTTTAAATGAGCCTTGGCCCAGAGAAGACGTCTGCGCTTCTGGATCGTGTTTAGATACGGCTTCTTCTTTGAACTATAGAGTTTTAGCTGGCAACGGTGGATGGCACGGTGAATTGTGTTCACAGATAATGTTCTCTGGAAATATTCCTGAGCCCATTTTGTGATTTCCAATACAGAAGCATGCCTGTATGTGATGCAGTGCCGTCTAAGGGCCCGAAGATCACGGGCACCCAGTATGGTTTTCCGGCCTTGACCCTTACGCACAGATTCTTCCAGATTCTCTGAATCTTTTGATGATATTATGCACTGTAGATGATGATATGTTCAAACTCTTTGCAATTTTACACTGTCAAACTCCTTTCTGATATTGCTCCACTATTTGTCAGCGCAGAATTAGGGGGATTGGTGATCCTCTTCCGATCTTTACTTCTGAGAGCCGCTGCCACTCCAAGATGCTCTTTTTATACCCAGTCATGTTAATGACCTATTGCCAATTGACCTAATGAGTTGCAATTTGGTCCTCCAGCTGTTCCTTTTTTGTACCTTTAACTTTTCCAGCCTCTTATTGCCCCGTCCCAACTTTTTTGAGATGTGTTGCTGTCATGAAATTTCAAATGAGCCAATATTTGGCATGAAATTTCAAAATGTCTCACTTTCCACATTTGATATGTTGTCTATGTTCTATTGTGAATACAATATCAGTGTCTGAGATTTGTAAATTATTGCATTCCGTTTTCATTTACAATTTGTACTTTGTCCCAACTTTTTTGGAATCGGGGTTGTAATACCTTTGCCCGCTTTGATGTCTTTTGTAGATCATCCTCCACTATCTGAAAAACAAGTATGAGTGGAAGAGTGTAAAAGGTCAGAATTTATGGAGGGTTGCTGCACACTTTTTGAAATCAAAATGCTTTTAAAGTTTTAAAAAAAATCTAAATAAGTGTTAAATAGCTCTACATTGTTACAGGGTGACGTATGATTCTACGCTCAATGCGGCGTCTGTGTTTGTATGTCTGTGGGTCTATGGAGGAGCGCGCACGTTGCTAAACCATGATTGGGGCCTTGAGCGGCGCAATGCATGCAGGGAGTAGTAGTTTTTAGCATATCTAAAAGCCATGACACAAACTAGACAGCTTTCTCAAAGAACTACAAGTACCAGAATAACATTAAGGTCGTGTTCGCAGCTGTGTGGTTAACCACGAGACTTAACTTTGGCTCGCACACAGTGTTGCCAGATTGGGCGGTTTTGAATTCTAGTTTGCGGGTGAAAAATGGCTTGGGCTGGTTGACAAAAATTGGGCGGGTTTGGCGTTAGTTCGGCGGGTTTTTATCAAATGTTTATAAATATTTCGCACCAACGTTTTGTGTGAGAATGCAGCCAGAGACACTTATATAGCCTTAGAAGGACTTTGATGCAGCGCATTCTATGTACTATCTACATCCACTAGTCTCCATCCAATCCAATCCATATTAAACTAAGCCGAATGATGTTCTTGAACATGTGAAGGAAATCAGGAAAAACAGCTCTCTTTGGTCAACTGAGGCAAGTCAGAGACCTAGTTTACCCAGCACCCCTTAGGTATTTTAAACAACCAAAATCGAGCATTGGCCTAAATTAATCATTAACAATAAACATTAATCTCATTAAGATTTATTTAAACAAAAAAAAGTCGATGTAACTGTAAGACTAATATGAATGTGTGTAATGTAGTGCAGAAACTGAACTCATAAACTAGTAAATAAGAATGACGCAATCCATTCTCCATTTTCTCTTCTCATGTTACATTCAGCCAGGCATCGCAGCCTAACTTTTTTTTTTAATTGAAGTATATAAAACAGGTACAATCTAACAAATCCACAAAAATCAGGATAACAGATGAAGAAAATACGTGGATGTAGACAAAAATAAATTAAGCAGAATAACTAGGCCTATAAAATTAATAAAACAAATGGGATAAATAAAAAGAGAGACAAATAAAAAATAAATAACCTGAGCAATGCAATGTTAGACATGCATCATAGCCTACAGAATATTCTGCGTGTGCGCCACCTACTGGTGCATGTAGGATTCAGAACCCAGCAGATGATTGCAGAGTTATAATCTGATTGAAGCACACGGAGCCGAGGACCAGACAGCAGATTCTTCACCTCCACCACTGACGGCCTCATGCTGCTGTTTAGAAGCTGTTTGCATTGTTGTTCGATTTACAAATAGTATTCTGGACTTTAGCTGCATATTTTTACTTTACAAGATAGGCATCAAGTACATTTTACATTTTGGGCGGGTTTTGAACATATTTGGGCTGGAAACCGTCAGCAGTATCTGGCAACCCTGCTCGCACATGCCCATTAATGTTCATCATACGGAGAAGGAGAAGATCGCACAGATGAGCAGACATGTTGGAGTGTTTTCTTGTTTTGTTCGGACACTCATATTCAGCAAATCTTTTTGGCCGCTATTGCAGTTCGGCTTTCTACAAGAATGTAAAGGTCAGAAATAACTTTTGTCAGTGTTGTAAGAGTTGGCGCTGCTGCGGGGCTCGGGTGGAGGAGTTCGGTGAGGAAGCCGCGGTTGTTGTCAGTGTTTGGCCGGAAGGGCAGGTGTTTCTGGCCGCTGTGGTGATGAAGCTGTCTGGGACGCTGTAGCGTTACACTGTGCGCGCTTTGGTTTGCCGATAGAAACAGAAAGATCGGCTGCATTCCCGTTTGTGCATGTATATGGATTATTGTAGTGCAACAGGCCCAGCATGCATAACGCTCCCTGTCTTCAACACAACACACAGCAAAGGGAGCGCAAAGGATGCTATAAAGAGGAGGCGCGGCAGCCAGGTGAAACTCCTGCGGTAGCGAAGCTAACATTAATATCCTGAGCTCCCACAGCCAACTACACCGCGAGCGCTCATTGCTCCATATTCATTCTTCCCTTTGACGGAGATCATTAGTGCCGGAAAGGCTTGCCAGCCACCTTTAGGACGCTTTACACCAAGCGCCCCGTGCTCCACCAGTCCGACTCGCTTTGGGTCGGTTAACATTTTCTTATCTTTGACAGAGTTGTCCAACCCGACACTTATTTTATTTCCGTTAAGCCGCTTCATCAACGCGCGCATCTGTTTGTCCAGGACCGTCTGACTAGTGGTGTGTCGTTCACGAACGAACCGTTCTTTTTGAACGAGTCTTCGAAGTGAACGACTAGAACTAGTTCACGCTGCCTCTCGTTCTCGGTCGTTGGCGAATCAGCAGTCTCTGCTCGCTGGCAGCAGGGCGGTCGCTGAATCTCGGTCGTTGGTGAATCAGCAGGATCTGTTCAGTAGCAGAAGGGCGTCCAACTTGCATTTTGATCTGTGCAGAGCAGCGCCACTTTACTTCTTTAAGGGCTATCTGAGCCCTATTATCAGAGCGCTGACACATGCCAGGTCTTTAGTTTACAATTTAGAGCTCTCACTCAGCAATACATTTCAGTTCACAGCGAACGAGCTCAGCAGGTCGCGAACGAACGAACAGCCAGCAGCCAGCCTGCCTGCTGCCATACTGGGCTGGGCGCATAGCAACGGTTTCCATGACTGTGATAAACAATGAAGAACGTGGCTCTGGAGATCGCGGCATACTGTGTTTGTTTTTTTAATGTTAATACAATTTGTAATAAAGTGGTTTGTTCTTTATAATGAGCGTTGCTGTTGAATATGAGCAAAATGGGTGTTACTTAATGGGTTTGAACAACTGCATGAAACAGTCTGCATCTATCGTAGTTGGCTTTACTTTATTTCCCTTGCCTACTGGGAGATACCATTATCAGAAAGTTCGCACCACTATGGGGGCGGGGGGCATGCATGTCTATTACAATTTCATAATAATACTTAAAAAAAGAGAGAATAAAATACAGCGGGCTGCCACTACTTATTTATTCAGAACTAGCATTTGTATTCATTTTTTCAGCAACACCACCACCTCTCTCGTTGTTGACAGAGTAGTACTGGACGGAGCTAGCGCCAGATACAGTACACAATTGACTGGTCATTGTAAATTGTGAGTTTTAAAATTGAGACCAGTTCAAGAAGAAACAATGCAAACAATGTAGGCAGTACGAATACATATAAAAATTACAAGAACTTTATTTACCATTTCAGATTAACTTTACAGTGACTTGATTTATCACAACTTTTACCATCACGATAAGTTCCCCCCCCCCTCGCCCCGGCTGGGACGAGAGTTGAATATTCCGTTGGTCTTTAACATGAACTTGGGTGCGGATGGGGTGTGTGTGTGTGTGTGCATGTTATTCTCTGAAATGAGTGTTGCTGTTAAATAAGCAATTTTTTTTTTTGCTTAATGGGTTTGAGAGAACAACTGCATAGCCGGCAGACCATGGCTCTACTAAAATAAATATAATAAACATAAAAACAGCTTTAGGCGGCACGGTGGTGTAGTGGTTAGTGCTGTCGCCTCACAGCAAGAAGGTCCTGGGTTCGAGCCCCATGGCTGGCGAGGGCCTTTCTGTGTGGAGTTTGCATGTTCTCCCCGTGTCCGCGTGGGTTTCCTCCGGGTGCTCCGGTTTCCCCCACAGTCCAAAAACATGCAGGTTAGGTTAACTGGTGACTCTAAATTGAGCGTAGGTGTGAATGTGAGTGTGAATGGTTGTCTGTGTCTATGTGTCAGCCCTGTGATGACCTGGCGACTTGTCCAGGGTGTACCCCGCCTTTCGCCCGTAGTCAGCTGGGATAGGATCCAGCTCGCCTGCAACCCTGTAGAAGGATAAAGCGGCTACAGATAATGAGATGAGAGATAAAAACAGCTTTATTCTCATCTACATTTAATTAACTTTCAGAGCTTTGTTTATGTAGTCTTTTTCAGATAATGCTAGGATAATGTTTTTCTTCCATCTTTTTCTCAAGCACATTGTAATGTATGAGAATCTATTGTGGATGGCACCTCTGCCGCCTCTCGTTCACTCAAGATGAACTAAACTTCGGACGACAGCCATTGTTGTGCCGCTTTGGTGTGACGTCATCAAAATGAACGAGTGAACGAACGAATTTCTTTGCTGAACTGACCGACATGAACGAACTGGCGGAAATGAATCGCCATGTGCCACCAATAGTCCAGGAGCGTCTGACTGCTTTCTCTTCCGGTCTCTCTGTTTCGGCGCCAAGCAGTTGGTGCGCGAGATGAATCTGATTGGATATCTGATTGGCCCTGATTGGCTGACTTCTGACTTTTGGTTGCCGAGGCATCGAACTCCCCCAGCAACCAGCATCCAATCAGGGCCGAGCATCCGCTAAAGTTATCAAATCAAACACGCCTCGCGCGCTCTGATTCAACTCGGCGGCTGAGCGGAAAGAAAAGGGCTGAGGGCTGAAAATGGAGGCGCCTCACAGGAACAGATGGGTCATGGACCGGCCATATCTGCGAGAGGACAAGGAGCCCCGACCACGAAGGACAATATACCGTATGGAGAAAATTGGTCATGGTGTCAGTGATGTAAGTTAGCCATACAGGGGCGCCAGAAGCATTTTTAATGGGGGGGACACACTGGCGGGGGGTGTGGGGGGTCCTCCCCCAGAACATTTATTAATTAATTAGAGGCCATTTCCTGCATTCTGGTGGATTTTTAACAGGTTGTTAAACACCTAATTTTACCGACAAAAGTCACTTAATTCAATGACTATTTTAGAGACTCAACAATAACACTACGTTCACACTGCAAGGCTTAATGCTCAATTCCGATTTTTTTGTGAAATCCGATTTTTTGGTGAGGTCGTTCACATTAACAAATATATGCGACTTGTATGTGATCCTCGGTATGAACGAAAAGCGACCTAAAAGTGTTCCGCATGCGCATTGCAGGATACGACGACGTCACACGCAGTGACCATGGCCAGTGTTTACGGAAGTAACCTAAAGTTTCCTGTGTATGACAGTAGCCAACATGGAGTACCTGGCGATGATGCAGTTGTTGTTGCGACGGAGCCAGAACATGCACAATAGCCTGATGTTAAGGAGGAGGTTGAGAAGGAAGAGGGCAAGGGTTTTGGCTCAGGCGTTCTGCGGGGTAGTGACTGCAACCTCCGTTCAAAGGAACATCAAAGCCATGTTGTTGTAACTTTTTTTGAGAGACCCGCCGCCTACTTCAGCGCAGAACAGTGACGTTTGCGGCTTGTTGATGATGTGTAAGTCGGATGAATGCGACCTGGCGGTTCAGACTGAAGTCGCATATGAAAAGATCGGATAGGAATCGGAATTAGGACCACATATCCAAACGGCCTGGGTCGGATTTGAAAAAATCGGATCTGTGTCGTTCATATTGTCAATAAAAGATCGGATACAGGTCACATATGGGCGAAAAAATCGGATTTGAGTCACTTCAGCCTGCAGTATGAATGTAGTGTAAGGCCGAATCCCATTTCACCCCTTGGACCAACCCCTTGGCCCTTCCCCTCCATTTTGCGCGTTCACGTGAAGGGGTAGGGGTATCCCAATCCCAGTTAACGCGGAGGGGTAGGGGAAGGGGTAGGGCTTCTGTACCCCTCCAATCGGAGATTTTCCTGGAGCTGACTCCGAACGAAGGGGTTTGAGTGATTTCCCACAATGCTATGCGGATTTCAGCGAGATTTCATGCAGATTTCAGAAAGATGGCGGTTCCCGCGGCGAAAGATTGTCATAAATGTATTTTCTCCATTATTTACGTGTTTTAAGTTGTTATCCAGAGGAAACACGCCGCTTGATTCGCTTTCGAGCTGAGAATGAGCAGCGATTTCTGAAATCCAAGCTGCTGCTAAAAAGCTTTGGGAGTGAGTATTGTTTTCGGTTGCTTGACTGCGTACGTTTTGTTCTGTTATTCTCGCTTTTATTGTTTACATGAGTGTTCTGACACCTCATTCTGTCGGATGTGGTGCACGAAGCGCCAAAGATATCCCATTCAGTGGTGTTAGTTAACAAATCACACCCTGCCAGCAGAGATTTCTGGTTCTGCCTCTGGCTCTGACTGTAGCGGCTGGTCGCAGCCAATGACGCATTTGGTCGCGTTTTGCTAACGTAAACGCTGACGGAGGTACGCGATGACGTATGCGATCGTTGAAGGGCTATCCCAATACGTAGGGGTTGAATTTCAAGCCCTATCCCTTGTAGCTCAGTTTCAAGGGGAAGGGGGAGGGGTAGGGGTAGAAATTAGAATTGGGATTGGGCCTCATTCAACGAGTCCATATATTCATCAGCCTGTTTTTAAACCCACTGCTCTGCCCAAGATAATGAGATGACTGTGACACAGTTTATCACCTTTATGGGTGCATTTTACTTTTTATTTTGTGTTTCCTTTTTTATTTAGTTTTAGATGTAACACAATGTGCCACTGTGCCAAGCAATAGTGACACTCAGATGTATGTTTAAAAATAAGAATATTCATAATTTCACACAATGAACAGGCATGACATAGCATCACGCAAACTTCATAACACACAATCACACTGTGTCCAGCAACGGTGACACAAAAAACAACTTCACACAATGAACAGGTGCGATTTTGTTCACCACCAACAGTGACTTTAGTGGGTGCATTTTACTTTTTTCCGATTTAGTGATACTCATAACAAAAATGCCATGGCATCATGCAGTCTTCATAACACACAATCACACTGTGTCAAGCAACGACACATAAAAGAGAACTTCACACAATGATCAAGTGCAGTTTTGTCAACCTACATGCAATGGTGGTACTACAGTAACATTTACAGATCAGTATAACAAATAGATTTATAGATAGAACTCCTTCTTACATTGGTCCCACCACAATTTCTACCACTTCATAACTTTTATCCCCCTTTCCTTCACAATCCACCTGGAATAACATCCATCTCTCTCCATCGCTTTCCTTTCTACTATTCCTTCCCCAGACACTGGTTTCCCATGTTACTTTCCAGAAAACTGGCAAAGACCAGACAAAACAAGTTCTTCAAATCACAACAGGGAATCAGTAAATATCATCAGAGCAGACTTGACCTCATCCTTGGCATTACAGTAAGGCAGGCCTACTGGGTTTGAATTAAATGATAGCTAACATTAAGCTAGCTGATACATCTCCTAACATTGACTAGCCAGCTAACTGCACTAACATTTCCATTGGGACAAAAGAAACCCAAACTGTCCTGTGGGGAAATTCTGACTGACTTTCTGCTGCTTTGTAAAGAATGCCCTTATGTCCATTGTGTCTGGGGAGGAGCAAATACTGCAAACAATTCACCATCAACCAAGAATACCCCATTAGGCTAAGCTTATTTCATTGTTTAGTTGAACATTAATTTAACGTGGCCTAGGGTTAATTTTGAGAGCAGATAACAAAAGAATAAGGTTTCAGCAAAAGCAATGTGGCTAACATCACCTCCTCCACTCCTCCACTCTCAAGCAGCTGCACCAACATGTCTCTGCTCACACTGAGGCCAAGTTTACATTAGACCGTATCTGTCTCGTTTTCTTCGCGGATGCACTGTCCGTTTACATTAAAACGCCGGGAAACGGGAATCCGCCAGGGTCCATGTATTCAATCCAGATCGTGTCTGGTCCGGTGCTGTGTAAACATTGAGGATACGCTGTGCTGAGCTCTAGCTGGCGTCGTCATTGGACAACGTCACTGTAACCTCCACCTTCCTGATTCGCTGGCGTTGGTCATGTGACGCGACTGCTGAAAAACGGCGTGGACTTCCGCCTTGTATCACCTTTCATTAAAGAGTATAAAAGTATGAAAATACTGCAAATACTGCCCATTGTGTAGTTATGATTGTCTTTAGGCTTGCCATCCTTCCACTTGCAAGTGGTAAGTGACGCGCATGCCCGATATGCACTGAGATCTCACACACAGCGGCTCAGTCCCGAATCACTGCTTGTGCACTTCACTCGCGCGCTCTGTGAGCTGCGCAGGGCCGGAGTGCGCACCCTCCAGAGGGCACTCACTGTTCAGGGCGGAGTGATTTGGAGCACAGGATGCCTGCGGAGCCGAGCGTATCCGTGTATTGGCGTTGCTGTGTGCACCCGAATCGTGTATTGGCGTTGCTGTGTGCACGCTAATCGTTTTAAAAACGTTAATCTGATGATCCACTGATACGGTCTAATGTAAACCCCACCTAAGATTTGCTTGCACGCGGTGAGTTGTTGTAGGGAACGCCCGGAAAACCCAGAGTGGAGGCCATTATTAAAAAATGTTCTGTTTCCGGTCCACCGGCCGGGTGAGTGCGGTTTGTGAGGTTGAATTTTTTTTTTTTTTAATGCCGTTTTTTTGACTTTTTTTTCGGGTTCGTAAATCTAAAATCGAACTTGACATTTACGCATTCCCAGGGCTTTCTACTAAGGCTCATACTAGCCAGCCATGACAAATAAGTAGCCAGCCGGGGGGAGTAAACACACAGTAAACTCCTGTGCACGCAGTTCCCAGGATTAAATGTATTTTCCACAGACCATTTATTTATTCACTTTACTCAAATACAAAGTAAAATGGCAGTAAATCTTCTTTCTTTTCTTGCGTATTGCATCATGAGGCGTTCCTGGCTTGTAAATCTCTTATTTTCGGTGCATGACACATTCACGCAGCTGAGCATGCTATGAATTAACAACGACAACGGTCTGCAGTGGGGCTACACAATTACACACTCAGCGAACATTTCTCCATTTGTGTATGAAAATACACTCCAACGACTCAGTTTGTTTTCATTTACAACCAACGTTGTCTTTTGATGCCAGCATGTAATTGAACGAGAGAAGACTGGTTTACCGGAGACAAAATAAGCGTTATCTCTGCTTCTGTTCCCTCCGACACACTACTGCCTCCGCCGAGTGCGCACGCGCACACACCGCATGCCGGGGCTGCGGATGAGTTACTCTCCCTTCGTCAACGAAGTCGGCGGGGAATTTGTGGTTATTATCGGTACAAACAGCACGAATCACAACTTAAATGAGTGCGGTTCAGTTTGACATTATTGTCAGTCCGTTAGATAAACATTTAATTTTATTAAAATCGAAAATTAATATTTAGAGCCTGTGGGCTACAAAAATAATAGCCATTAAAGTAGCTGGCTGGACTTAATTGTGTAGTCGGCTGTATGGCCGGCAGCCGGCGCTTGTGGAAAGCCCTGCATTCCGCGCAGAATATAGAATTGAATCAGCTCTGCGCATGCGCCGTGCGGCACAAAAAAATGGCAGCCACCATGAAGGAAGGAGATCCAGAGTTTTCAAACATTTGCTTAAGTGTGAAATTGCAAAATGGTATTCTAGCGAACAACAAAATAGTAAAGATTCAGAAAAACAAATAATTCAGTGATCATTTTAATAGTGTAATTTTATCCGAACTAGGCCTAACGCTCGATTTAGAACTACAAAAAGTCCGTGTGTTGGACATTTTAAGTACCTTTGTAAAAGTTTTGCAAATGTTGCAGTCAGCATTTAAAATGCTAACTTAAAGTTTTTGTACAAGTTTCAGTTGATTGAACTGTCATTTTATTAAATGTGTCTCCTTTTGTAATAAAGTACTGAAAG
Organism: Neoarius graeffei; assembly: GCF_027579695.1. Classification (NCBI taxonomy): domain Eukaryota; kingdom Metazoa; phylum Chordata; class Actinopteri; order Siluriformes; family Ariidae; genus Neoarius; species Neoarius graeffei. Next base: position 125,419,730 of record NC_083570.1, on the reverse strand, counting down.
AAAAAGCAAACACAGCAGTGCGATTTCTTATCCATTGTTAGGTCAAATTTTATTATATGTAGGTTATGATCAGAATGTGAATCAGAATCAGTAGGTTAAATCAGGATATATGTAGATATATGTAAGTTTAGTGAAATATTAATTCTTGGCTTATTCTGTTGAAACGACCTTAAGTCCGGCTGGACATTGTTTGGGAACATTTTGTTTATGAATGTGTATTTTGAACAGAGAAGTGTCTGAAGGTCTGTTTTAGTGTCAGATCGACTCATACACACTCCGAAATGGTAGAATTAAAGTTCATGTTTATGTTAATTCATTCAGTTGAAACTTAGGTCATAGCTTCATAAAAGCTATGAAATATACTGAAATATATTGAAATATACTATGGTGGTGATTTGGATCCCGTAATTAATGAATGCATTCCGTGATTAATGTTAGTTTTATAGTTCTAGATTAGTTTCATAATGACATTATAATTATAATTAAGATCTTATGATTCTAAGGGTTTTTAGTTTAAAAGCATTAACCTAATTTAGTTATGAGTTTAATCCTGTTAGTTGTTTAATTGTTCTCTCTCTTTCAGACATATTCTCATTGTTCTTGTGGTTAAGTTGTTCTTATTTTTTATGTTTATTTTCTTATAACATCCCTTGTTTTAGCATTATTAAAGACATACTGTTATTTGTTATTTTACTTATGTTGATGGAATCAAGATGTAATTTACTGACTGACCACACATTCATGTGTTAAGAATTATTCATGTTAATTATTAAGGTCCTTTCTGTGCAAACTAGTGTCTTTTGACCTTCTCCGTAGACTAGACATTATCTATGTTTAACATTCCATACTATTCCATGAAAATTAGACATAATATTGATTATAAGCCAAAACTCTGATATCTATCTGTACCTTACTGTCAGCAAAAATGTTATTATATTATGATTGATTCAAGATCATTACACACTTCCACATAGACGCACACCCATTACACACACACACACACACACATGAAGACAAAACATAAACACAGAAACACTATAAGACGTTTCCAAAAATGTTTTCATTTTGACGAAGTGACTGTGCGAATAAACTGGCATGTGAACAACTCAGGTGTTCCCTTGTCTGTTTCTGTCGAGCTGTTGATTCGTCCTCGGGCCCGAGGGGAAGGCATCAGCATGAAGGAATCGGGGTCTCTTTCTGGGTGAACCCAGCATCCATCCATATAGTAAAAAAAAAAAAATCCCTCCCGACTGAAAATTTTTTTGCTCACCCGGTGGACAGGAAACGGATTTTTTTTTTTTTAAGGATGGCCGGATTTTCAGTGGTCTGTGTATTCTCTTATCGATCAAGTAGAATGGATTCTTTCACGAAGCAATAGAAACGGCGCTGGGTGAACTCCTATTTTATGTTAAATGTGGGGGGGTCCAAACGAAGAGTTATGAAATGTGAGGGGGACACGTCCCCTTCACATTCAATGGTGGCGATGCCCATGTAGCCATATATATATATCTAGCTACTTTGCTCAGTAACTACCAGGCTAGCTAAACTTTTCCTCACCTTAGGAGAAATGGGAGCATTAATGTCAACTGCTAAAACACATTTTGTTGCATTGGTGTGCAGCCAAATGTGTCTTAAAATTCAAATTTAAAGTGTAAAATATTTGTATATTTGCAAGCTTCATGTAACATTAATGTTACCAAACAATCTAATATTGTTGACTTTATTTCAGATCCCAGTGTTGGAGACAGGTAAACAATACAATCAATACATATTATTAGTAAAATGTATTGTGTTGTGGTTAAACTGCGTATGGGTTATAGATATTTAGCGAATGTGTGGCAATAATCATCATCTATGCAGCTCAGATTCTGATTTCACTGAAGATGCCAAGGTTGGGAGTCATCAAGAGGTACGGGTAAGATTACATTTGTACAGTCTGGACAATTTTAAGTGTCATTGTATACTTTAATGTGTAATATTCATTCAACTTCAATAAGCCACATATTGTCTCCTCTCAGCAGTTGATTAAAACCAAGTGAACATCATGTTATGAATTGTCTCTCCTCTTCTACAGCACATGGACAAAGACAACGATGCCACGGGTGACGGTTTGGACTCTGACTTCGAGGTGAGTTTATATTGTGATGGATTTAAACGCCACAGAATGGTTAGTGTTTGGCTTCATAAGCATACTTGACGTCTTCTGCCTTCGGTGTGACACTTCTCCCTAAACATCATGTTGTCATGAGACATGAGGTGTGCATATAACTCCAAATATTAAGTTATTTCCAAAAATGGCCCCCCCCCCCCCCCCCCCCCCAAGCAACCCAGTGGGCACGGTGTAAATAGCAGTGATGGTGAAAGGGAGAGGATGAATGATGAGCCTGAAAAAGTAGGTTCCCTTACTGTTTGTTTCATGTCTGTATTCATTATGATTATTAACTAAGATATTGCATGCATTGCCTACCAACTTGATGCTTTACCGTATGTATACACAGCTCATTGGCTGTGGCTGTTTTTGATTAAAACCAAGTGATGTAACAGAACGTGATCAATTGTACAGCACTCCCTTGATGAGCGCACAGACAAAGACAGCGATGGCACGGGCGACGCTATGGACTCCGACTTCGAGGTGAGTTTATATTGTGATTTAAACGGCACAGAATGGTTAGCGTTTGGCTTCATAAGCATACTTGACGTCTTCTGCCTTCCGTGTGACACTTCTCCCTAAACATCACATTTGTCATGAATTGTCTCTCTTCTACTGTGCAGCAGTCCCTTAACGAGCACATGGATAGCGATGGCACAGAGTCAATCATCCACTCTGATTTTGAGGTGGGGTCACATTTTAAACAGTGTCTCGGACATCAAAAGCCCTGTATAACACACAATTATTTGAGTAATCAAACATGATGATCATGGAGACCTCTCATAGCCAAGGGCAGAAAAGAGGAGTAGTAACAAAACTAGAAATATTTCTATTTATACAGTATTTTTACAAATGCTTTTTTTTTCATTGAAACTGATTTAGCACAGCAGTTTCAATCCAACAAGAGAGGTGGACTATAATGTGACAAACGCGTAAAAGCAATGTGCTGCGACAGTATAGAAAATGGAAAATAAGCTTGCATGTAGGCTTTGTCAGAATAAACTGGCATATAACCACTCAACTGGAGCAATGTGTAACCACATTCAGCACAGGTTGTGGACGTTTACCTGCATGGAGAGCGAGCTACAGGTGCTACTGTAGCACTGCCAACATACCGTTTGGCACACTCAGCAAGTTACCTGCACAAGATATGTGAGTTGTCATCATGTTATATATGTGCGATGTTTGTAAATGCAGGGCGAGAAATGCCACATAGCAACATTTATTAGATTATTGAAGAACATGATTAATGGTGTTAAATGGCTCTATAACCGTAGCAAATTAAAACTGTGCTCAATTTTGACTGATTTCTGAGTGTTTTCTTACTTTAGACTAGTCAATTAGTCTAAAAAAATTGACTGGCAAATTAGTTGCCAGGAGCATCCCTACTGATCAGCTGAACAAATGGCTCAATGTCACATCTGCAGAGATGGTCCATTTGGGGCCTCAGCATGATTAGACTCGGCTCATTAGAACTGATAATGGAAACGCAAATTGGTGCAGCCAAAAGGGCAAATGGAAAAGGCCTGTTCGTGTTTCTCCTTTCTGTAGCACCCCCCGACAGCCACACAGATGATGTTGTTGATGGTGGTGATGGTGGAGCAGTGGCGGCTGCTGGTTTTTAAAACAGGGGAAGCCCTTTTTACGCATTCATCGTAAAACCTGTAGGCCGGATATCAAAGCATAGAAAGGTGTGCCCCATTAGCATAGTGAACTAGACAACGCAACTGCAACAACTGCCAGCACAAATTATTTATCTTATCAAAGAAGAGCGTGGCACTCTGTTCCGAGTCTGAAGATTTGTAAAGGTTCCTGTAAAAATCAAAACCTTCTTTTGTTATGTGTTTGGGTTCTGTGCATTCCTTTCCATTAATTATTAGACGACAAATTGAATTATATTCTTGTCTACGTTTTTCTAAATTGCAGAAATAGGCTGTGCTTTTTTCTCCCTCTTCTATCCACTTGGCTCTGGACCTTACATATGCTCCTTTTGCTTTATTTAAATACATCTCATCCAGTCTGGACTGCAAGCTGTTTACTTTTTCTCGATCGTCTTCACTCCAATTTAGTTTAGTGTAGCGTGTCATGAGTTCTTTGATCAGATTTGCTTCTTCTGCTCTCCTTTTCTGATTCAATTTTTCCCCAAAAGCTATTGAAAGTTTTCTTATACTGAATTTTAGATATTCCCATTTCAGTATTGATGTGTTGATCGAACTGTCATTTTTAATATCCAGAATTAGTTGATTAATATGATGACAATACTCCTCATTCTTTAGCAACTGTGAATGAAATTTCCAATACTTTTTGAATTTATTGCTTCTGTTTTTGTTTGTCAGCTTCAAATTAATGATACAATGATCACTTAAAGTTCTATTAGAAATTGTTGTTTCTGTGGCACGTTTTAAAATTGAGTTTGATACCAACCAATAATCAATACGTGATTTGATTTGACCATTAGGTTTGTACCAAGTAAACTGTTTAACCTCTTTGTTTAAAGTTCTCCAGATATCTATCAATTTGTCATCACTCATGAATTCCCTATAATTGGATTCCTATATTGTTGTGATAGTCGTGAAGGCCATCTATCCATGCACTCATCAGGAGTGAAGTTGAAATCACCTCCAACCACTATATTATCCATGGGGAAATTTGCATGTAGTTCTTTGATAACTGATGCAACAAGGTTCTTTTTTTAATCATCATTATTATTACCATAACCATTAATCAAAACAATAAGAACATTGTCAATTTCCATAACACAGGCAACCCAATGTCCATTTTCATCTGCCTCGTCTCACAGAATCTTACCAGGATATCTGTTTAAACACACGGTGACTCCAGCTGAACGATTTGTCCCATGACTAAAGAGGATTTTATCTCCCCATTGTTGTCACCAAAACTTGACATCAGATTTATCAGAATGAGTTTCCTGCAGGGCGGCACGGTGGTGTAGTGGTTAGCGCTGTCGCCTCACAGCAAGAAGGTCCTGGGTTCGAGCCCCGGGGCCGGCGAGGGCCTTTCTGTGCAGAGTTTGCATGTTCTCCCCGTGTCCGCGTGGGTTTCCTCCGGGTGCTCCGGTTTCCCCCACAGTCCAAGGACATGCAGGCTAGGTTAACTGGTGACTCTAAATTGACCGTAGGTGTGAATGTGAGTGTGAATGGTTGTCTGTGTCTATGTGTCAGCCCTGTGATGACCTGGCGACTTGTCCAGGGTGAACCCCGCCTTTCGCCCGTAGTCAGCTGGGATAGGCTCCAGCTTGCCTGCGACCCTGTAGAAGGATAAAGCGGCTACAGATAATGAGATGAGATGAGTTTCCTGCAGAAAAGTACAGTGTGCTTGTTGCGCTTTGCAGAACAGAAAAACAGCTTTGCGCTTAACTGAGTCTTTAAGTCCCCTTGTATTCAAAGAAATAAAAGAACTATCAGTTTTTAACTGGAACACAGAACACATAAAAGAAACTTCTTTGAGAAGTTGAGGGAGGTGGAGTGGAAAACCTTGAGGTAGAAGTCCCATTTTCAGAACTGTTCCACGATGTTTACATTTCAAAGTTAAAGATCAGCCCAAACCTGAGGTCTCTTCCATAATGCGCTTGCCTTCAATGAAGGGGCCAAATGGGCCCCTAAAGCCCGCAGTCTTGCCTTCCTTTCTAGCCTGCTCAATTTCTGGCCACAGTGCCTGTCTGGACCGCCAGTCTTCTTGGGTCAGGTCTTCAGCAAAGCGGATCCCTTCTTCTTTGCAGACTGGGGAAGTTCTCGTTCGCTTCCAGATGTCATCCCTCACTGCCCACCTCGCAAATAGAATAACGATTTGTCGATGCCTGGTTTCCATCGCTCAACCTACTCTGTGGACAACATCGACCGCATCATCCATCTTCACCGCCAAGTCAGGCACAATTTTACCCAGGAGCTCCAGCACCTCTGCTCTGACGTTCTGGTTGGCTTTTTCCTTTAATGCGAAGGCACCATCTTCTTTTGTATCTTTCTCGGTTCAATACACATCCCTTCATGTCATCATTTTCCTTTCTAAGTGTTTCCATTTGTGTTTCCAAGTGTTTTATTTTCGTCTTGCATTCTTTTAGCTCTTCTGAGTTGAACTGTACCGTTTTAGATATAGCGGCTCGCATGGAGCTATGTTGTTGCATCTGCTTATTAATTTCCTCCATGCGGTCGTCGACACATTTTTGCAGTAACTCGATAGCTTTCAATATAGTTTCAGTTGATGCGTTTGTTTCTTCTTCTGGAGATATGCCTTCCGTTTTCTTGTCCATGTGTGTTTTTCAGGAGTATCTGTTGGCGTTGTCTCTCTATCCCATTTGTTGTTGCTAGCTGTTTCCCTGGGTGTAGCACAGTCATGCTCACTCAACTTTTCCTTGCTTTTAAACGGGAGACTTTTTACTGCCTAGGGTTTCGTGTTAATATTTTTCTTTATTTTCGGGCTGAGTTTTGGTTAAAAGGCACGGTCAAGTGGAGTAATACGCTTCAAATAAATTTTACACGGGGACCTTGTTGAGGAGCTCAGAGGGATGCGTCTGCTCGACACACCATCCCCCCGATATCCCTCTCTTGAATCTTACTGACCACCTCGGCTGAGGCTGTGGAACATGTTGACTGCCAGTTCTCAGTTTGAGTCACATGATCAGCTTCATACACACCTTCATTTCTGATTTTCTCATTGGTGCTGGGCCTCCACGCCCCCTTTCTTCTTTGTGGGTTGGTGAAGAGTTTAGCGGTGCACTACCGCCCCCTCTGATCTGGAGTGTGGACTACAGCCCTACCATCTCTCACATTAATACTCAGAGAGAGAACTAATCACTAATCCTACTGCTTCTCATTCTGTTCATTAGTCTTGTTGATCCTAAATACTCTACAAGTTTCCAACACGTGTCACCTGACCACTGTCTTACAATATCACTCATGTTTTGTTCTCTAATCTCTCAGAGCACATTCTTTAACACTTTTTTTCTCTCTGAATCATACTTCTGGCAGAACAATAAAACACGGGCAACCGTTTCTGCATCTCCACAGTATTCACACTTTCCATTATTGTCTTTTCCCATCAAATAAAGATTGGAAATGTTGACACAAGTCTGATCATTCCTTCTTCTTCTCATAACCCTTTCCTCTTTCCTATTTCATCCTCCTGATCCTGCACACCACAGTCATGGATTATTTTTAAGAGATCTTCCTTTAGTTTTTGTTCCATTTATTTTGCCACACACACATTGATTCGGCCCTTAATTACAACTTTAGCTTCCGACTTACTAATATTTACATTAATGTGATGAACCTGAGTCTGAACAAATGATTGCTCTCCGTGGTTTTGTTTCCTCTTTTCACTGCACTGTCATGAGCGTGTGATTTGCAGAAGGTGTGGCTCCATGGGCGGAGCTTGATATTTGAGCATGGGAGGGGGTTAAATGTCAAACTCCACCCATAGCGAACAGGACAAAATGCAGCTTGATAGTGTTCTTAATTTACTGTCAAAGGATCATAACTCCTTCACTTGGGGCAGCAATGAAGCAGTGAAGGAGTTCAAGTATCTCGGGGTCTTGTTCACGAGTGATGGTGAAATGGAGCGTGAGATGGACGGGCGGATTGGGGTGGCGTCAGCAGTAATGCGGGCATTGTACTGGACCGTCGTGGTGAAGAGGGACCAGATACAACATTTATTGATTTAAAGCAGGTCTTTGTTCACGTCGTATGTGGTATTATTTTGATATCGAGGTGCATTTCAGCTTCGATACGAACTCAACTCGACTGCTCCTCCACAGGCATGCAAATGAATGAGAATGTGGGACTGAGTTTGTTTCAACCTGAAAAATAAAATGTGCTTAAATGTTAAACTTGGACTTTTAATAATCGTGAGTCCCATGATGTGTGCCATTGTGAATGAGTTACTAAAAGGAGCTCCAGCAGAGTGAGTCACAGTGGTGCTGTGGTTATCACTGTCATCTCACTGGAAGAAGGTTCTGGGTTCGAACCTCACGGCTGATTGAGGTCTTTCTGGGTGGAGTTTGCATGTTCTCCAGAACTTGGTGCGTGAACTAGAATGGAACCTGTTACCTGTTGGTGAAGAGGGGTACGAGTGGAAACAAGGTGCCTTTGGTGCGCACACTTTCATAACCTATAGAATGAAATCAGTCTGAACAGGACTCAGACTGAATCCTGTTCTACAGGGTCGCAGGCAAGCTGGAGCCTATCCCAGCTGACTACAGGTGAAAGGCGGGGTTCACCCTGGACAAGTCGCCAGGTCATCACAGGGCTGACACATAGACACAGACAACCATTCACACTCTCATTCACACCTACGGTCAATTTAGAGTCACCAGTTAACCTAACCTGCATGTCTTTGGACTGTGGGGGAAACCGGAGCACCTGGAGGAAACCCACGCGGACACGGGGAGAACATGCAAACTCCACACAGAAAGGCCCTCGCCGGCCACGGGGCTCGAACCCGGACCTTCTTGCTGTGAGGCAACAGCACTAACCACTACACCACCGTGCTGCCACCAAAACAAAATATGTTCAACAAAATATTTGGTCATATTGTGTCTTAAATGTCAATTATTCAACATTAATTTCTCATTAATATTTACCAGAACATTTCTGGTTCATGTCTTTCCATTGGAACAAGTTCAAATCAATTACTTTTAATAGTGGATGCCCCTTTAATTATCGATATATTATGAAGCCAGTCCTGTGATAGATTGGTGGCGTGTCCAGGGTGAACCCCTCCTCTTGCTCGAAGTCAGCTGGGATTGGATCCAGCTTCCCCCACGACCCTGATGGAGAAGTGCTATAGATAATGGATGGATATTATTAAGCCTTTTATCATCATCTTTCAAGAAAGCAAGCTTGTGTGGATCTGGGCTGGATTTAGCCAGTCTTGACTGGGGACGCAGTCAAAATGTTCAGTGGGCATCTTTTACAATCATACTTTGCCGATAAAATATAATATTTGTATAATGAAGAATTGCACACTCTCTCCAATATGTTGTGTTTAAATTTTGTTCCTCGTGCAGTGAGATTGTTTGATGGGAGATTGTGCCTTAAATGATCGTGCGATCATGATTTTATTTTGCAAAGATCCTGCACACACAGAGTAATTCCTATTTACGCCACTGCCCACATCTGATGGGTTTCTGAATTGTTTTAGACGCCAGTATGACTTCCATCAAACACAGCACATGGACGTTGGTTTTCAGCAGAGTTTCAGCACAGAGATGTGTCCGTGCTGTACAGTCACGGTCTCTGGGCTACAGTGAGAATTCGAGACAGTGTGAAATGTAGAGGAGGAGAGAACTGCAGGCTCTTTCAACATTATTCTTTGCTTTAGGTTCATGGGGCTGAATGAAATGAGGCAGCAAGCCATATTTGGCTCACAGACCTTGAGTTTGACGCATGAGATTTAATTTAATTCATGACTTGATGTTTTGTTTTTGTTTAAACTGTTTACTGGGGCAGGGCTGCAGACTGAGTCATGCATAATTAAACCCCGACTTCATTTCACACGGACTCACATTCCATTTGTAGATCCCTGAATTCTGATTATTATTATTTTAAAATAAATAATTAGGTGCTGTTTAATAATGTCCCCTTTCTACACCGAGGGGTGGGGTGGAGTTATTACAAATAAAATCTGTAATCCCAAGACTGGACTCGAGTCCTCCAGCCCTATAGAAGAGGAATCAAATACTAAAGCCATCACACACACTGCAGTTACACTACTTCACACAAAGCCCTCACATTATCCCACTGGACTGCAGATAAGACTGAATGAATGGGTTTTTTTTTTTAAAGATTTTTTTTGGGCTTTTTTCACCTTTATTGGATAGGACAGTGTAGAGACAGGAAATGAGCGGGAGAGAGACGGGGAGGGATCAGGAAATGACCTCGGGACAGAATCAAACCCGGGTCCCCGGATTTATGGTATGGCGCCTTAGCCGACTGAGCCATACTGATTTCTTTCAGTATATATATGTGTGTGTGCGTGCACACCATTACACCTGAAACATCAAGGAATAATGTACAGCACGCAAATAAGTTCGTATATATATTTTGATACGAGATATAAATTTATTGAACTGTTGCAGAAATTTAAATACACAAACTAGTTTTATACAATAAAAATAAAAACACTATTTTTATTTCTTTGGAATGGATCTGACTGATAAATTGTGCAGAGTACTGTAAGCAGTTTCATGCAGGTCACAAGTTGTTCCTAATAAAGTGCTCATTTCCAACATGGAACTGCAGGAACACGAGAGTCTTCATCATACACACACAGATGTTCATCAAATCCTGAAAAGAACAGAAAAACATCTGGATTAATCCCCACACACTGGACTGCGGTACTTCATGACCACCAGCATGTAATCATCTCTGCTCCAAGAGAAACATTATTATCATCTCCTGTTTATAATTTAATCCAACATTTATTCAGTCTTCTATAAGATCTGTGTTCTGACATTTAGCTCCAACAAACGAGAACTTCCACAAGATCTAACAGGAAAGTGAGCAGACGTTTCCCATCACATCACTGCTCTTATCCAATCCCAGGCTTTGGAGCTTTTTAAACAGTAACTCCCACTGCGGTGGGTTTGATCTCTTGTTCTACATGTAGATTTAAGTGCAGACTTTAAGAAGAAGCCGAGGTGAAGTTTACAGGAAGGACAGAAGACACGGTGTGGAGGTGGAGAGCAGGAAGGAGTGTCAGAGTGAGTCAAGTGGCTCCTTAAATCACATATTTGTGGCCGTGTGGCATTAAAGAGGATCATTTTACTGAGTTTTGAGGAGAGTTGAGAAGAAAGTGTGCTGCTGATCAGAAACAGGGAAAAGCCGAGATCATCTTATTCAGACAAAAGCAGCAGGATGAAGTCAGAGACAGCAGGGTGTCACAAGCAGGTGCGCAGATAGGATTTTTGAACTGGGGGGGACTGAGCTGTCAGCAAATGATTCCATTTTGTGTGTGTGTGTGTGTGTATATATATATATATATGTGTGTGTACTACCATTCAAAAGTTTGGGGTCACTTTGAAATGTCGTTATTTTTGAAAGAAAAGCACTGTTCTTTTCAATGATCACTTTAAACTAATCAGAAATCCACTCTATACATTGCTAATGTGGTAAATGACTATTCTAGCTGCAAATGTGTGGTTTTTGGTGCAATATCTCCATAGGTGTATAGAGGCCCATTTCCAGCAACTCTCACTCCAGTGTTCTAATGGTACAATGTGTTTGCTCATTGCCTCAGAAGGCTAATGGATGATTAGAAAACCCTTGTACAATCATGTTAGCACAGCTGAAAACAGTTGAGCTCTTTAGAGAAGCTATAAAACTGACCTTCCTTTGAGCAGATTGAGTTTCTGGAGCATCACATTTGTGGGGTCGATTAAATGCTCAAAATGGCCAGAAAAATGTCTTGACTATATTTTCTATTCATTTTACAACTTATGGTGGTAAATAAAAGTGTGACTTTTCATGGAAAACACAAAATTGTCTGGGTGACCCCAAACTTTTGAACGGTAGTGTGTATACATGTTATTTCACCTCCCTCACTGCCATCACCAGGAACTACCTGCAGGCCAGGACAATGATAACATTTTAACATAGCCTATGGAAATCCAGAGTTTACACATTATCATCACGCACAGAAATTGCAAAACTAGTTTTAAAACCGCTAAGTTCCAACTGTTAAACATAGTGAGAGGCTGGGCTACGTGTGTGTGTGTAAAGTGTAAACCAGTGCATCCTGACTTTCTAACTCTGCCTGTGTGTTGCGTCAGCGGCAGTCAGTCAACAACTCTTCGCAAAGTTTCCTTATGAAACAATATGCTCGCTGAAATTATGGCAGGGAACGCCAGATTAAACATTAAAACTGCCTTCTGAGCACTGTATCTACAGGCTACCACCGAAAGAAGGAGGCTACCAGAAAGGCTTCTCTACTCCGTATGATTTTACTTTCACTACGACATTACTTTCAACAGACTATCAAAAAATTGCAAGGTGATATGATAAAGTAAGGCACAGTTTACTTACAGTCGTTTTTTTTTTTGTTGAAAAAACGATGCAATCGTTTTCTGCCTTTTGGCACCCTTCATCATGCCGTGTTGGGGTCCTGAACTAGGAGGAGCTGTCCCCGGTATGCCTGTCAAACTTGTGGGTAACCATAGCAACCAAGCTCGAGCTCGCAACCTGTGCAGTCTGCGCAGTTGCAACTATGTGTGTACTGCTGTGCACCTCAATAAACCGAATGGTAATTAGTCTTTTGATTTTTCATCAGGAGTTGAGGGAACGACATAGGATATCATCCCTACGCCTTGGATATAAACCGAGGGAACGCGTTTTAAGACGTTCCCTCACTTTTTAATAACCCGTGCGCATGCCTTTATAACTCGAGCGCACGCCTTAATGAAAGCAAGGGAATGGTTTGTAATTCATCCCCTCACTTTTAACTACCCGAGCGCACGCCTTAACGCAAAGCGTGCGCACGGGTTATAACTCGTGTGCGCGCATTAATATCTCGTTCCCACGCTTTATTTTTTTATTCACCATGTCCCCTCTACGGCTCCGTAAAAGGTAATTGTGAGAAGGAAAAAAAACCCACATCTGATTAAATAGAACACAGTGAAAATTTCTAAAACTGGTTTCATTTCATGGCCTGGTCATGTGATCTTTACTGAAATTAAACAAAAATGATAACGAGGTTAAAAGATTTTTCTTCTTCCCCAACACTGAACTGAAAAAGTCATTACTCACCACAGTGTCTGTAGTTTGTAATGTTTATCATCCTTAAGAGCAGAGAGCAGATTCTTTCCTGAGTCTCCGATTTTATTCCCAGACAGACTCAGGTCTCTCAGGTGTGAGGGGTTTGATCTCAGAGCTGAAGCGAGAGCAGCACAGCCTTCATCTGAGACACCACAACACCCCAACCTGCAGAGACACAATGACACACACTTCACTGTCTCAGTTTATGATCATCAAGATTCACTTCGTGTCTTTAAATTCGAGGTGTGTGTGTGTGTGTGTGTGTGTGTGTGAGAGAGAGAATATCGCTCCATAATCGTTCAGTCTGTAGAAGAATACCTGATTAGTGTTGGATGGAAATGATTTTCATTGGTTTTGTTAAACAGACTTTCTCTGTAATTTAGAACAGTTTTATGGTTCAGTGTTGTTTCTTCCAGTGGACACATGAACAGAGACTTTAGTGAGTTCTAGAGATTTCTGCAGCTGTTCTGCTCTCCTTTGCTTTCTCTTTCTCCTCCTTCAGTATTCCATGCTGTGCTCTTGGAGTGATTTTTGCAGGATGCCTCGATCTTAGGCAGAGGAGCAACAGCACTGAATCTGCTCTGTTTGGAGACAATTTATCTTCCTGTGGACCGAGTCACACACACTCGCTCTTTACAAACGCTGTTTTAGTCACGTTTTCCTGCTTCACACATCTCTACAAAATCTCTCTTTAATCAGAGTTCACATGAACAGCTCTTTCCTGAGAAGATCAGACGGTCAGTAATCAGACTGTGTGTGTATTTTATAGAACAGGGTCGGACTCTCATTAGCTTTTGGAGAAGTCGTTATCAGAGAGGGTCACACACTTTAAAACCCAGAGTGTGGATGTTTAAATGGTTTATTCAGGACTGACAAGAACAAGTGCGAGTGTGTTTTCTTTAGACAGAATGGGTTTGTCGACTCTTCTGACTTGGATGAAGATTAGACCATGTTTTATTATTAATGAACGCAGAAAACCAGGTCATGTCAAAGGCTTCAAAAATGTTTCTGCAAACACAAGTAGTGAAATATAGATTTTTAAATCACCTGTTATGTTCAAATTGGTGCATTTTTCAATGTATGGTAGTGTAGGAGCCATATTTAGGTTGCTGTATGACTTAGTATTTGTTGTTTCTATATGATTTAGTTTGGTAACCTGGAAAAGGAATTATGTTAGAATTATGTTAGATACTTACCTGATTGCCTTACCTGTCATGTGGTATGTAGCCACTCCCCTTGACGTGCCGGTGTGGCGCGTAACTGCGAGCTTTAATTAGTCCTTTGAATCAGGGGTAAGGTAGATGACGAGACGGAATAGTTTTCCGACCGCAATAAGCCGAATGCATTGGAATAACCGACTAAACTAACAGAGCTTTACTTTAGTTTCCCTTTTTGATCCTTTGTTCGCAACCGTAAAGTAAACCGGAATTGTCTTAATGGAATAAACCACCATCTCATTTCATTGAACTTTCTGTGAGTGCTTAACTGGATTGTGTGTCGGGAACCTCATCAACCTCACGTGGCAATATTTGTTGCAAGGAATTGCTATTTCAGGTAGAGTTTTAATTTCAGAAAAGAATTCTTCTTCTTTACAGTTCTGTGTGTGTGTGTGTGTGTGTGTGTGTGTGTGTGTGTTTTTTCCCATGGATTGGTGATGTTTGTGAACCTGATGTTAATCATATCTGTAGAATAAAACAGAGCGTAGTGGTTGTGCCCTGTGATCTCCTCTCACACACACCTATTGATCCTGTTCTCCACTTTAGCTCTGGGTTACTGTATGAATGGAACGGAGTCAGTGGGTTTACTCACAGACAGTCTGTATTTATGACTAAATGTGGAATAGGAGATGATTTTAGTGAAAGCACTACTGAGGAAAACTGCATGGGTTTAATCCTGCTGATCCACTGAGCTGCTTCTGTAACGTAGATCTGGCAACCCTGTTCAGAGCAGCGAGACGGAGACGTCCTGAGAGAATATTTACTACTTTATCCTTTTATTACTATATTACTAGGGGCCCATGGAGCAAAACTGTAGGAACCCTGTTGGTTTTCTTATAATAATAATAATAATAATAATAATAATAATCTCCTAAAAGTAAGTGGACAGAAAACTGTAACTCACACAGGCACCAAACTTGGTTTATCGGGGCCTTTCACATGGCGTAATCCTAACTGTGGATTTGTTTATGTGGCCATGTTTAAGATTTGTGTTTGACGAGCGGCACAAGTGTACACGAGTGATTGTGAGCCCAATTCAGTAAACATCTACAGATAAACTTATAGAAGTTACACAGCGAAATTTCTCCTCTGCATTTAACACCCATCTGAAGCAGCGAACACATGCACACAAGTGAACAAATCAGCGAGCACGCACGCACGCACGCGCGCACACACACACACAGGAAAAAAAAATTATGGGTAAATTAAGAAAGAAAACAACTTTATTCATCACACCATGCTAACAGCACCCGGGGAGCAGTTGGGAGTTCAGTGCCTCGCTCAAGGCCGTCCCATATTAACCTACTGCATGTCTTTGGACTGTGGGGGAAACCGGAGCACCCGGAGGAAACCCACGCAGACACGGGGAGAACATGCAAACTCCACACAGAAAAGCCCTCGCCAGCCACGGGGCTCGAACCCACGACCTTCTTGCTGTGAGGCGACCGTGCTAACCACTACACCACTGTGCCGATTACATGGCTCTGTGATGCCTGCATATTTCAGCTTTTGGATGGAGCGCAATCTGCTGGTAGAATCTAAATGTTTGATCGTTTCAGAGAGAGAGTACTGACTGCAGTCGTCTCGATTTTCATTATTAACCATCGCATTTTGTCCACAGGGGGCGCTAAAACTGAAATATTGTAATATCTTAAAGGTAGAGTGCCTTTAGCCACATGGCCCTAAATTCTCCGCTATTTTTTCCTGCTTCACCATGACCCAATTCAAGATACCTTCACATGGTGGGCTTTCCCCATTCACGCAAGGCATTGTGGGATACAAATTTGAAACAGGAGAGAAAAATGGAGGGCGTGAGTGTGCGAATGAAACGTGAAAGACCGACTACAGTAACGGAAAGCAAGAAGAAAAAGACGTTATGTTATATACGAAGGAAAGGAAACGCAGGACCAAACTAATAAATATGGGCACTCAGCGAGCACCTCGGTGTGATCAGCTGTTCGTTTAGAGACAGAATGATGGAACTGTCAGTGCACGCTCAAAGGGAAACCTGTAGATGGCAGTAATGCAACACTGTGGATGCCAGCTGCCGTAAAACCCAAAAGAAGAAGAAGGTAAACCTGCGCATGCGCACACGGACTTCCTCTGTCTGCTTGACTGCGCCAAGCGAGCGATTTCATGCACATTATTTGCTTTAATCCCCTCAAATTAAATAACTTCCCAGTCCCAGAATGGCCTGATATTTTGTGAGATATTACAGAAATAAACAGATATCACAATCACCACATTTCAGACGCAACTAAATTTCACCGATTTTATGAAATCGAAAGGCCGTCTTGCTTTAAGAACCTCTTAAGTAAGAAATTTAAAATCGGGTGTGGTCTCACATGGCCCCTTATTGCTTGGATCCCGATGATCGCTGCTAGTGGCTATATTTATTACTATATTACATTATTTGAATTATTCAAAAATCGACAGAAAGACGGTTACTATGGACGGCTCCATTTAATTTTTCTTTAATTTTTTTTTTATTTTAAAAAAATTGGCTTTTAATCAATTCTTTGGCATTAACGTCTCATTTTAGTTTTCAAATTTTATATTCCCGAGGTCATTTCCACCATGTCACTGCTGCTCACACAGAGGGCAGTTAGTTTGAGTCTCAGGTGCAGTTTGTGGGATTCGTTACAGTGTTGTAGTAAATTTCACAGTGAGTTCAGACACATCGCAGTCGGATCAAGTCCCGTTTTGTGCTGCAGCTTCTCACATACGTCCATCTGACCCAAAGACTCTGTGACAAATCATCAGTGTGCAGTGAACAGAAACAATCTTCCTCCTCAGGACACTGATGATGAAGCTAAAACCTCTGCTTCAGTCTCACTATTAGAGAATGGGTCTTACTGAGGAGCAGGTCATGTGACTCTCAGAGAGATGATCTTACCCCAGTGTCTCCAGTTTACAGTGAGGATTCTCCAGTCCAGCACAGAGACGCTTCACTCCTGAGTCTCCCAGATTATTCCAGGACAGATTCAGGTCTCTCAGGTGTGAGGGGTTTGATCTCAGAGCTGAACTCAGAGCAGCACAGCCTTCATCTGAGACACCACACCGCACCAACCTGCAGAGACACAATGACACACACTTCATCAACAGATTTAATACTGACTTTAAAGATGATGAGTGTAGTGGTCTAACAAAGTCAAAACACTTTGGATGCTGTTTAGTTGTTACGCGCTTATCTCCAGAGGTGGACAGTAATGAAGTACATTTACTTGAGTTCTGTACTGAAGTCCACTTTTTGAGTATCGGTACTTTACTTAAGTATTTTTTTGGAAACTTATGACTAACTTCACTACATTTGAAAGACAAATATCGTACTTTTTACTCCACTACATTTCTATCAGGGTCCTCGTTACTCGTTACTATGAAGCGGCTTTGAAAGTGGATGTTTTTTTCATTTCTTTTCTAAAACGTGATTGTTTATTCGCAGGTGACACTGAGACAGTCTATCAGTAATCACGAGGGTCACGTCACAGCCGTAGACTGGATAAAATCAAGTTCAGTGATTTCTCCACAGCATTATTTGAACACGATCAGTTGATGGCAGAATGGAAGGAGGCGGTTCTTCTGGGGAATGAACGCACCCATGGCCATACCGAGAACCCGTCTTTCAGTTTTCTGAAAGGAATAAAGAGTTGTTTCGTTTTAAATGTTTGCTTTGTTTATCTAAAACGAACCACATCACGGCCTACAAAAACCGAATAGGCCGATAAGTATAATATTTAATTGCAATTAGTTGCCAATACGAGTCACGATATAAGGTTACTAAAACCGAAAATGTAACTGAATAACATGTTAAGAAATAAAGCAAGTTTAAAAATGACTTCAGTTCTCCTTTAAGTCTAATTGTTCAAGCATAGCTTTGAAGCGGTTTAAATAAATTAATAAATAAATAAAACCCCACAACTACTGGTCTCCAGCATCTTCCATTGTCTAACTGAGACTCGACTGAGCACACGGAGGGCACCATCTTCTACCTGAACAGGTGACCTAAGGCTCCGTCAAAATAAAAGTTCCAAGCTACGTGCCAGTAAATCGAAAGCAAAAAATATGAATCTCTAAACCAAAGCAAGTTTAAATTAAAGTTTGGCTCCTACAATGAGTGTGGAAAATTAACTTTATTATTCAGAACCAGGGCTTTACATTAGCACCCGCCCACCCGCCAAATGCGGGTAAAATTGGGCTTTTGCGGGTAATGACTTTAGTCCCACTAGCCACTTTGGCGGGTGGTTTATTCTGCGGTATGACGATATATTTTAATTGTAGTTTTCTCTGAAGGCATCTGATATAATAAACGCATTGCAGTGTAATATTACACGCCTACAACTCCCATGAGCACCTGCATAAACATTCTGACATGTTAGAATTGTTTAGAACGTTCGTTAATGTCTCAGATAAAATCAGTGATACGGTAACCTGCGGTTAATGAACGAAGCAACAAAGTTGCTGACGACTGACGAGCGCACTATGTTGCGGCACATAGCTGGAGTTTCAAACCCTGCTGCTCAGGGAAAAAGGGGCAGAGATGATCAGGGCCGGAGCAGCATTTTAAAATCACCGAGGTCCGTGATGTGCAAAGCGCGCGCCGAAACATTTCCGCCATATTTCAATGAGAGGGTGAATTACACATCACACAAGAGATCTATTCCTGAAATTACTTTTAATAGTGTTCAGGCCTAGACATTAAGCATTTACCACTGGTGGCCCATTGGGCCAGTGGAATTGAAAAGTTACTGGCCCAAATGGAAAATGTGGTGGCCCAAATGTGCTCGGTACCCGCATTCAGGCCACCACATTTCATACAGTTCATAATACACTATGTCATTGATTTTTGGCTAGAAAAGTAGACTTTAGGGGTACATGTTGCCGAGCGCAGCGAGGCTGAACATTTTTGCAGAATATCCCCAAGCCACATCATTGTAGGAGGCAATAATCTCATCTCCGTACAAAGTAGTGTCACTTTTTCATGACCCCCCCCATAAATTCATAGCCCCCCTCCCCCATAAATAATGACCCCCCCCCTAAAATTAAAAAGAGCCTTCTCAAGATTATCACAACTTATATTTTGATTTTGTACCTGAAAACAATACTGACAAAAGACAGTAACTCGGTCCAAATTACCAGCAATGGACTCAAAAACAGGCAAATCAAATTGAAATAAATATATAAAACGTTTTGCTTCTGAAAATGTGCACTGCACTGAAATAGCAATAAAGTCAATTTAAGGTTTATAGTTTAGTGCAATAGCTTTCCTCTTCCACACTCTCGTCTAAAATGCCAGGGCTCTACGTTAACTTTTGAAACCGCTTGTCCTGTCGGGCAAGTTGAAAGGAAATTTACTTGTCCGAATGTGAAGTTGAGTTGTCCGAAGAAATATTTGAGAAACCCCCCCCCACAAAACTATTTGTAACCCAATCTTTATGGCATTTGTTTCCAAATTCACAACATATGCATAATATCTATGAATCAAAAGTAATCAGTACTTGATATACTGAGGCAAAAGTTCAAAAATATACTAAAACAGACTGACTGATACCATAATTCACCAATTATTCTGCTGAAGTTCAGAAGCAATATATTCCAACAGAGTAGAAATTATGAACATAAAATTTTAAGAACAAAATAAGTATACTATGAGATCCAGAAACACTAACCATTATATATACACAGATCAGCACTCTGCAGTTCAGCAACAAATATCACAAAAACTAACATCATCATAAAATTTATGACTTGAGATATCGCTAGTTTGGACAAGAGAAACAAATAATAACAATGCTACAAATAAAAACAACTGATAAAATTGACTGATTAATACTGTAAATCACTGATTATTATACACTGAAATCTAGTTATCAAATGACAAGATAATATATCTTATGAAAACCTCCACACCTCTACTGACTCACAGATGAATGGATACAAATAAAGTTTCTATTCATCTTCATCTCTCAGCCCTTGAGTTCTGCTCCATCAATTGGACTCCATCAATCATTAATTTATTTTGAGAAATTGAAAACCAGAAAATTAAAATTATATATATACATTTTTAAATTATTAATTTTGAATATATATCCTCCACTGATTAATTGTTTAATTATTCAGTGTGGCTCCTGTATGGTATTTAACGGTCAAAAAAAGATAATTTCAAATAATCCATAATTATATCTAAATTATAGAGCCCTGTTTCAAATTCCTAAGCTCCCATTACTAATTAGTTAATTAATACAGCCGGTAACCTAATTAGCAGCCCTTTGACAGCCTTTTATTTCATAGATAACTTTCCCCACTCCTACCTCACTCCGTCAATCCACACGCACGCAGGCGCACATTCCCCGCCAGCACGCTCGGCTATATAATGAACACCATCAACAACAATTCAGAGATTTGGAATTTACCACACACTCAACGTAAATATACAGCTGAATAATGATCCCGCCAACAGAAATGTCAACAAATCCACGTGTATGACACGGTTAAAACCAATCATAAACGACCGTTTACTTTTCAGCTCAAATACACGAAGCGGTATTGGCCGGTTTCGCAAGTGGAATATTGCGCATGCGCACATCGCTCTTTCCGAACATCCAGGGATTCATCAAAACAATATGTCGAGTGAGATGCTTCGGAAATCATGTGAATAAACTGATAAATTTGATATGTAACCCGAATATCGGTGTATTTTGGCACTTGTCCAATCGGACAAGTAACTGAGACGATGAACTTGTCCGACATAAAGTCTCACTTGTCCCGGACAAGCAGACAACCGTTCATGTCGAGCCCTGAATGCGTGCACATCCTGCTGCCATGGTGTCACTAAGTGTGTCCCGATGGTCATCTGAGACTTTGGTAAACTCAGCCCCTCTCTCCTCGATCTGGCGCTCGACCAAAATGACGCTTCCGAACAGCGCCGAACATCTCGACGATGCACGAAGACGACACACTCCTGCCGCGGAGCGGAGCATGACGTAAACAAAGACAGCGGACCTCGTATCGAAAAGGTGCATTTTACGAACAATTTCTTCACAATTCTGGGTAAAATATGAGTAATAAAATTTAATTTGTATCGAAAACGTACTGGCCCACCCGGGCCACTGTTTGGCCAAATTTAGTGGCCCGAACTGGCACGAAAGACGTAAAAAACACCGGCGGGCCATCGGGCAAGTGCTAATGTCGAGCCCTGGTGTTTGAACTGAATATCATCAGTTTTGAAAAAAAAAATCCTGTATGTGGCAAGAGTAAGAATAATTTAAGTTTGTTTAATGGTTTGATCTGGCCCAAGCAATGAGGATAGAAGATCCCCTAACCATGTAGCCTATGGAACTGAGATACATTAACAATCTGGCATCCGTTACACCTACACACAAAACATTCTGGGAAAGAAATCAGTATTGAGGTATTTCACTCACGTGACCAAGTCATGTGATGCTGCCATTTTGGACGGCACGGCTCGAATCAGTTTGAATGCGAGGAAGGCGACAAATGAAAAACATAAAAGAAAAAGGAGCGAGATGCAGAAAACACCTTCACTATCCAGCGACGTAGGGCATTTACAGGGCGAGCAGAGGGAGAGGTATTTGCAAAAATTGAGGTTAACAGGCTTAGAGAACGACGTTTACCTGTTTCCACCAGGATTGTTCACTGACGTACGGAAGTACACGAAGCCCTCGTCTTTACCTGACTTCGGCCCACATGATCTGTATACCTATGTCGTTAAAAACCCATCGCCATACACAGGTATTGATCTGAAAGCGTATAAGAGTTTGGATGCCTACAAATATTTTGTCTCAGGCTGGGTAACATGCCTACATCAGCGGGTCGTCCCTGGAGCCGGTGGTCGCCATCTTATTACAGCTAAGGTTTGTTCACATTTTCATTTACTTTCGGTCCTCAGGATAAACAAAATGTTATTAAATGTCATTGAAATAACTTCTTAGTCTGTTGTGACATGGCCCGTTATAAATTTGCTGTTACCAGGCAATGACCAAGAACTGTATTATTAGGGTCGGTGTAGTTGTAGCAGTGTATTAGCAACTAGCTGTTAGCACTAGCTAATGTCAACAACATAGTAGCTGGTATGTTACTGTAGCAATATTTACATTCAGTCATTTGGATGACTGTTAAAACCTTTCAGTCTCAAGTTTTTCCTTTACTGGATTTACTAGTTTACTGAGCTAGCGCGCTCGCCGGCCAAGCCGGGAGCCATCGCGCGCTAGCTCAGTAAACTAGTAAATCCAGTAAAGGAAAAACTTGAGACTGAAAGGTTTTAACAGTCATCCAAATGACTGAATGTAAATATTGCTACAGTAACATACCAGCTACTGTTGTTGACATTAGCTAGCTTGCTGTCCAAAATGGTGGACACCGGGTGTCACGTGACCCTGTGACGTCAGGTGAAATACCTCAATACACCACCATGTTTTAGGCAAAGTTATCCAAGGCAAACATAAGATGAAACTTTCCATTCTATTGCTTTGGCTTATTGAATGATTTATTTTTTAAATCACAAATAAAGCAGGCTACAACTGCGCTGCTCCGAAAATGTAAATTTAACAGCTTGATGAAAGTGATGGTTACCATGGAAACCCCGTGTCTCCTGCACTGCGTTCCTCCCCCGAGTCGCGCACTCGTTCGCTTTTGTGTTCTTGGTCTCAGAGTCGCTCGCACGAAACAGACACAGAAGACAGAATCAACATTTAACATCAACAATGCACTTTTTACGGAGACGTTTTAATGTTATTCTTTATTTTTTATCCAGTTGAATATTTAGCGTACAAATGTATTTTCAGCTCTTAAAAATGACCAAGGTTCGGACCGCGGGGGCCTCAGAGCTGGACGCTAATAGGAAGATAAGACAGTTCAATGACAAATGGAAGTTCGGGCGAGATTGGCATAGTTTCCATCCAAGATGGCGCCACGGACGGCTGCCTCGGGACTTCGCTCTCCCGTACTTTCTATGTTTTGTGTAATTGTTGTGTTAATTCTTCTTCGTGCTTTCATGGAAAGCTGCTGCGCTGAGGTTTTTTAAATGTTTCCACATAGTGCTCCTGATAGGAGCATAATGCGGAGGTGTTTTTTTCCTCTCATCTCGCATTGCTCTGCCTCTCCTCCCCTGAGCTTTCCTGCTTCTGCTCTGCTGACTCGTCTTGTCTGAGAGACCCTTTCTGCATTGTTCTTCAAATCAAAATTCATGGATTTGATAAACTGGTCTCTTCACGCAATTGACACAATCTTCTCAACGAGAAGCCTGGGTTCGGGGGAACCAGCCTGTCCTCCTGGAACATTCGCAGCTGGATATACGATGGACGCCTGGGAGAAGTCTCTTGTCGTGTGCCTGGCAGTTCTTTCTGTGGAGGACATTGAGGATATTTACCTATTCGGAACCATGATCACAGGACTTTTGCTGATTGGACTAGGCATTGCCCTGGTGTATCGAGGAAATCAGAAAACGGTGACAGCTGTTCAAAGCCCCATAAAGCTGCCCGACATGATTGAAGCGGTGGGCAGAGCTGTCGGCACTCAGACTGTGGCTATTTAAAAACTTGAGCCGCTCGGTGGATTCCATATTGGAGAAGTTGATGGCTTTGCAGAGAGATATGGATCATTTTAGTGAGCAGAATGGACGAGCGGGGTAGTCTGCCACATCTACCCGTTTCAAGCCTAAACAAATTCCAATCTTATCATCGGCTCTCCCAGCCAGCACTGCCTCAAGGTCGTTGCTGGAGCAACAATCTTCCCCTGAAGATCACTGCAGTTAGACTCTCTCTCTGTATTTCCTATTATTCCCTACTATTCCCTACTATTGCACCATTCCTGTGGTTTGTTTGTTTGTTCGTTTTGTGTGTACGCTTTTATCTGTGTTGTACTATGAAAGCTAAGTGGTACCGGAGTCAAATTCCTCGTGTGTGTTTGCACACCTGGCAATTAAAGTGTTTCTGATTCTGATTCATAGCAAAACCGAAAATACCCTGTACTGCGAAGACTGTAGAAAGTCTGGCAAAGACAGGCACCAGTAATTTTAAACTCGAAACTATAAAGGACCACGAAAAGTCAAATGCACACATCGGTACTATAACATCAAAACAGGCAAAGACAGCTGGTTACTACAGGACAGCATTGCTTTCAGTCCCTGGCTGTCATGAAGTCGGCTGAGCTGGAGAGGATGGAGCTGCTGTTTAGAAACGTTCACGCGATTGGAAAGAAGTTGATCCACCTCAGCTATCAACTTACGGCCTGCTGGAAGCCTCAGGTCACGAAGACCATTTTTCATGGATCATTCAGACTCATCTGATGATGAATGTAATGAGGACATTTAATGTCTCTCTCTACACATGTTCACACACACACACACACACACACACACACACACACACACTATTAATAGATAATACATAATAATACTTGATAATACACAGTACTTGCATATGAAAACATCAAATGTTTTTCAATGATAAAAGTTTTGAATTAGACTTTTAATATTAGAATCAGTTCAGTTGTCTCATCTCATTATCTGTAGCCGCTTTATCCTGTTCTACAGGGTCGCAGGCAAGCTGGAGCCTATCCCAGCTGACTACGGGCGAAAGGCGGGGTTCATCCTGGACAAGTCGCCAGGTCATCACAGGGCTGACACATAGACACAGACAACCATTCACACTCACATTCACACCTACGCTCAATTTAGAGTCACCAGTTAACCTAACCTGCATGTCTTTGGACTGTGGGGGAAACCGGAGCACCCGGAGGAAACCCACGCGGACACGGGGAGAACATGCAAACTCCACACAGAAAGGCCCTCGCCGGCCACGGGGCTCGAACCCGGACCTTCTTGCTGTGAGGCGACAGCGCTAACCACTACACCACCGTGCCGCCGGAACCAGATACTATCTAGTAAAATTTGCCAGGTTAACTTAGGCTGTTAATTTACCAGCATGTAAGTCACAAGCTAGAAACACTTTCACCGTGTCCGTGCCATTTAAAAGAAAATATTGAGTTTGAATAAGTATGAATCATGTTTATATTGTCAGTCAAAATGAAGAGAAAAACTACTTCCTACTTGGTCAGTCAGTGTAGTAAGCCCAGTCCTGAGAGGAGGGAAAGTGGTTTGGAGAGGGAGATGCAGGATGACCATGATGAGACAGAGTCAGACAGTGAAGGAGAGTGCTCACCAGTTGCTCTTCATGGAAGTGAACTTACAGGAACTGGACCTGAGGTACAGCCCACCACCTGCCTTATGCATTTAGGTTCAGTCCCTCTATAGCAGGGGTATTCAACTAAAATTTAAAGAGGTCCAGTTGGAGAAAATTTCTTGAAGCAAAGGTCCGGAAGATCATAATGTCTAACTATTTAATGTGATGTATATTTAAGTAGCCTAGTAGTTGTATCAACATCTGCATGTATTCAATACCTGACTGTCAAATCAAATTAATTCAGGACAATTCGAAAACTTTTTGACAATATTTATTGTCGGGTAACATAGAACTGAACATATACGTATGATTGCCGATATGTATAATGTTCTCTCATTTACTAAATAAAAGTAGGGCTGCATTTCAAAATAAGAGAAAACAAAATGTGAAAATTGTGCATGTTCAAATAAAGTGCTTAACTTCAGAAAAATAAAATAAAGGGTGGAAAGGCTTGAATTTCCCCTTTTCTGTTTCACATGTTGACTCAACAGTCTCAACCAATTTTACAGACAATAAATCTCAACACATCTTAACAACTGAACAGTTTTAGGGGCTCACTTTCATCCCCTCTTATATTCAACTCCCCCACTTTTTTGCTCAGTGAAAGAATTGAGCTCTCGCTTGTCCGGCCAGGATTTTAAACCTGGGCTTGAATGGAGTCTGGGCCATTCTCATACACATGTGGAGGTGCTCATTGGTGAGCCTGGAACGATATTGAGTTTTGATTATGTTCATTGTGGAGAAAGCTGCCTCGCAGTTGTGTGTGGAGCCAAACATGGTCAAAATGTATAGGGCTACTTTCCTCAGACCTGGGAAAGCTGTCTCAGGGACCATTTGGAGCCAGAAAGTGGAAGGGTCAGTTCTTACAAACTGCTCTTTCAGGGCCACATCTGCTTGGAGATCAACCAATTGCATCTGCAGAGGCCCAGCATTTACCCATTTAAAGTGCTGTGCCACTTCCTTTGAGAACCCCCTGACATCTGTGATGAGAAATGGGTTCTGAATGAACATGGTGAGCTGCTGTCCAAAGCTGAAGCTGTCAAAACGGTTGCTGAAGTTTACAATCAGCTTATCAATAAAAAGTCAACAAAAAAGAAGACACATCTCACTGTCCCTGAACCTGTTCCTGCACTGCTGGGAAGTGTGCACAGTCTCCCTGCAGGTCTTCCTTGAACACCTCAAGTTTCCTCTGACGGAGCGGACAGCTGTCATCAGTTCACAAATTGAATCGTCCTTGCCCTGTAGCCTCAAATTCAGTTCATTCAGATGTGAAGTGATCTTAACTACAACCCTGCACTCCCGCGGGACCCGACGCAAAGCAGTGCGGCGCGGGACAAATTTTGAAAGCTCATTGTGGGCGCGGGCGGGAGGGGGAGTGCACAATGCGGGCGCGGGCGGGAGAGGTGATAAGCTGCAGTCCCGCTAACTAAAAACGTGTTTAAAATAAAATTTATAAATTATTAATTTATGTCTATCGTATATAATTTGTGCTGGATATTTTATTTGGCATTAATAAAAACATTTTAAGATGCCTAAATTTGCGGATGTGGTCTAATCTTGTGTACGTTTCCTATTCCTTTCCGCTTTTCCGTGTTTGAGATCTCCGATCATGGCAGAAGAGCAGAGCTCCTCTAGTGAAGCTCACAGTGCTTCAGAAGTAAGTGCTGCTTTAAAAAGAGGTACATTTACCGTTAAAAAGTCAAGAGTATTAGTCCTAAGTATTAAAAAGTATTAACTAGTATTAAAAAGGACTGTATTGCACAGATTGTTCAATTTAAAGCGAGAAATAGACAGTGTATAATCTGAGGAGCTGGTTGTGGTTGCGCAGCACTTCATATGAGAGGAGAATGAAATCGTGGTTGGAATCATAACGCCACAGACTCGGAAGTGGGAGTGCGAGTGCGCAAAGCGAGAGCTGTCAATCAAAGCGAGAGCTGTCAATCATGAGTGCATGCAGCGCTCAACTTGGAATGTGTCAGCAGAATGTCAGAGTCTAAACAATAAACTTACAATAAATGAAGGATCGGTCAGTGGAGAGCTCAGCTAAGCTCAGCATGTTTAATTCCCCAAGCCAATGACAAGAACTTTCGTGAGAAATAACGAGAACGTCTGCATCATGCGGGATTTGCGGGCGGGAGCGGGACAAAATATGGCAGGCGGGAGCGGGACTGAAAATCATAATTCTTTGCGGGAGCGGGCAGGAGCGGGACTGCACAATGTGGGAGCAGGCGGGCGCGGGACTGAAAATTCTGTCCCGCGCAGACCTCTAATCTTAACCAAAAAGGCCACATTGTCCATCTGTTTCTCATTTTCTAAAAAGAGAGAAAACTGTGTTGCCTTCTGACTTCTTAGCTCTGCCGAAAAAGATGCTACTTCCCTCCTAATGGACCAAAAGCGCGCCAACACCCTGCCTTTGCTGAGCCATCTCACACTGTTGTGCAGCAAAAGATCATCAGCATTGGCATCAACTTCTCTGAGGAATTCCCTAAGCATGCGATGCTGGTAGGAAGAGGATGCCCTGAGAAAACTGATCATTTTCATCATTGTATTCATCACCTCAACATGCTCATCTGACAGGGAGGCGCAGAGGACGGATTGATGAACGATGCAATGGTAAGCTATGAGCTCAGGATTGTCCTCTTTCAGTCTTGCTACAGCTCCTTTCTCTCTCCCGATCATAGCAGGGGCTCCATCTGTGGTTATTGAAACCACTTTTTTTGGCTTTATTCCTCTCTTTGTTAACATCTCCTTAATGGCCAGGTAGATGTCTCCTCCTCTTGTACTGGTCTGAAGGGGAGTGACACCTAACAGGTCTTCACAGAATGCTTTCTGGTCTGTGTTGAAAAACCTGACATACACTACCTGCTGAGCACTGTCACACACGTCAGTGGACTCATCCACAGCTAAGCCTACACATGGTGCCTTACGCATGGCTTCATCTAGCTGGGTTAGCACGTCCTGAGTCAATATTTCACTTTTCTTCGTGGCAGATGATGCTCACATGGGTATTTGCTTTATTTTATCACAAAGCTCTTGCTTTTGTTTTCCCTCAAGTAGTGTTTCAGCTACTGCACTCGTGCATTCTTTGACAACCCCTCCATCAGTAAATGGCCTTTTGTGTTGACCCAAAATCCAAGCAACTCTGAGGGAACACTCATGAGCACGTTGTTGGGCAGTGAATGTGTGGCTCAGGATCCTGGTGGACTGGTCATACTGGACTCTGAGACTACTTATTTTCTGTGATCTCACTTCAGATTTGAGTGGGTATGTTTGTTCAAAGCCTTTGTTTTGTCTCATTATGGCGTTTCACATTGGCACTTTTAATAAAGTGCCACGGTTTCTGAACATATGAGACACACTGGTTTAGTGCTCCCAGAAGGAAGTATGAACAGAAATGAGTCTGTCCATTCCGGATTAAATGCTCCATTTTCACTGTCCACTTTTCTTTTTTTGGAAAGCGTCATTTGTTCCTTATTTTTCTCTCCCTTTCTCCGTCTCACTCGTCTTTTTCCTCAACTTTCTCCGGCTCAGTTGTCTGTATCTCTCCCTTTGTTTTCTACATGTATCGCTATCTTTCTTTTTCTTTCTACCGTCTTTTCATGTGTAACTTGCCTCTAACTCTCTCATCTGTCTGCACTGTAGAGTCGCAATTACCGCCTGGAATGCTGCAGACTTGATTGGCTGAGTGGCATCACGTGGAATGGCTTAACTCGCATGTAATTAGTCTGTGCGTTTCCTCATCCACTAAACCACTACCGTAAAGACTACAAAAGCTGCGCCGGGATAAAATAGAAGCGACCCGTCAGGTTTTAAATCATAACCTTCTGTTTTGGTTGTAGGTTCGGGTCCGTATGGGACAGCTTCTGGGTCCGGACCCGGACCGCGGTCCGCCTGTTAGTGACCTCTGCTCTGTAGGATAGGATTCTGCCTTCAACAGCCAATGTGGAATGTTCTTTTGAAAGCCAAATTAGTGGGAAAAAAAAGTTCATCAACTTAAAATCCGGCATGCTGACAGTTTTGGGGTTTTTTTTAACTTATTTTTTATTGGGTTTTCAATGACAGCATTCCAGTATGTACACTTTTCTCTATCCAGCTGTAGATGACAATTGTACACATGATATCCAAATTAAGATTACAAGCAAATAAGACAAACAAAACAAAAACAAATATCCACTCCCAATTAAATACATTAAATATATTAAATCAAATATACATATTCAGACATTCATATCCACAAGCACACATACAAATAAGCAGTCAGGAACCCACAGAACTTACACTAAAACACTAAGGCACTGTGTGGATTATGTAAAAGAGGTGGTAAGGGGGGAGGCTAACCAGTCTTATTGTATTAATAAAAGGTACAACAGGACTCCACCGCTTAGTAAAGATGGGCTTTTGGAGCCTTAATAAATATGTAATGTGCTCCATCTGATAGAGGTCCCAAACCTTCTGGATCCATGTGTTATATGAAGGGGGGGTTGGTTTCAACCATCTAATAGTTATGCACTTCAGTGCAACTGTAAGTAATATATTTAAGAGATATTTCTTGGACCTCCCATTCAATCCTTTAGGAATTACTCCTAATAGAGCCACAGTAGGATCTTGAGGTATGTCCTGTTGGAAAACCTCTTTAAGAGAATCAAAAACCTCTCCCCAGAATGTCTTTAGTTTCAGACATAACCAGAATATATGGGTATGATTGGCGCTATGTGCCCCACAATTCCTCCAGCATGAGCTGGAATGTGCCTGGTTCATTCTAGATACTATTTCTGGAGTCCTGAAAAATCTAAATTATTTTCCACTTAAACTCCCTCCATGTATTTGAACTTGTGACCAGGTGTGCCTCACTACACGCCTCCTCCCAGACTTCCTGTGATATAACCATATCCATTTCTGCCTCCCACCTCTGCTTCATTTGTAAGGAGTTTTGTGTATTCATGTATAAAAATATATTGTAGAATCTACTAATCATTTTTCCATCTCTATTTCCTGTTTGTATTTCTATTAGGAACTGTTCGATAGGAGAAGTTTTTATGAGTTTTCCCCATTCCTTGTGCCCTGTCAGAAATGTTCTAAGTTGTAAATATCGGTAGAAATCTGTCTTAGGGAGACCATAATCATTTCTCAACTGCTCGAATGTTCTTAGATGACCAAAACTGAATAACTGGTGCAGATATACCAAGCCATACCCTGACCACCTTCTAAAGGCAAGGCAAGGCAAGTTTATTTATATAGCACATTTCATACACAATGGCAGTTCAATGTGCTTTACAGAAGCAAAAACAAAAACAGTAAACAATAGAGAAATAAAATTACATAAAATTATTTTATTTTTAATCTAAAACAATTAATTAAAAGAATTAAAAGAAAATAATAAGAATTAAACAATAGTAGAAATAAAATAATAAAATGCCAAAAAGAAAAAAGGAGAAAAAGAAACCAGCGGAATAAAATAGAATAAAATTAAAGTAAATTTAAAACATGCAGAGAAAGTAAAGATTATAAAAAATGTAAAAATATTAATTATTTAACAGAAAGCATCTGAAAACAGCTTGGTCTTTAACCTAGATTTGAAGCTGCCAACAGCAGGAGCATTTTTAATGTCCTCTGGGAGTTGGTTCCATAGCTGTACTGCATAGTAGCTAAAAGCTGCTTCACCACACTTTGTTTTAACAACTGGTTTTAATAGTAAATTTTTCTGCTGCGATCTGGTAGATCTGATTGGGTTAGGCCGCTGCAACATATCAGAGAGGTAATTGGGCCCTGTACCATTTAGAGATTTGTACACCAGCAGCAATGCTTTAAAGTCAATTCTGTAGCTTACTGGAAGCCAGTGAAGGGACCTTAGAATTGGAATAATGTGCTCTGTTCTTTTTGTTCGTGTGAGAACCCTCGCCGCTGCATTTTGAACCAGCTGAAGTCGTTTGATGGTCTTTTTTGGCAGGCCTGTGAAAAGGCCATTGCAGTAATCAACCCTACTAGAGATGAAGGCATGTATTAGTTTTTCCAGATCATTTTTTGACATAAGTCCTCTTAGTTTGGAAATGTTTTTTAGGTGATAAAATGCCGTTTTAGTGATTGCTTTCATGTGACTGTCAAAGTTTAGCTCGCTGTCAATGAAAACACCAAGATTTTTAACCATTTCTTTAGTTTTAATCCCTTTTGTGTCAAGAATAGTGGTAATCCTGAGTCTTTCATCTTTTTTTCCAAATAGAATTACTTCTGTTTTATCTGTGTTCAGCTGAAGAAAATTTTGTGACATCCAGCTATTGATTTGATCGATACACTGGTAGAGACATTCAAGGGGGGCATAATCATTAGGTGATAGAGCAAAATAAATTTGGGTATCATCTGCATAGCAGTGATACAAAATTGAATTTTTATTGATAATTTGCCCAAGTGGGAGCATATAAGGGTTGAAAAGTAATGGTCCAAGAATCGACCCCTGGGGGACACCACAGGTCAAGGGCATTGACGTTGAGGAACAATTTTCCAGGGTAACAAAGAAGCTTCTATCTTTTAAGTATGATTTTAACCAATTGATAACTTTACCAGTCAATCCAACCCAGTGTTCAAGTCGATATAGCAGTATGTTGTGATCAACAGTATCAAAAGCTGCACTGAGGTCCAGTAATACCAGGACCGATGTTTTGCCTGCATCAGTATTAAGACGTATGTCATTTATAACTTTAATCAGCGCTGTTTCAGTGCTATGATTGGCACGAAATCCTGACTGAAAATTATCAAAACGGCTGTTTGATATCAAGAAGGCAGTTAATTGATTGAAGACAATTTTTTCCAGGATTTTCCCGATGAATGGTAGATTTGATATTGGCCTGTAATTATTTAACACTGAAGGATCCAGATTATTTTTTTTTAAGAAGGGGCTTTACAACAGCTTTTTTTAGGGACACAGGAACAACGCCAGTCTCCAAGGATGTATTTATAATTTGAAGCACATCTGTAATTATAAGATGAAGAACAGACTTAAAAAAGTTGGTGGGCAGAATGTCCAGTTCAGATGTTGAGGAACTGAGATTTTGTACAGTTTTTTCAAGAGTCTCATAATCAATTAAACAAAATTCTGACATTGTGTTAAAGTTATCTATCTGTGTCATTGGTGATTGCAGTTTTTCAATTTTTTGCAACTGAGATATATTATGAGAAATATTCTGCCGTATTTTATCAATTTTACCTTTGAAAAAAGATGCAAACTCATTGCATTTATTAACTGATAGAAGTTCAGGTGCTAATTGTGGTGGGGGATTAGTTAGCTTCTCTACTGTTGAAAATAGCACACGGGCATTGTTCATATTCCTGTTGATGATGTTGGAGAAGAAAGACTGTCTTGCTTTACGAATTTCATAATTATATTTACAAAGCATCTCTTTATGGATTTGATAATGGATGTGAAGTTTAGATTTGCGCCATTTTCTTTCAGTCTTTCTACATTCTCTCTTTAGCAGTTTAACAGCCGGGTACTGCTTCCATGGTGCTTTCTGCTTATCACTGACTCTTTTTATTTTGAATGGAGCAATATCATCCATAATTTGGGTCATATTTAATTAAAAAATTCCAGTAAATCATCTATAGAGTCTGACATTTTGGTTGAGTTCTGTAAGAGAGCTTGCTCAAAAAGAACATGTGTTGTCGTTTATGACTCTCCTACCTATAGTTGTTGAGCTGTTCTGAATGTGAGGAGACATAGAAACTTCAAAGAAAACACAGAAATGATCAGATAAGGCCAGGTCAACAACAGTATAAGAAACAGTAAGACCCTTTGTGATGACGAGGTCAAGAGTATGACCACGAGAGTGGGTCGGTCCCTGTACATGTTGTACTAGGTTAAAGTTATCAATAATTGCAAATAGTTCTTTGGCATAAATGTTATCAGTATTATCTACATGCAAGTTAAAATCCCCAGATATAATAAGACAATCAAACTCTAAGCAAATGACTGATAACAGTTCACCAAACTCTTCAAGAAAGACTTTGGCTGAATGTCTCGGAGGCCTGTAAATAGTTAATAATAATATGTTAGGAGAGCATGTAACAAGTGCACATAAGTGTTCAAAGGACGTAAAATCACCAAGTGAGGATTGTTTACATTGAAACAAAAAAAGCCGATGTCCAAATTATTAGGTGTGAAGCTCTTCATAGATCCAATGCTGATTAATGGTGATATTTGTGTCGGTAATCCAAAAGTTGACTGTATTTTAATCCAAATTTTAAGAGTGTTCTTAGTCCAAGTTGCCATTTCCTTTATGGGAACATCCAGGAAGGGTAGGTCTTGCAGAGACTTTAGCGAGCATTGATCTTTTTCTATATTAAGCCAATGTGTACCTATTGTTCTGAAGCCACGCTATCATCGGTTTCATTTGTGCAACCCAGAAATAATATTTTAGATGATTGGGAAGTTTAAGGCCACCGTTTGATTTAGATAACTGGAGGGTTTTAAGTCGAATTCTCGGGCGCTTTTTTGCCATATAAATCTTGACAACATTTTCTCCAAATTATCGAATGTAGATTTTGGAATTTCTATAGGATACTTTCAACGTGCCCTAGCAGAGACAGGGGGAGCATAGACCACCGTTCTAGATCGTTATTAATGCTCCGAATTATTTTACTATAATTAGCATCAAACAGATTCTGCAGAGACGGGGGAATGTACAGTGGGGCAAAAAAGTATTTAGTCAGCCACCAATTGTGCAAGTTCTCCCACTTAAAAAGATGAGAGAGGCCTGTAATTTTCATCATAGGTACACTTCAACTATGAGAGACAGAATGGGGGGAAAGAATCCAGGAAATCACATTGTAGGATTTTTAATGAATTAATTGGTAAATTCCTCAGTAAAATAAGTATTTGGTCACCTACAAGCAAGCAAGATTTCTGGCTCTCACAGACCTGTAACAAATTCTTTAAGAGGCTCCTCTGTCCTCCACTCGTTACCTGTATTAATGGCACCTGTTTGAACTCGTTATCAGTATAAAAGACACCTGTCCACAACCTCAAACAGTCACACTCCAAACTCCACTATGGCCAAGACCAAAGAGCTGTCAAAGGACACCAGAAACAAAATTGTAGACCTGCACCAGGCTGGGAAGACTGAATCTGCAATGGGTAAGCAGCTTGGTGTGAAGAGTGGTCTATTTTGATGTCCCGGTCCATCTGCAGGGCTTCTCTAATAACTTTTGATACAGCTGTCGGTGAGCTCGAGTCCGGCTGTTCATAGATGCCGGTTATTCGGATGTTGCCCTGTCTCATCCTGCCCTCCATATCCTCACACCGGTCTTTTAGGGTGACCACCTGTTTTTGAAGATTGGTCACCGTAGACTGCAGCGAAACCACCTAGTCTGACCATGTTGACAGTCCACCTTTCATGTCCTGAATGTCCACATTCATCTGCTCAATTTCTGTGCGGATCGCGGCTGCGTTAGTTACGATGTCCGACCGCATCGCCTGTATTTCCAACTTTAGGACATTGAGGTCCTCTGCCAGTGCGTTCTTAAGTTCCTCTCTGATAATTATGGAGATCTCTTCCCTTATGCAGGGCTCGAAATTCGCGGTGGTCCGGTCGCCCGAGGAGACTTAATTTGTCATTTGGCGGGTAATTCCTGTCACTAGCCAGCCCGGCTGGCTAGTTGAAAATAAAAAAAATATATGAAGCGAAGATTCAGACACACCGTCAACTAAAGCCAACACATATTAAGCGCGTGCCGTGTCTGTGTTAATCGATGTGTTTATCGGCAGGACGGAAAATACCAAAGAATTCCGAATCATATCGTGTACGAGTCAGGCTGTCGGTTTTTTCACTACTGCGCATGCATATAACGCATCTCGCTGAATATCGCGGTAATCACGTGTAGTATTGGACCAGGTGGGTGGAGCACAGAAGCACGGCAGGCCAGAACGGAGTTCTCAATGAACTATTTATTGCTAGCTTTTCAGCCTTTTATCACTTCCCAGCCACACGCGCACGCACACACGCACGTGTTCTGGTTGGGGAGAGAGAGCTCCCTTTCTCTGCTCTCCTCTCCTTTTAAAGGGCGCGGTCACTGGGGAAGACACACAAACAGGTTAATCCCCATCAGGTGCAATGATCTCACCACTTACCTTCCCTGACTCCGCCCTCCATTCACAGACCGACGCTTGGCCACGCCCCCACTGCCACATCACGTTATCAAATTCAATAGATGTGGCCACATTATCACCCATTTAAACACGTGTGGTTTTGTTTTTGTTTACATCCACATCTGCCAAAGCTACATTGTGATGTGGAATTTTGTGAAAGGTGTACAGAAACCGCCAGAGACGGGGACAAAGCGACCTCACTGCTGAGATATTATATCACCTGTAATTTGCACATTCTGAGTCAGGGAACATTGCCCTGAAGACGGTGCTCACGTCTTCGTTAGACGTATAGGAGTGTGTCGGCTAACCGTTCGCAAAACCCACAGCATTTCAGCCTTCAGTGTAGTACATGGTTTTCCCCAAAGCGTTTTAGTGTATCGGGCCCGATCCGCTTGCTCTGCCTGCCAATACACTTAGTCACTTTAGTTAAAATCCGATACGCTTAGATTTATACCGATACGTTAAATTTCCTACCCACAATTAACTCGATACATAGGAGAGCAAATAACAGATCCATTTACATATCGATCGATATTTGTGTTCAACAAGCTGTCTTTTTTCCAATGTTTGTGTTGATTCTGTCAAAGTAATATGTCCGCGTGGTATGATGTAAACAAACTGTAATCTGTCGGCTGTGTCAAGATCACGTGTTCAAACCGTCCAATAAGAATATCGAAAGAAAACGTCAGACATCCCGGAATTTTCCGATTCGTTATAAGCGATCTCATTGGCTGCCGATGTTGTCCCCCACCAGACGGACAAAGCCGACTGATTTTAATAAGTGAGGAGAAGACTCGCTGGACAATTTGATCCACATCAGCATGGATGACAGCGAGATGGACTATGAGAGGGCTGCCCAACATTGGGCCAAGCAAAAGCCAAGGAGAATTAATCTGCTTTAAAAGGAGTAGAAAACTTAATCCATTAGTTTGGGTTTGCAGAAAGATTATGTATTTATAAACACTCTCACAAAGCGAAGTTGTCCAAATGTGTCAAATACAGCATCATTTCAAATAATAAATCATAAGCAGTTTTGGCAGTGTGATGTTACTGGGATCCATTTAACAAAAGAAGGCTCCGGATTATTCTTCTGTTAAAGGCTCACAGTGACCTCACACTGCCAAATACGCTTATCATTATTATTCGAAATTATGCTGCATTTGACACTTATTAACAAATTCTCTTCATGAATGTGTTTAAGTGCATAACCTTTCTGCAAACTTAAATGTGTGAATTAAGTTTTCTTTTCCTTTAAATGTTTTAATCTTAATCTAGTCCATTTAATAAAGTGCCAAAATGTAAACTTTATAATATGCACTTGCCTTACTTTTCTATCCAGTGTATCCTAGTTATACATATATTACGGTAATTGCATCAGAAACATTCTAAATCATTACAGTTATAGTAATACAGCAACTTATTTTACGGTGGCAGTTCTGAGGTTCAGATCCCTTTGTGATCAACAGGAGGTCATGATGATCGATTCTCTTCATTGGGTTGCATAAGATGGAGCAAACCACTGGTCATATTTTCATGCACATTTTTGTTACAGCGCTACTTGACCATAGGTAATTAAGGAATCCCCGTAGATTTTCAGTCGATCATAGACCTCAGTAATCTATAACAAAACAGTTTAACCTGCATGTTGAACTTTAAGGTGAAATTTCAAATGTGTTTACATTAATACTATTTAGGTCAGAAATCAGTGAAACACTGGGAAAATCTGTCCTATAATCATGGATCTAAACCCTCTCAGAGACGCTGAAAATGCACCTGAGAGCATCGATTTTCAGTAAATGCCTCGAGGGGAAGATGCCCCCCCCCCCCCCCAGTTTCGCTTCGTGCCATCGGCGCTCGATTGTCTGTGTATTATCAGGCCAGAATTTAGGGCTGTAATTTGTTCTGGGGAAAACACTGTAGGAGTTGGGGAGAATGTACTGAAGGCATTACTTGTACGGGGTCCCGAAGACACCAAAGCGGGCGTAACGTTAGTGTCTGCATTTGCAGTAGATACCGGTGCCGCAAACATCCGAATGGGGACAGTTGTTGTCTGACTGTCGGTATAGCGCTTGTGCTTCTCCCCTTTCATATGTGCGCCAAGGGCTTTACAGCCCATTGTCCCCAATTTAATGCTTTAATTTTTTTTTTTAACAGTCTGCACCGCGCTTCGTACTCCGTCGTTTTTTGTAACCAGCCGCTATTGTAACCCTCCCAGAGGGTCAGGCTGGGTTCCCACACCTCCACTGCTCTCAGCCTGAACACCGGCTCGCCACAGGGTTGTGTACTTAAGCCCACTCCTTTACACCCTCTACACGTGTGACTGTGTCTCCACCCACCTCAGCAACAAGATTGTAAAGTTCACAGATGACACGACCGTGGTCGGACTCATCTCGGGCGAGGAGGGTGAGCTAGCATACAGGGACGAGGTGGAGCGGCTGTCAGAGTGCTACAAAGTCCACAATCTGCTCCTCAATACCACCAAAACAAAGGAGCTGGTTATTGACTTTAGGAAAAAACAAAGCTGACATCCAGCCACTCATCATCAACGGGGTCTGTGTGGAGAGGGTCCTGGTGTTCAGGTTTCTCGGCATTGAGCTGGAGAACTACCTAACCTGGAGTGCCAACACCAAGGAGCTGCTGAAGAAGGCGCAGCAGAGACTGTACTTTCTGAGAATCCTCAGAAACAACTGTCTCCCCCAAAATCTGCTCCGGGCCTTCTATCACTGCTCCATAGAGAGTGTGCTCACGTACGGACCGTGTGTTTGGTACGGCAGCTGCACATCCTCAGAGAAGGCGGCGCTCCACAGGGTCGTTAGGGCAGCAGAGAAAACAATAGGCTGCCCCCTCCCCACCCTGGAACAGATTTACACCTCCAGATGCCGCAGGAAAGCAACGGACATTTCAAAAGACTCTTCACACCCCGGTCATTGTCTCTCCCAGCTTTTGCCATCAGGCAAGAGATACAGAGCAATGAAAAGCAGGACAAACCGCCTAAAAACAGTTTTTATCCCAAAGCAATCATGGCTTTAAACTCAAATGTGCAATCTGTGCAAAATATATATGCATGTGTGTGTATATATTTTCTTATCAGTGTAATCTGTGTACATACAGAACCAAAACAATTCTGTTTAGACTATTTTCAGTGCAATCCGTGTCCATATAGAACCATACAATAGATTTCTGTTTATATTCTGTTTATACCCTTTTACCAGTGCAACTCTGTATACTTCACTATTTATTTTTATACTTTATTTGTTCTCCCTTTTTTCTTTCTATAACTCATTATGAGTCAACAGCACCTTCAGTTTCATTGTACCTTTGGAAAAGTGACGATGACAATAAAGACTTTCTCTCATCTCCAGGCATGCAAACTGGTCAGGGGTGAAAAAGGTGAGAAGGGCGCACGGACACACGGCACGCGCGCAAAAGTACATTTCGTAGTCTACGTTACAAAAAAAATTGCAACCAGTATTAAGCAGGCAACATTCAACATCACTCATCATTTCCCTTTCAACTGTTGTGTGTACTAACTAGGTTTTATCTGGACAGGATGTTGTGTAATATACCATACCACATATACCATACGGTCAATTTGAAGATCGAGATGGTGATTTTGAATTAAAGAACAGGCATGTACAATGGGCATTACATATTGGATTTTTTTTAAAATAAAAAACTACAAGTTCATCTCGGCCTAAAAAATTTGGGCAGACACTCCCGCGCGGCACATGCCAGCAATTCCCCCCGTCCCCCTATGAAATGAGCAACAAGTAGGAGAATTATACACGGTATCATACCTAAAATTTTATCAGAAATATAGATACGATACTATGATTCTCCCCAACATACTACATTAGATAAGCTAACCTCATTTATAAAAGATACACACTTGTATATGACATATGTGATATATATGATGTATATTCATACATTGTTACTTTATGGAAATCTTCAGTAAGTTTGGTCTTTTCATGAAAGCCTGTTGTAGACCTAAATATAATGCACATGAAATGACACTCCTCACCTCAACATGTCCTTTACAATCATTTAAGCCACCATGGGCAATGCTGAAACCACTGCTGCAAACAGTACATCGTGCGAAACTGTCATTATTGTTGACCCTTATCAGGCAGGGAGACTATCAACTAGGGATATTATCAGGCAGGGAGACTATCAGGCAGGGAGACTATCAACTAGGGATATTATCAGGCAGGGAGACTATCAGGCAGGGAGACTATCAGGCAGGGAGACTATCAGGCAGGGAGACTATCAGGCAGGGAGACTATCAGGCAGGGAGATTATCAGACAGGGAGATTATCAGACAGGGAGATTATCAGCTAGGGAGATTATTAGACGGAGACTATCAGGCAGGGAGACTATCAGGCAGGGAGACTATCAGGCAGGGAGACTATCAGGCAGGGAGACTCTTTTGTGTAATCTGAGCTGAAGTGGGTTTTGTATTTTGGTTTTTTGGGGCGCGCGCTCTCTCTGCCATGCCGATCCTGTAGGCCGCACTGACTCAACTGAAAACTTCGGTCCTCGAGAAAAGAGAAGCCCGCCCACACTGAAGGCTGATTGGCTTATTTTGCTGAGTAACCCAATCAGGATGCTCTTTGTCTCGCGCACTCCGTCATATGCGCTCTCTCGCGCGCTCCGTCATATGCGCTCTCTCGCGCGCTCCGTCATATGCGCTCTCTCGCGCGCTCCGTCATATGCGCTCTCTCGCGCGCTCCGTCATGTGCGCGAGGCAGAGATTAATGCTTTGATTGGGATTTTTTTTTTTTTTTTAAATCGCGAGTCTGATTGTGTGGCGCTGCGCAACACACTGGTCTGTGTATGGGAAACCCTGCATTGCTTGCGCTCTACAGCCAGAGCAAGCTAGAACAAGCGGTTGTCATGGGGATTTGAAAAGACGCTTGGTGCTTATTTTTAGGAGAAAAACACCCTGTCGGCTTTCTAGCTCTCGAAAAAAAAAAACTATTTGAAAACCATCCATTGTGAAGAGGGAATTTCTCTATACCACGCCACTGAGCTGATCATGTGTTCGTTTTCATCTCCCTCATATCTGGCGACAGTAAGCTATAGCAGCTGGTATTTACATCTGTAGCCGTCTTATGGAGCTAGCTAACGTTATGTCTTAAACTTGATTTCAGCACGCATGTTAAAACATATTAGACATAGTTACATTTATGTACACATTTCTGGCACTGTAAAAGACTTAACTCAACACGTAACAGCAACAAAATCCAACGACTTTTCCAGTTATTCACCCCCGAGCGCGCTGGAAACTGTTCCACTGGTATGTTCAGATCCAGTCGCGAGATGAGGTTGCCAGCTCTCTCTATAAAAAGGTGACTTTGCGGTCTGAATCTGTGGAATATTCGTAAGCGAGGACTGGCAACCAGCAGTGGGTTGCGCACCAGCTTGATCAGAACTCCAATGGAAACGACGCGCGTTACTGTTTATCTCGATTGGCTGTAACCTTGTAAGTGAAATGTTTGGCAACAGTAACGTTGTAGCCTGCCTACCCCCCCCCAAAAAAAAAACTCTTCGGATCTACACGATTCACACAAGTGACCTATTTTGGGACCAAAACGGCGAATTTCGCCGAAAGGTGAGGAGTTTGCATGTGTGCATCTCTTATACTTTTCATCCTCGAGCCAGTTATCGTTAAGCCTGCATTTGCCCATCTTGCCGCGGCTCGTGTCTGAAATAGCCACTCAAACACTTCTTCGTCTATAAAATTATGCATGTCAACCCCTACGGATTTCCTGTATTCCCTACGGATTTTGGCATTTTAAAAATGGTACGGGCGTAGTGGTATTCAACTACGGATTTTTCTACATTTTCACCTTAAAATTTTGATTTATTACCATCAAAAAAATTGTCATGAAATACGAAAATGCATGGGAGCCGCCATTTTCTACATTTAGAATTACTCAACCGGTACTTCCGCTAGTACCAACAAGCCATTCCGAATGTCTGAACATGCGCAATTGTGATTTTCCTGCACACCGAGCGGGAAATAACAGCACATGTAGCGTAACAATAGACAGGTCAAGAGGTCACGATGTCGGCACCACCGAAGAAAAAACTCAAAACATCTAAAACTGGAGGTCGCTTTCTTCCCGAATTCGATCCAGAATTTTGGACATGCCAGTGTGTAACATTGGTACAGCGGAGTCAGTTTTCAAAACTTTGGATGAAGTATTACAGTAAGTATGTTATGTCCATTTTAATGAATATAGAATAAATACATTTCTATTTGTATGAATAATTTCTGAAATATAACTTTGTTTTAAAGATGCATGATGATCGTAGTACTAATAAATGAGATGATCATTTAAAATCAAGAGATGAGAAAAAAATTAAATGCCTGATGTGATTATGTATTTGTAAATAGGCTTTAATATATGAATAAAAATAAATTCTTT
The DNA here is from genome assembly GCF_027579695.1 of Neoarius graeffei. NCBI lineage: Eukaryota > Metazoa > Chordata > Actinopteri > Siluriformes > Ariidae > Neoarius > Neoarius graeffei. The sequence goes on along the minus strand of NC_083570.1, from coordinate 125,377,831 downwards.
AACTCTGTTATGCACAATTATCTCCTTTGTATGATTAATGTCTGAAGTATACATGTTAAAAAGTTGCATATCATTTAAGTATGTTATTTATGAGAAATAAATATCTCTTTTGTGTTAATTATGTCTGAAATATTCCTTTTAATATAAGTTGCATGTAATTTGTTTTAAAACATTTGTAATTATGTGGAATTAATATTTCCTTTCGTATTGATGATGTCTGAAATATTTTTTTAAAAGTTTGATATAAATTGAAAATTTTGATATTTTTTCAGGAAGCAGGACATTCCTTGGACAAATTGTGTTGGCTTTGCCAGTGACGATTGCAGCGTCATGATTGGGAGAAAGAACTCTGTGCTGACAAGAATCCGAGAGAAACAGCCCAACATCTTCAACATCGGATGTATTTGCCACTTAGCAAATCTTTGTGTTGCTGCTGGAGTAAGAGTTGTCGATTCCTGTGGATGAACTCCTCATTGACATTTATTTCCACTTTGAACACAGGTGATTTTAGTTACACATGATAATTCATCATATTTATGTTAAGGCCAAAACAAAAAAGTGTTCTGTGTCAGATCACAAGGCATAAATAATTTAGTAGGTAATTGGTAGGGAAGAATACAACAATGTGCCAAGTGAACCCCAAATTATTGGATGATGTGAGAAGAGACAGTAAATTTTGTTGAACTGATATAGGGTTAAGAAAACACTGACTGTTGTTTAATTGAGTGTTAACAGTACATATGGATGTACAGAAATAAACCAGTGCATATATTAGGCAAGATCTGATACATTTTTATTATGCATGAAATATTACTATGGATTTGGGATGGAAATTATGGATTTCTTTACCAGGGAGTACAGGTGAGAGCCGTGAGGGGTTGACATGTATGTCTATTTCTACGGCGTGCATACAGGCCTACAGGGAAACACTGCCACCTAAATAGTGTGTGATGCCTGTCCTATAGGCACACGCTTCTTTAACTGTCTGGTTAGACAGGGACGTGCGCTGGTGAAATAGCATGAAAAATAGTCTCTCCGGACATCGATAACTTTCTTTCATTCCACCCAGATGAAATTTAATGCCACTCTTCGAAAATTACCGAAATTTAATACGTTTTAAAACCTTAAAAACTGTATATTTTATTTAAGACTTTTGAATACTTTTTAAGGATCTGCGGAGACCCTGAGCTTATGAAATCTTTCTCCTACAGTAGCCAGTACTCTTCTAAATGAAGAAATGTATAAATACATAATAGTAATTAGAAAAAATATGATTTATGTAACAATAGATAGATGAGCATTGATGCATGAATCCATGGGTTTAGAAGCTCCGGCGACAATTCCATATTTCAGTGCAAAATCGCAAGCTTAAACTTGGTCTACACAGACTGTGCACTGAACCCATGCGAGCTCTCTCAGCCTGCTGGCGGATCCGCACGTGACGTCACGAATCTGGCTCCAGACTCCCTTGGGATTTTTCCAGATGCGTTTTGTTATTTTATTTTTTTCTGCTGTAGACAGATGGCCTTGTGCAACATTACCCTTCTGGATGAGTGTGTAAAGGGACATACTTTCATGAAAAAAAACACACTAAATTGGTCCAGGATATGCACTTTCAGGCCTCGTGGTATTCCCATCACACATGAATTGAATATTCTCAGTGCCAGGATTGTGTTTATTGTGATGCCTGCAGGCACTTTGGCCTTCCAAACACCGAATCAGTTTTCACTTCTGATAGGGGCGATAAAAACTGGAAATAGGCAACGTTCAAAGATGGAGGCTTTGCGTCCCATGCCAAGTATGAAGCGCACACAAATGTTATGCTAGCCTGGAAAAATCTTGAGATGGAGGCCCACACACAAAACAAGACATATTTGATGACTAAACTGTCACAAGAGCAAACACAACAGATACAGGAAAACTGTGATTCTATTAAAAGTGTAGCTGAAGTTTTACTGTTAACTGCAACACCAAACAGCACAAAGGGGTCACAGAGAGAGACAGTGGATTCAGGCAACAAGGGAAACTTCCTCACTATATTAGAGGTTCTTAGTAACCACAACACAGCTGTGAAAAAGAAACTGAAAGCTGTTCATGCTCAATATACAAGCCACCAAATCCAAAATGAAATGTAGGACACATTTGCAGAAATGGTGCGCTCCACCATCATCAGTGAGGTCAAGGAAAGTCAAGTCTGCTCTGATGGCAGATGAAACCAAAGATGTAAAAAAGAGAGAACAAATTTCTCTTCTTCTTCTTAGGTATTACTACAGGGGAGCTGTAAAAGAGAGCTTTTTGCACTTTGAAGCTGCAGAGCATCTTAATGCTTCAGGGTTGGCGAACAAAATAACACACACCCTTGAAAAATAGGGGCTGGAATATAGGGACAATTTGATCGGACAAGCTTACGATGGAGCATCCGTCACGAGCGGCAAGAACTCTGGAGTTCAGGCTCGTGTAAAGGAAGTGGCAAAGCAGGTCTTTTATGTACATTGTAATGCCCACTGCCTTAATCTAGTTCTTGTGGACACGGTTAAAGCTATCCCAGAAGGAGAGTGCTTCTCTTCTATTGTGCAAAGACTGGACACATTCACATCTGGGTCCTATGTTCACACCAAATGGCTCAATACACGGAAAGAAATGTACAATGGGGCGCCAAGGGAGCTACAAAAGTTAAGTGGCACACGGTGGGCCTGTCAACATAAGTCTTGTCAAACAGTTCTTGATAGACTGCCTGCAATTATCAGCGTTTTAGAAGAAACCGTGGAAGAAAAGAATGGTGATGGGTCAGTTGATGCAAGAGGCCTGCTTGGCCAAATGGACCTCCAGTTTGTGGGGCTTCTAGTTGTAATGACTGGGCTTTTTGGGGAGGCAAGATGCCTCTCGGATGCCTTGCAGTCTCCTAATCTGGATTTAGGTTTAGCTGTTGATTTAGTTCAAGCTCTTGTACAGACTCTTCAAGACTGCAGGGCTGAAACATACTTTGAAGAGCTGTGGAAAGAAGTTCTCCATACAGCTGAACAGGGCAACATCAAGACTGATCCTGCACCCAAAAGAGAGAAAATACTGGGCAAAAGGCTTGATGGACATGCGGTCATGAGTCAGCTAGGTGGGCGTCCTGAGCAAAAGGACGGTTTTCGCACAGGGTTATTTTACCCAGTCCTTGACCATATGCTCAGTGAGATCAACACACTGTTTTCTCAACCCAACTGTCAAGTGATGAGGGGCGTTCCGGCGCCGAATCCCATAAACGCTACATTTTGTGATGAAGCAGCTCTGCTACCCTTTGCATCCATCTATGGAAGCAATATTGAAGACATGAGACACGAGTTACATCAGCTAAAAAGAATCCTGGAGAGGAAAAGCCACGCAGGCCAAGAAAAACCATCTAGAATAGTTGAACTGACCAAATTCATTGAGCCCCAGCATGAGGTGTTTCATGAGGTCTTTAGATTGTGTAAAATGGCAGTCACCATCCCTGTGAGTGCAGCTGCCTGTGAAAGGAGCTTTTCAGTGCTGAAGCTGATTAAAACTGACTGAAGATCAACTATGGATGATGAAAGACTGAGCAACCTGGGTGCTGTGAGTGCGGAGTCCGAACGAGCCGAGTCCCCGGACATGGAGGAATTTGTAAATAGGTTTGCTTTAAGTCACATGAACCGGAGGATACGACTTTTGTCAGTTTGTTTGACACGAGTGTCTTCTGTAAAACTCAGTTTGGCTTCAGCAGCACAAGAATACAAGTTTGATTGACAGGAGTGTGTTCTGCAATACTGCGATTTGTAAATATCATTTGTAAATCAGTTTGCTTCGAATCACAGCAACACAAGAATTAAACTTTTGCAGAAGTGCCTTCTGTTATATATCTATAAGTACCTTCTCTTATTTATTATATATCAGTACATTTTTTAATTGTGTGAGCTTCATCAATTAAAAAGGCACAATTTTCACAACTGTTTAAGGTTTTTTTTTTAATCAGCTTAGTCTCATCTCATTATCTGTAGCCGCTTTATCCTGTTCTACAGGGTCGCAGGCAAGCTGGATCCTATCCCAGCTGACTACGGGCGAAAGGCGGGGTACACCCTGGACAAGTCGCCAGGTCATCACAGGGCTGACACATAGACACAGACAACCATTCACACTCACATTCACACCTACGCTCAATTTAGAGTCACCAGTTAACCTAACCTGCATGTCTTTGGACTGTGGGGGAAACCGGAGCACCCGGAGGAAACCCACGCGGACACGGGGAGAACATGCAAACTCCACACAGAAAGGCCCTCGCCGGCCCCGGGGCTTGAACCCGGACCTTCTTGCTGTGAAGCAACAGCGCTAACCACTACACCACCATGCCACCCATAATCAGCTTAGTAATACATTTAAAATCTTATTATGCAGGTCTTCATGATGTAATTCTACATGGCAGTCACTGCCTGCCCAGATTAATGAGGGAGTGACCAAGAAACACCACGAGACCTACAGCAACTTGCCACACAGAAAAACAACAACAACAAGAGATCAGTTTATGTGCCACCCCTGTGTGAACAATGATCTCAGTCTGGCCACCCCGAGAAAAACTGTCTGGCTCCGCCACTGACGAGTGGGGAGTTAAACTCTCGCGGGTACCAGAGGACCCGCCCCCCACTGTAACCCTAACTGTATAGGCGAGAGGCCGAGGGCTATAGAAGCGGAGATCGGCGCCGCCCAATGCACCTTAAGGACGTGGTTAGTACTGGGACGGGAGACTGCCTGGGAAGACCAGGTCCTGACACGGGAAGGACTCGGACTTTGATTCTAATTAACAGTGTCATTAATAATGATAATACTGAGTGTTATATTTATTTCTCTCATCTGTTGTGTGGGATATTAAACCATCAGCAGCTGAAGCTGAACAGAGAACAGCAGAGTGACCATGAACTTTAATCCGAGAGAGAGAGAGAGAGAGAGAGAGAGAGAGAGAGAGAGACTGAATCTCAGATGGGTCTCTACTAGACTTATAGTGCACTACACAGGGGCAATAAACTCGTTTCTCCGGCGTCTACAGCGTGCATTTATAAAACACTATAGATTTATATTATTGTCGAATCAAGGAACTAAAAGTCTGAATCACGGTGAAAAACAAGCACCATCATGGATTCAAACAAAGATCGGCTAATGTCAAACTTAAAGCGTTCATTCTGAGGAGAATAAACATTCGTGTCTTTTCTAAACCACATTACTGACTGATCATTTATTACCAATTAAAACATTCCTGAATTATAAAACTGAGTGTAAAATATTTACATCTCGGGTTCATCAGGTTCGACAGATTTAGGGAGTCAAATTTACAGTAAATAGAAAATGTACATCAGAGGGACATGAAGACAGAGAGCCAGATGTGCTGAGCTTTTTCACTTCCCATGAAATTAGTAATAATTTATATCTGCTAGTGGCTATATTTATTACTGTATTAGATTATTTGAATTATTCAAAAATCAGCAGAAAGACGGTTACTATGGTCGGCTCCATTTAATTTTTTTTTTTATTTAAAAGCCTATTTTTTCCTTCAATTCTTTGGCATTAACGTCTCATTTTAGTTTTCAAATTTTATATTCCCGAGATCATTTCCACCATGTCACTGCTGCTCACACAGAGGGCAGTTAGTTTGAGTCTCAGGTGCAGTTTGTGGGATTCGTTACAGTGTTGTAGTAAATTTCACAGTGAGTTCAGACACATCGCAGTCGGATCAAGTCCCGTTTTGTGCTGCAGCTTCTCACATACGTCCATCTGACCCAAAGACTCTGTGACAAATCATCAGTGTGCAGTGAACAGAAACAATCTTCCTCCTCAGGACACTGATGATGAAGCTAAAACCTCTGCTTCAGTCTCACTATTAGAGAATGGGTCTTACTGAGGAGCAGGTCATGTGACTCTCAGAGAGATGATCTTACCACAGTATCTCCAGTTTACAGTGAGGATTCTCCAGTCCAGCACAGAGACGCTTCACTCCTGAGTCTCCCAGATTATTATCGGACAGATTCAGGTGTCTCAGGTGTGAGTGGTTTGATCTCAGAGCTGAACTCAGAGCAGCACAGCCTTCATCTGAGACACCACACTGCTTCAACCTGCAGAGACACAATGACACACACTTCATCAACAGATTTAATACTGACTTTAAAGATGTGTCTGATGATGGACTGTCTCCCTTCTCTTGTCCAATCACAAGATATTATTAACTCTGACCAGTTATTAAAGCTATTTTTGATTATACTTGACATCGAGTCTACAAGAGGTGTAAAGGTTTTACTGGTTTAAGGAAAAGAGAAAAAAGAAACCTGACTCATCTGTGTTTAACAGGGTTTTCATTAGTAACCGATTGCCGATCGAAATCATCGCTTGTAATGACGTCTGAATCGGCTGTTTTTCGGCCAAATGCAATTTTCCCGTAATTGTTCGAGCTTTCTCGTTGGACTTACTTGATAAGGAACGCTGTTACTTGTGCGCCGTTTGGTTGCTGAGGCTGTGTACATGTGACTAGATAAAAGGTGGGAACCGATTGGCTAATCTTCTTATATCGTCCAATCATTTCGCGCGTATTAAATTATAGTATATCACATGGTTCCCACATGGTAAGATGGCGACCCTATCCTGTATGGCAGAGGTCACCAACCCATCGATCGCGATCGACTGGTCGATCTCGGAGGCTTTCCCAGTCGATCTTGGGGGATGAGGAAAGAAATTGGAAGATTATACAGAAATACACTGCAGTATATCTGATTGGCGTTCATATTACATGTCTTCCGATAGGCCCACTACAGCTTTCCCCCTCTGTCGCAGGGTTCTTTTTTTTTAACTCCTGCTGCTTACGTCTCATGTCTCGGAGCATCGTCACCATGGTGATAGCCTCGCAATACAGTTAAGGGTTCTCCATGAGGGGTTTTAGAGGTGAGGGCCGCCCCCCTTTCTGTGATTCCCGCCCCCGTTTAATTTCTGCCGCCCCTTTACAAAAGGAAGCATGATATTGCCTATAAAACCGTGAGGATAGAACCTGGCTGTCAGTGTTACTGTAGCTCTTGAAGTGTTTCCGCGGACTCGAGCCTGGCATGAACCGCTCCGACCCACTATAATGACACCAATCTATCACCAGCCAATCAGGAGACTTAATCAAACACATCCCCCGCCCACCAATCTATCACCAACCAATCAGGAGACAATCAAATGCATCCCCCGCCCACCAATCTATCACCAACCAATCAGGAGACTTAATCAAATGCATCCCCTGCCTACTTGTGTCCGCATCTGAGACGTTGAATTTTCACAGAAGGAGGGAAGAAGTTGACTGAGGTAAGACTGTGTGATAAATTAACGAACGAATAAGAGAGGAATTTCAACATCTAGGGCTTAAGTTTGTTACCGTTAAATAAGCATTGCTTGTACAGTAGCGTTATGTCGTTACAACATTGACCCACTTTTAACATGCCGAGTACCGACTGTAGCCGCTAACATGCTAATTAGCTTGCTGTCAAGTTTTTCCTTTGCCGAGCTTTAAGCGTAAGGTCATGGATGATACTGCTGCTTGTTCCTGCCGTAATACGATACGTGATATGAACCGAACTATAAGGCACTCACTGACCGTGTTCAGTCACAGCCATCACATTGACTTGAGCAGCGTGATGAACTGTAACCTCTGTAGCATGACAGCAGTCATTGGTAGTAGCATCACTGCAAGTTCATATTTGTCTTTATTGTGCATGTATGGTTAAAGAAAATCAGTTCATGTTGAATTGAAATTGTCATTTTGTCACTTAAGTTACAATTTGTGATATATCATCACTGTTGTGTTGTAATTTCAGTTGACAATTTCCATTTTATGTTGCTGTGAAATTAATTAATTTAGTGTTACAATACAAACAAGACAGTGCAACTGATGTTAACAGTTCAGCTTTCTCATCACAATATTATTAGTTGATATTAATAACAATCCGAGTCATTGGTGGTTCATTCATTCTGCTCACTACAGATATAGGCCTATATATTTTTTGTGTATAGTTAATTTCCATTGTATGTTGTACTGAAATTAAGTCATTTAGTCAGCTCTCACAAGACATTAAAAAGTTGGACCAGGGTCTTAAATCTTATTCAGTTAAAATTAGGCTAAATAAAAAGCCTCAACTTGAAACAGTCTAGTCTGGATTTCTTTTTCTGTCAACGCTTCAAGGGGTAGATCTTGCTTGCCATCTAGGCAGAGGTTAGGGATCTCGGGCATAAAAAGGTTGGTGACCACTGCTGTATGGTATAGCATGATGGCGACCGCGAAAAAATGAAAGCGAACGCTGTTTAATTTCGGCTTCGCAGAAAAAAATGGTAAGTCTCACGGAAAATGCCCAGCAGTGTTCTCCACGGGCGCTTTTAAAGTGGCCCGCCACCCTTCCCTTGGCCAACCCCCCCCCCCCCAAAAAAAAAAACCCGTGACTTCATTAGTATTCACCAAATAAATCATAAAGTATTCGCTTCATTATAAATTTGAAACTATTTAACACACAGAAGACCATTAAGCGAATGCATACGGGGCGACCTGAAGTGGCCAAAATAACGAGCCAGCAGCTAAATAACTCAGCAGGTGTTTGTAGCATTATTGTCAAACAGGTACGCTTATCTATAGTCTTTTCTGACCCTACACCGTTACAGTAATCATATAACAGCGCACACACACACGCGTTAAGTTCAGGTCTTTTATTTTGCGTATCTGTGATCGTGTAGGCGAGAGCTGCATTTTCCCGCTGCTTCAGTGTTTGTTTACTGCAGGACTTCTGGGCTCCTGGGTCAAAGGACCCGAACTACGGAGGCCGGGTGGCTTTGTAGTGCCAGTCTCGGGCACGCGCACCAGCTGGTGCATGGATTGGAGTGCTTTCACCCAATTAACATTAATTATGTGTATTGTAAAAAATATATGCATTTATTGTAATTGGGTATTTTGTTTATGCATGGAAGTTCATTTATTTTTCTCACACAGAAAAAATACAATTAATTCAGGGATGCGCAACAGGCGCATCAGTCTCAACTGAAACGTCAGATGAGTCTCACATTGACAATAAAGATATGTACAGTAAGAATGCGTTAATTTTCTGTAAAATGATTTTAACAATGATTTAGCATTTCCTATCCATTTATTGGCCAGTTTCACTGTCAAAAAAGCCCAAAGTCCATCAGCTTCAGGGGGATTTTGTCCCCCTGGCCCCCCACTGGGGCCCCGCCTCCTCCTTATATTTTTGAAAAGTGGAGAACCCTGCCCAGTTTGCATTTTAAAAGAGTTATTGCTATTTTGCATGTTTGTCGTTATACATTCGATTTCTTTATTCTGCAAGCGTTGGTGTTGCTCTGATTTCCCAAATCTTGATTGGGTTTTGTGGCATACGAACTGTAATCGCCATGAGACCCAGGAATGACTTGAATTTCTATTTCAGATGGACCATGGAGAGCTAACGACTGGCTGTTAGAAATTGCAAAATTCGTTTTTGGCTCTGGGCTCCGCCCCCCCGGTCCTCCCACCAGGGCAACATTTCATCTGTTTTCCATACTAATGAAAACCCTGCTTTAACTGTATTTTTATCCCCACGTATCAAATTCTCAGTGTGTTTAATTAGTGCTTTAATGCAGAAGTGATGAGTTTAATGAGGAATATATTTGTTCTGCATGTTGGACTGTTACAGTCAAATTCAACTGAAAATCAATAATGTACACAAAGAGATGATCTTACACCAGGCTCTCCACTTTACAGTGAGGATTCTCCAGTACAGCGCAGAGACGCTTCACTCCTGAGTCTTCTAGTTTATTCCCAGACAGATCCAGTGTCCTCACAGTCAGATGCAGTTCTCTCAGATTGGAGGTTTCTGAGTTGAGCGCTGAGGCCAGAGCTTTAGCGCCGCTCCCTTCAATTCTATCACAACTGATACTGAAGGAAATAAAATAAAACATAATAAACTCACCCAAATGATCAAAGTCAGGTTGAGATGAAGCAGGCAGAGTTAGAGGCAGAGTCATATTTATCTGAACAGCTCGGACATTGGATTTGTTCTCTAATTAGTGAGCTACTGAAATGATCACCAGCCCCGTGCTGAAGGGGTTTTATGGAGCGACTCATGATGAGCTCGTTGGATAACAGTGTGTGTGTGTTGCCAGGTGCTCCTTATTTGTTCCTGGTGCCAGTGATGTACAGACTGGACATGTTCTTCCCCTTACACTCTGTGTGTTGTGTCTCCCTGTCTGACTTTCCCTGTGTGTGGGGGGTAAAGACCTCTCCCAGAAAAGGACACTGCAGTTTGAGACAGAGCTTTTTGTTTCAGAGACAAATAAACACACCAAAGAGCGACAGCATGAAAAAGAATAAAAGCTGTGAGAAGGTCGACAACAAAAAAGTTACAATTTATAAAAGCTGTCAGGACATTACAACAACAGAATAATTAGCGCGGAATAAATTTACATTAGACCAAGCAAAAAATAAAAAAATAATAAATTGTGCTTTCTGTCACAGGGGCGGCACGGTGGTGTAGTGGTGAGCGCTGTCACCTCACAGCAAGAAGGTTGTGGGTTCGAGTCCAGTGGCTGACGGGGCCTTTCTGTGTGGAGTTTGCATGTTCTCCCAGTGTCCGCGTGGGTTTCCTCCGGGTGCTCCGGTTTCCCCCACAGTCCAAAGACATGCAGGTTAGGTTAACTGGTGACTCTAAATTGAGCGTAGGTGTGAATGTGAGTGTGAATGGTTGTGTGTCTCTCTGTGTGTCGCCCTGTGATGACCTGGCGACTTGTCCAGGGTGAACCCCGCGTCTCGCCCGTAGTCAGCTGGGATAGGCTCCAGCCCGCCCGCGACCCTGTACAGGATAAGCGGTTATGGATAATGGATGGATGGATAATGGAATGGTTTTCTGTCACAGCCTCAAAAAATTCAGGGTACGATGGTCAGATTTTGTTCCTTTTCTTTCAGAACCGTATTAAATTGGTACGTACAAACAATTTGGTGACTAAATATCAAACTGAGTTATGATGGAAATTTATTATAATTATATGCATGATTGCAGGATTTCATGAAAATAAAAACAATACTTTTTGAGGTGTTTTTCTTCTTTGTTCATCCACCACCGCCCAATGTTTAATCCCACAAACGCAACATCAACACTTCATAATGTTCTGCTTTATCAGTTCCACAATGAATGCATGAGCATGAAGATGTGCTGATAACAGTAGCTGCCGTAAGACAGATTGGAGCTGACAGATTGGGGGCTGTCGTAAAGTTGTTGTTGTAACTTATGGGCCTTTTCCACTACCCTTTTTCAGCTCACTTCAGCCCAACACGGCTCGCGTTTCGACTACCTCAGAGCAGCACGACTCAGCTCACTTCAGCCTTACTCAGCACCCAAAACTCGCACGGTTTTGGAGCGAGGCTGAAGTGAGCCCAACCGAGCACAGTGGGGCTAGGGGCGTGAGGAGACACTCCCCTGTGCACTGATTGGTGAGGAGGAGTGTCCTCACATGCCCACACACGCCCCGCGAGCACGCTGGGATCTTTAAATAACCACCATCTGTAAACACGGTAAACCAGGAAGAAGAAGAATTAGAAGACAACAAAGAAGATCAGCAAGAAAACTAGAAGATGGAAGACCAACCCAAGCGAGGAAAGGCCAGCCAGTGGTCCATTGTGGAGACACAGACATCAGAAACTGTTCCATCGTCTGTGTCGTCCGTATCGTCTGTGTCCTCGTCGTCTTCACTGAGAAGGAATTGAAAGTTCCCTCTCTTTCTGAAGCCTTATGCGCCTCGCCTCATCTATACTTTCTTGCCAGTATCTGTTGGCGTTGTCGGTGACAACAAGCCACAGCACCAAGACCAGCAACACTAACGACTCCATGTCCTCCATGTTTATTATTTACTATCCAGGTCGTGAGACTACCGCTTAAAAGCTCACTGATGTCACTGTTTGTGCCGCCTAACGACATCATGTGACGTCCACCCACTTTCGCTAACTCCACCCAATGTGTCCACCCACTTCCAGCCAGCACAGTTCAGCGCGGTTGTAGTCGAAATACAACGCCAACAGCCCCGCTCAGCTCGACTCAGCCGCGTTGGTAGTGGAAAAGCCCCATTAAGCATGCGCGAGTAAAGCGCCACTGGCTGTTAACTGATTGTACATTTTAATGTCAGTTTCGGGTCTCGTTTTAAAATGACATGGAAGAGATTCATTTTAATATTCATTAAAATAACGTTTTTGTCACATCCGCCCCCAGCCACGAACTATCACTGGCGCCCACGTGCAGTCGCACTCTCAACGAGCAGCGCGTGACTCAAGGACCAATTACAGGCTGAACACAAACAGACTTTGTGACGTCACCGCTCAGTGCAATCATGTCTGACCTTCTCGAGCCGTTCTTTGTGTTATTACTCCGGTTTTTGTCTCGGCCTCGACTCGCCTGTCTGTAGATCACATGACCTTTGCTCTTCTTCCGATTTTGATTCTTCCCAATGTTTTGGAATTGTATACCTGCTTATTGTTTTTAGAATAAACACACTCTTCCAGCGATGGCATCCGTCTACCGCCACTTGCACGACAGTTTTACTGAATCAATGCTCAAACCTTTCCAGCAGATCTTCAAGTGGGATGTCTGCACTGACCTGAGCACCTTTTTCAGTGGCGCTATAATTGCAGGCGGACACGAATGCTGATGTGTGATTCTGACTGGGATTGTGTGTGGAGGGATGAGTGTGGGATAGTTTTATATTGGCTGTGACTGGTTTTCATGCATGTGAAGTGAACGTTAAATATCGCATGTGTTTGCGTTACGTTTGTCACCATTTTGTCGCCAATTGGTTTCCTGCGAGAATCACGTTGAATCCCCGCGTGTTATCGCCGTCGTCACGTGGTACATCAAATATGGCTGCGCCCGTAGCCGCGATTGTTTCTGAGCAGCGGTAAACGGTTTCCATCATTTGAAATGTGTGATACTTTAATTAAAAAAAAAAGACCGCTTGTATTTTTCCAACACTTCAGAAACGTTCAGGGTTGGACGGGCGACCGGAAACAAACTTTTTTTCGATCGACCTTGTGACGTTTTAAAAATAAATAAGAATAGTGCTTCTAATAAGCGCTCTGTGAAAGGCTGTTTTCACCACCTGAATAAAACCTTTTATTAGACAGACACGAGTGTTTTACTGGGAAACACGCCACTCGTATTTTTCATATGAAACCCATCCTGGAGCTGAGGGACACATACAGAGGATATTACACGGTGGCACAAAGACATGAAGTTTATCTTCGAGCGGTGAATGTATAGATCACGAGGGAGCGAAGTGAACAAGTCAAATATTTTTCAACACGAGAAGATAAACTTCAGATCTTCAAGCCAACGTGTGATTTTCTTTTTATTATATCGACACGTTCACAAACAAAAAGTCCCCAAATTTATCAAAACAACTCACTGATTTCCTCACGAGTGACAGATAGAGATTTACGTCTCGGTTTTGGTTCTCCATGTCCCGGATGGAGCTCGGATGAAAAACACGAGCGGTGGATTTCCCAGTAAAACACTCGTGTCTGCGTCATATTTCCCGATATTTCACCCCGATGACGTCACTCCCAGCGTTTCCCCGCTGATTAGACGCGCGTTGTCAAAATGGCGAACCGGTTCAAAATTAAAACCCTTTTGATTAACTTGTGTATTTTTTTGTGGATGTGTCCATATAATATAAAGAACATTACACGCTCACTTCGCTCACTCGTGATATGTACATTCACCACTCGAAGATAAATTTCAGATCTTCGTGCCACCGTGTAATATCCTCTATTTATCAGGTCATTAATAACAGTAAAGTTTTGTGGAATTATAATTTTGTATGACTGCAAACTCCACATGGCTCTACAGGCCCAGCGTCTGTGTAATTACATTTCAGCTACAACACAAATTTAATGTGGAGGGATGTGAACAAAAAACCCTCACACTGCACTCAGTGAAGGTTTTACACAGAAAAAAACCCTCAATGTTTACGGGACATCGGAGCCTGCAATAGCGGTGTAATTTGTAAATATTGTAAATAAACTGTCAGTATAAAGTTCTGTTTGATTATTTGTTCAGTTTTGGAAATGTGGTGTTTGTGAGTCTCGTTAGCTGGCTGTCACTTCCATCTTCAGCTCACAGCTTCCACACTTCTTGGGACAAAATGGCAGAATGTGAGACGTAAACATTTTTCTCCTGAAATGACATCAACTGGTTTCGACTTCTTTAATAGCTGAACTTCAGTTTTATTCAATTCTACATGCAGCTGTTTTCCCCTCATTTATCTACTGATCTATTTGTATTAACACACTCTGGATCACCTGAAACTCAAAACATCCCAAAGTGCGTTTCTGTCAAAGTGCTTTCAGTTTCTCTCTTTCTAACAGTGGAACAGTAGAACAGTTCTATTCAGCTTTACTTACACGGCTTTTCTGGACGCTGCAATCACAGGCATCACCTTCACAAGAACCCAATCTGTTACCTTCTCTGTACTGGTATATTTACTCAGATCAAACTCCTCCAGCTCCTGTGCTGAAGTCAGTAACACAAACACCAGAGCAGACCACTGTGAAGGAGAGAGTTCACTTCGTTTCCCAGATTTCAGGTAGCGTTGGATTTCCTCCACGAGAGAATCATCACCCAGTTCATTCAGACAGTGGAACAGATTGATGGATTTTTCTGCAGGAAGCTCATCTCTACTGATCTTCTCTTTAATGTACTGAACTGTTTCCTCTTTGCTCTGGGAGCTACTTCCTGTCTGTGTTACTAAGGCATGTAAGAGTTTCTGATTGGACTCCAGCGAGAGACCCAGAAGAAAGCGGAGGAACAGATCCAGATGTCCAGTCTTAGATTTTAATGTCTGATCTACAGCACTCCTGTGTACATCTGAAATTGTCTCAAAGGACCGACTCTGATGAAGAACATTTCTCTTTTCCTTCATGAAGGTCAGATGCACATACAGAGCTGTGAGATGCTCCTGAATGCTCAGATGAACAAAGCAGTACACTTTACTCTGGTGAAGCCCAGGCTCCTCTCTGAAGATCTGCGTACACACACCTGAGTACACTGCTGCTTCTGTCACATCAATGCCACACCCTCGCAGGTCTTCCTCATAGAAGATCAGGTTGCCTTTCTTCAGCTGCTCAAAAGCCAGTTTTCCCAGTTTCAGCAGCATGTCTTCATCACTCTCCTGCTTCTTTGAGTATTTTTCTCTGATGATGTTTGTCTGAATGATGAGGAAGTGTGTGTACATTTGAGTCAGAGTCTTGGGGATCTCTCCACTCTCTGCTTCACCCAACATTCTCTCGAGGACAGCGGCTGAAATCCAGCAGAAGACTGGGATGTGACACATGATGTACAGGCTTCTTAATGACTTCAGGTGTGTGATGATGTTCTCGGCCAGGCTCTGATCACTGACCCTCTTCCTGAAGTACTCCTCCTTCTGGGGGTCATTGAACCCTCGTACCTCTGTGACTCGATGGACGTACTCAGAGGGGATTTGATCAGCTGCTGCTGGTCGGGAGGTGATCCAGACGAGAGCAGAGGGAAGCAGATTCCCTTTGATCAGGTTTATCAGCAGCACACGCACTGATGCTGATTCAGTTACATCACACACTCTCACCGTGTTCCGGAAATCCAGAGGGAAACGACACTCGTCCAATCCATCAAAAATGAACAGAACCTTTTCCAACCTGGACATTTCTGTTTCTCTGGTTTCCTTAAAGCAGACATGAAGGAGCTCCAGCAGACTCAGGTTTTGGTCCTTCATCAGATTCAGCTCTCTGAAAGGAAGTGGAAATATGAGGGGGACGTCCTGATTTGCTTTCCCTTCAGCCCAGTCCACAATGAACTTCTGCACAGAGACTGTTTTTCCGATACCAGCCACGCCCTTTGTCACTACAGTTCTGATGGGTTCGTCTTCTTCAGATAAGGGCTTAAAGATGTCGCTGCATTTGATTGGCGTTTCCTCTGTTGTTTTTCTCCTGGACGCTGCCTCGAGCCGTCTCACCTCATGTTCTTTATTGACGTCTCCACTGTCTCCCTCTGTGATGTAGAGCTCGGTGTAGATCTCATTCAGGAGCGCTCGCGTTCCCGGCTTTATCATCACTCCATTTAAACACTGAAACTTCTTCATCAGATTTAATCTGAACTTTTTCTGGAATTCATTTACAGCAGGAGATTCTGGGGCGTGTCTGTGTGACGGGGTGAAATAAGAAGACGTGGTGAGACCTGGGCTCCAATTATTACAGTTTAACATCACAGTTTTTTCTGACTGGTTCCCACAGATAACCGTTCTTTAGGATGCTAACACTATGGATTTACCGGATTTGATTGTATCTTTTCCACTGAGCTCTATATAAAACCTGGAGAGCTCAGAGCCTATTCCCCGCTGGAGAGACGAGTGAAGCCGTCTGGCCGCCATATTACCACTCCCATCGCGTGTCTTTGACTTGTGTGTTAAACCGTGGTATCTCATCAAATTTGCCCAAAGAAAAGTATCTCCTGACTCCGCCCCCTTTCATTACCTCCTCTTATTTTCTCAACTTGACCCCCATTCCTTTCCTTACATATCTTTATCACACCCCGCTTCACTGTTAGTTTTTTTTTCCTTTTTCCAGTTCAGTCTCTGATCATTTTTTTTCATGGCTCTTTTTTACTACTAGAGTGGCAGCTACAATTATCAACAGTCCATAATTATCGACACCTTTTCAGATTTACCAATTTAAAAACAATCGTACAAAGCTGAGTTTCAGTTACAGCAGTTATTATTGGTTAATCAATCAACCGGAAGACCCCACCCCCACCCTTTGATCTTGTCGTCTGATGAGACAGCTCGTTACCTGAGACGGAATTTCTTTTAGCACTATCAGCAGTTTGAGGAAAACCCGGACGTTATCATCGCAGGTAAGCATGGTGGAAAGATCATGGACATGTTTTTACTGATCAAATTCACCGATATTTCATGATCTCCTCGTTGAAACCTACTTTATTTCTTACTCTTTCATTTACAGGCTCCATTTTGTATCTAAACGTGCGTTTGAGAAGTCACGTGAGGTGTCGATAATAGTGATCACTTTCACCGGTGTCCACCATTATCGACACCCTGTGGGATTAAGGGACATTTACGACTGTTATGGATCGATCTCTGTGTGTAACATTGTTGAAGTAGATGAAGTGCTTTAAAAAAATAAAAGTGCTGTGATTTATAATTTTTTCTGGTTGAGAACAGAATGGAATGTTTATAGAGTATTTGGAATCCGATTGCAATAAATAGAATTAGACCAGAATATCAGTGGACATTTTATATTTTGGTTCGAGGAATGACATGCGACCTTTGACCTGGATTTTCATGTGGTTACAATGCCAACTGCCTGTTGACATTTATTGGTAAACGACAAAACTAGAAATTAATACAAACAACAACGAATGATTAACAAAACATGAACTACAAAAATACTTCGAAAGTGGAACAAAAAGATTTCCTGACGCAGGTTAAACATTCAGTTGATTTGTTTACAAACATTTAGAATTACTTCCTCATTTATGTAAACACCAACATCCACATATTTATATAAAAGATTTTATATTTAGTACAAGTCTATGTAAAACAATTTTTAAATTAAAGCTATGTCTTGTTAACTTAATAGTCTGTACGATTTTTTAAATAAAATCATCTGAATGTCAATAATTGTGGACAAAGGTGTCGATAATTGTGGAACGGAGTCACGTGATCTGATACGCTAAATAATCAGGAATCAACTCATTTTTTCCCAGTGGAAGTTTGAGTAATTATTCATGCACAATTTACAGATTGAAAGTCTTTCCCACTTTTGCAACGACCAAAAGATCGTTAAGGTGTCGATAATTGTAGCCGCCGCTCTATAATTATTTTTACGGAGATTATTTCAGTTCCTGTCGCTTTCTCTTTCATACATTTCTTCTTCCTTTTTTATATTTTATAGACAGACAGAGGCTTTGATCTAGTCAGGAACATTTGCATCGATAATCTGACACAGTCACAGTGTTCATCCCAGAGATCAATGTCAGATTTTCAACAAAAACAGACGAGTTTTTTTCTCTTCCTATAGGGGGTCCACGCAAACGGCGCTGTGCACACAGGTGTAAAAATGATCACACGCTAGCCATCGATACTCACAGGTGAAATGTCCGTCCACAACCTTTGACCTGATGATTTGTACAGTTCACTGCTGCACATGTAGGCATTTTTCTTTTCATTTCTCTCACCGACTACATAAATAACTCGTCCAATTTTGTGGAGCTTCCAGTCGTCTAAATCAGTGGTTTTCAAAGTGGGGGCCGCCAGGGGGCGCTAGGGGGGCCTCAGAAAGTTGGAGGGACGATAACAAAAAAATTGTGAAAAAGAATATATACTTTTTGAAAATAATTATTATTAAATATATTGTAATTGGTTTTTTAATCATTATTATAAAATATAATTATTAATAATAATACATCATATCAAAACGTTGTTTGCCATACTCATCTCTCCGATTGCCTGTGACGCTGCGGTTTGCGCCATTTATCAAGCTGCTTTGCTCCTCAAGCTAGCGTATTGCTAGCGCAAAATGGACAGGTTTTTGAAGAAGAGACTGAAGGAACAAACCAACAGCCCTGCTGTGGAGGACACTGCTGCGAAAAAACTAAGAAGTCCTGGTCAACTAAAATCCAAAAATATGAGGCAGCATACATTAAGTATGGCTTTACAGCCATACAGAAAAATGGCCATAATTGCCCGAAATGCGTCCTCTGTCTGGAGACCCTGTCAAACGAGTACTTAAAACCTTCGAAACTTCAACATCACTTGGTACAAAAACATCCGACAGATACCAAAAAAACAGTAGATTTCTTCAGATGCAAAGAAGAGCATTTGGTCAGGCAATCTGCTGCATTCACCCAGCAAGCTACTGTCCCCGAGCGGCCCTGAAGGCATCATTTTTAGCCTCGTACCACATTGCTCGTGCTAAAAAACCTCACTCAATTGGAGAAGATTTGATTTTACCAGCCACCAAAGACGTCCGAGAATTGCTTGGTGAGGATGCTGCCAAAAAAAAAAATCGATGCTGTCCCACTCTCTGATAACACCGTGAGCCGACGGATTGGTGACGTGGCTCAAGACGTATCTGCTCAGCTGTTGGAGCAGGTGAGAGCCAGCGAATACTTCGCACTTCAGCTGGATGAGAGCACAGATTTATCCAATGAGGCCCAACTGCTTGTGTACATCAGATTTATTTCACAGGAAAGATTTGTGGAGGAAATACTATTTTGTAAAGCACTTGAAAGAAGAACTACTGGGAAAGACATTTTTCAAGTTTTGGATGATGACATCGAGTCTAACGGATTGGACTGGACCCGTTGTGTGGGGGTGTGTTCGGACGGAGCCGTGGCAATGACCGGGAAGATCAGTGGAGTGACCGCTCTCATTAAGCAGAAGGCCCTGCATGTAGTGGCCACACACTGCACGCTCCATCGCGAGGCACTGGTCGCAAAAAGGATGGATAACGAGTTGAATCAGGTACTACAGGAAGTTATACAGTTTATTGTTCAGTGCGAAAATATTTGTGTTGAAAACATGTTAGTTAATAATATTCTTATGCTAAACAAATGTAACAATTATTGACTATTGAATAAAAGTAAGAGAAAACATTCTAAAAGTTGATGTTTCTTTACATATTTTGTGGCATTGTCTGTGGGTTTGCAAAGGGGGTCCCCGGCCAGAAGCTAATGCTGTTTGGGGGGCCTTGGCATGGAAAAGTTTGGGAACCCCTGGTCTAAATGACCGTTCTGCTCCGTGATGGGAGTGGTAAGATGGCGGCCAGCTGGCTTCACCCTGACGAGCCGATGAGCTCTCCAGATTTTATATAGAGCTCAGTGATGTTTTCTATAATCTAATCCTGTAGATACTAACAGCAGAGAGGTTTAGAATAGCAGAGCGTCAGTGTCACGGTCATGTTGTTGGGTTTGATCTTACCCTGTATCTGTGATGAAGATCTTTTCTCTTCTGTCTCCTGCCTTCTGTAAAACACTGGCAACAAAAATAGCTGTTAAAGACAACAACTTTAATCCCTTTAATACTGGAGTCTCAGATTTATACAGATGAAAATGGAGCAAAGAAAAAAAAAACTGAAATGGGGGGGGGGAGACGTCCCCTGAAAATATTTTAATAACACGCAAAACCCTGCATTCTAGAGCATTTTAGTACTTATTTTCACTAAAACAAGTTACAACTTTTAAGCCTTTTTCTTTCATGTACATTAATGATTAACATGTCAAAAATATCAGATTTAATTCCCCTAGTTAATGAGTAATTTTCAGGAGTGCATTTAGAAAACGCGGTGATTTTCCTGCTACACAGTTCAGTACTTTGAAAAAAATCAGACAGTTGAAGGTAAACTCAGCAAAATCCCAAAACAGTGCTGTTAAACAGTAAAGGTCTGTTAGAGTTTCTAAAGCTTTCAGGTTTCAATGTTGGGGACACTGAGCCTCGTTTATCAATCTTTTAGTAGAGTTGTGCGTTTGCAGAAGCTAAAGTGAACTAAACATTTCCAATTCAGATTTATGCGAGTTGAAGCCGATTGTTTACATTAGTTCGTACTGTCTGTAAATTTAAACACCAATGAATACCAAATTTCTCATGTAAATCAGGGGCGTAGAGTGTGTGTGTGTGTGTGTGTGTGTGTGTGTGTGTGTGTGTGTGTGTGTGTGTGTGTGAGAGAGACACACTGACTGGCAGCCTGAGTGCATTATGTAACAAAAAATAATTCCCATTGCTAGTTTTAGGTAGTTTAGAAACTGTCCCTTCCATTATTGCTGTTTCTTCCACGTTTTCTTGATGCTGTGTTCTAGAAACGGCACTAAAACTTAGCTTCGAAACCACAAAATGCAACTCTGATGGGAAAAAATATATATATATAATAAATTGCTTACCTCTCTTCACGTCAAAAGGAGGAGGAAAATTTTGCTTGTTTTGACATGGCGAATTATTGACACGAGAAAATACTCGTAATTCGCAGCTAAAAAGACTGCAGCTACACTGGCAGCTTGAACATGCTTTCTAGTGCGATTGTGTTGCGCTTGCGCAGAACGGTGTCAGTCCTGCGTGCCTTAGCACGTGCACCTGAAGGCACGCCTAACGAGCTCTGGCACGCGCGCCGTTAACAAAGAACACCTGTCTTTAATCAATGAACTGTGTTTGGGCTAGTTAAGGACTGCGCCCACGCAAGGACGATGCAAAGTATTACGCCGCGTCTAGGAACACGAAAAATAAATTTCTCCATTTGGAAAACCGGAGATTTTCAAGAGTTTTGTCAAATATCCGGATTTCTGGGTCATTCGCGGAAAAAATCTGGAGGAAAATCTAAAAATCCGGAATTCCGGGAAAATCCGGAACACTTTCATGACTAGATTTAGTCCCAATTTTACTGCAATAAATGGAGCAAGTGAATAATTATTTAGAGAACACAGAGCTAAATACATCAACATTGTGAATCTGGAGAAAAATCTGTCCCTGTTTTAATTTTAGGCTTCTAATTTTTTCTTCTTCTTCCGACAGTCCCCTCCAAAAGTACTGGAACAGCAAGGCCGGCTCTTTTGTTTTTGCTTTACACTGAAGACATTTGGGTTTGAGATCCAAAGATGAATGAGATAAGAGATCAGAATTTCAGCTGGTTCAGTTCTTTTTGCTTATATTACCATTTCTGGCTTCAGCATTCAAAACATTAGCCATAAGACATTTTCACCTGAATAAATGTTTACACTATTTCCTCTAAAGCATTTACTGAAAGCATTGTAGCATCACTAAAGACCAAGGAACTCTAATAAACATCAAAACAGCTGCTAATGACAGTGGAGCACATCCATTACTGTGACTTTAACTCTGAGAATTATGGGATGTTACCTGTGTCCAGGTGACGGGTTTCCAGTTTTAAACTTCCAGGGAATTTCCATAGACGCATCGCTCTTCATGGAGACACAGCTGGGTTCTGGTGAGTCTGATCTCTTCATCTGGACTTTACTGTACAGCATTATAGAGTGGACATGAGACAGTTTTTCTTACGCAGAATTCCGACACAAAATACTGGCGAGATGAATTTGTATCATATCGTATTTCACCATATTTCTGTTCAATATTCATTATGACCTCCACCTCTTCTTACACACTCGGCAGCAGCAGCAGAGGGAGTAGCATATGTGACGACACTAATTTGGGATTTTAATCATTTAAAGCACAATTTACCATCAAACAATCTTTCTACATTAAAGGGGACCAGTACAGCATTTAAACATGATCGATATCGATAGTACAAGCACAAATTATAACACACACACAAGTGCAGCCACCTGATTAGCCATTATAAGTAGCTTTAAGCGCTTAAAGGTCCAAAACACGTCAAGTTTTATTGCACATGGGCAACCAATATGACGTCAAGTCGCTGATGGCCAGGTAGCGGAAGTTAAGTGCAGGCGATGTAAACATGCTTGTGAGCCTGGATTTAGTCAGATGAAAAAGAGTTATCTTCAAGTCAGTATGGACAGTGGTATGGACGAGCCGATTTATTTATTGCGTGTGTTAATGCAGATATAGACATGCAGTGTGCCACAATAGTGTATATGGTCTAAATATAGGCTTGTGACAGCTCGAAGCTGAGTGAGAGTTTATAGCAGGTGAAGCGTGGAGCACCGCACAATTCAATTTGTCTCTTTATTTACAGAAGATAGATGGGTTTTTAATTTGCTTGAAAAATAAAAATCACGTGGGATTATTTACTAACACATTTTACACTCATCTGGAGCTCTGCTTTTAGGCAGTGCCAAAATATATACATTCTCTTTGAACGTCTGTACTATTCCAGCTCATCGGCTTGCACGGCCTGAACCCCTTTTCCGTAGACGGTGTTGGAATATTGTTGGCACAGCATCGAGTTTGAGTCGAACGTGACCTGCGTAGCCCAAGAGCTCGGCCTGGAGATTCCTTTCAAAGCAATCGGACTCAAGATCGTCCTCACAAACAGAATTTCTGCCAAAGAAGAGTTTCTAAAGTGTGACCTGTTCCCAAGTTGTGTAGCCACTGTTTAGCAAGTCGTTTACGTCGCTCGGTTGTCAGCAATGGAACACAGAAAAAACACTTTCCCGTATTATCACGGTGATTATTTCTGCAACCACAGGTTTTGCACCCTGCTATTTTTCAACAAGGTTTTGTTCATCCGGCGACATCGCGGTGTCAGGAGCAGCGAGCCAATCAAGATACAGGAAACCTATCGATGATTCTACGTCATGTTGACCTCTGACACCGCCCACAAAATGGAAATATGGTTGCACCCTTAAGTGAGCGTGAATAAAAAAATAATTTTAAAGCACTGATTTATGCAACACAGTGAGACAGTACAGCGCAGTCAAAATGCATTCGTGCAAAATATGTAATATTTCTCTCCGTTTATTTTTCGCCGTGGGTTCCCTTTACAAAGGAAATTTACTTTCAAATAATCTTTCTCCATCTCATCAGTCTGGTCCTGTGAAGCCTGTTTTGGGATACGACTCGTATCGTGGCTTTAGTGTATCGTCTCATACCTACTCTTTACTGTTTAACTGCTTTATTATTTTATAAGAACATCATTTTACTGACAGTGAACAGAATCTGAATGTTTAAAGTGGTGACTGAGAACTTTTCATTCGGAGGATAAATTTGTGTTCAGTTATTCTTTTCGTATCTACTCACTCCATATTTCAGATATATATGTTATTTCCCAGCTGGGAGGTCCGTATCATGAAATACTGTGACCAAGGTCTTAAAAGTACTGAGCAAGGCCCTCTGGGCGGAGGTCAGTATTCAGGGCCGAGGTCACGGGATTTCACCACACGGACCGACCTTAAGCTGGTAAATAATATATTTATTTTTTTCTGTACCAAATTCTAACAGAAAACGAGAGCGCCCGAAAGGGGAAACCGTGCCGAGGCGAGCCGCCATTTTGAATCCTCATTCACGGCTGTAATGCAAATGGCTTCCTCCTCAGTATACAAGTGCACTTCCATGGCAGGAAAAAAAAAAAAAAACTACATTTTGCCCCCTATGTAGTCCCCCATTTATACAAATAGGAGTCATTCAGGATTCAGCCATGTTTTTGTTCGGCGTTAGCAAGTTAGAGGTTTTTAGCTTTCTCCTGAAATGTTTTCTTTTATTTCTTCTTCCTCAGGGCAGTAAAACTCGCTTTCACTGTGAACACTGTCGTTATCGCTATCCATGCTGTAAAATTCATGCTATTCTCCTGAGAAATGCTGCCAAAAATTAAGATTTTTGATAATCTTATAAATAAATCATAAAAAAAGAGAAATGTTGACAAAAAAAATGCTACTATGTTTTTTGTTGTTGTGAACGAGCGAGTCGCCAGAGGTCTGTAACCAGGGTCCGTACCGTAGGATACGGACCCGCTCGCCAGCCAATCAGAGCACAGGATTTGGACCGCGAAAAAAATAAGAACAGTTAATGACTAAAATATTAGAACATGGCAGTTTACCGGTTTTCTGAGGGTGGGGTCACATTATCTGTGTCCAGATCCCGGCTCTCCATTTTTGAATATCAGTGTATGGACACACAGCTCATGGACTCACTGCTGATTCCTGAAGACGCGGATCTCTTCTGCTGGAAGGAATTTCACTCCTAGAAAAGACAAAAACAAACATGCAGTTACAGACGTCCCAAGTCTCCCGCAAGTTCCAGGAGTCTCCCACATATTGATAGCGGCTCCCTGATGCCCGCAAATTACATACAATCTCACGGAATCTAGAGCAAGCGAGCAAGCTTCATCCCGAACCTATCGATCAGTCGGTCAGTGCACAGAGCATGAAGAAGAGCAGCAGCTGCTCCAGCCATTTTCTGGAACCCAGGAAATTCATACATGGTACAAATCATTGTTTTGTTTTTAAACTGATTTGGTGTTCGACTTTCACAGTTATAATAAAGCAGCGTCTCTTTGTAATTATCACCTTTGTAAGCGCACTTGCTAGGCACAAGGCTAAATAATGGCAATAAATGACTTTCACTTTACAGTGCTGGAGCGGCAGGAGCAGGTGTCGCGCAACAGGCAGGACTTTGTGAGGATTCACCTCCAAAACTAAGTCGCTCATAAAACTACAACCTTTTCTGGTTCAAACAGAAACAATTTAGACCACGTACACCCTTTCTATTTTGTGCTATAACGTTAAGTGGTGTGTGTGTACGTAATTACAGTTATTTTTTATTTATTTTTTTCCTAAAATCATTGCATCTCTGCAACCATAAAAGATTTGTTCCAAAATTCCAGAACCTATGATCTTCTTGCGGTGTCCCTTTACAGAGAGCTGATTTTAAGGTGAACTGAACCTGTTTGAAATTTGAAGGTAAAGTCCCTACAGTAATCACGGAATTGGCGTGAAGGAAAAGGCCATTGCGAGATTAATTTATAAATCACTCTGTGATAAACTTCCCTGTGTATTTCTGAATCTTGTCGTTACCTTTTTGTCCACTGAAACACGTGTGATGTTATATTACATCTAAAAACATGATTTCAGTATCAAATGAATGGACACGCCGTCCAGTTCTCTCTCTCGACTCATCGTTTTTTTCTGTATTTATAGGATGTGAAAGAGATTCTCCCACAACATGAGCAAAATTTACGCTGTTCAATTACTGCTGTATCTTCAGGTACTATTAACACATCATATCCATCTTCCGTCAAATAGGGTTAGTCACATCTCCAGTCACAAGACAAAGCAATTCTACAGAGATGCGAGAGCATTCTACGTCAGAAGCTTTCAAAAAATAAAGGAAAAATTCCCAGTGAGAGATCAAATCTCGACGAATCTGTCAGTGGTCAATCCTGAGAACCATGATGATGTGAAACCAGAGCAGATTTTGACTTTGGCAGAGAGATTCCCAAATGTAATGAAGGCCAATGCCAGAGAACAAGTCCATTTAGAAGTCCTGGATTATGTCTCATCTAACCTGGAAGCACTGGTGCCAAATTATAAGAATTTCCCAGTTGATGAGTTCTGGGGGAAGCTGTCCAAAGTCACATCTGTGAGCTCAGGGCAGGTGAGGGTCAGGGAGCTCTGTCAGCTGATGAAGCTGCTGTTGGTGCTGCCAAATTCTAACTGTGATGTGGAAAGGGCTTTCAGCATGGCGCGTCACATCAAGACCGAATTTAGGAGTCAGACGTCTCACCAAACACTTGTGAATCCGACGTCTCGTAAGATTAACGAGTTTATTGACACAGTGTTACGAGGCGGAGGTGTCTGGAAAACTGCTCAAATCTGCAAAGCAAGCAGCCTCGGAATACAATGAAAGCTTGCAGAAGGAACAGGCAGAGAACAGAGGAAAGGAAAGAGCCAGGGCAGGAATTTCACGAGGGCCACGGCCCTCGTGCCCTCTCAATTTGGCCTTGTGCCCTTGGAAAGAAATATCTGCCGTAAGGCCACAGTGGCCTTGATGCCCTGTGGTTTTGTAGTCTGCCTCGTGACTGCCAATAGGCTTTAACATCACCTGCGTCTACTGAGAAAAAAATACGTCTTTTGATGACATTCTGGATTCTTATTGGGCAACTCATCAGTGGTGGATCAGACTCGAGCCAGGCATGAACCGCTCCGACGTGCTATAGAGGGATATTACTGACGTCACCTGAAACCGGAAGTAAACAGACCCTGCGCCATATTGGAAGACCAACAAACTCGTGATTGGGGGAAATAACGGCAGCGCTATGTGAACCCACGAGAATAAAGTGGAGTGGCAAACGACTTAAACAAATCTGAGCTGTTTTATTTATGATTTATTGGCCCAACAGTAGACTTGAAAGAAACCTGTGAGAGACTTGGCAAAAAACTGTGGATATAATGGATAAGTCTGTGCATGATCTGTGGACACTTTGAGGGAAGCAAACGCAAGAAATTCAGATTTAAAACATGCTAAATTGGCCCCAAGTTGATAACTGTATGAGGAGCAAGCCTCCCAGACTTCTACAATTTATTAATAATAATAATAATAATAATAATAAAGGATGGTTTGGGGCTTGCTCTCCCTCCTATTATATAAATAAAGCATAGTTGTTGTGTAGGCATATATCATAAATACATATGTATAATTTGGATAAGTTAACCTAAATTATGGATACCTGAATAGTAACAAAAAGTATTAATTTTTCAACTGAAAAGATATATTATTAAAAGATAAATATCAACAAGATTACCTTGGCCATAACTATGTGTAGGTTATTCTTAATAACAGCTGTAATATCACGAACCAGGCCACTAACAACATAATTGTAAGCCTGTAGCCCTTTGTAGGCCTTCAAGTCATCAGCAGTGTAGGCACTGGGTGTAAACAACAAATAGTTTACAATGTCTGGGTAGCAAACAGATGGCAGAATTGGTGTCAGGTCCTCCTTATGTTTCCATTCTCCCTTGCCCCGAGTCTTATCATATGGGTCAAACCCATCAATCACAGCCAGTTTCTCCACATACCGTGCCCTTTCTGCAGCTGGTAATGTACTCACACAACCAGAATTATCAGCCATCGTGTCACTTTACTCTCGCTCGTAGTTTGTTTTATATTGTGAGTATGTATGCATGTACTTGAGGTCTTCCAATATGGCGCCCTAACAAAATCTCACGGTACGGTGACGTCACACGATACCCCTCTATAATGACACCAATCTATCACCAGCCAACCAGGAGACTTAATCAAACACACCCCCCGCCCATTTGTGTCCGCGTCTGAGACGTTGAATTTTCACAGAAGGAGGGAAGAAGTTGACTGAGGTAAGACTGTGTGATAAATTAACGAATGAATAAGAGAGGAATTTCAACATATAGGGCTTAAGTTTGTTACCGTTAAATAAGCATTGCTTGTACAGTAGCGTTATGTCGTTACAATGTTGACCCACTTTTAACATGCCGAGTACCGACTGTAGCCGCTAACAAATGCTAATTAGCTTGCTGTCAAAAGTGCAAAGACCTTAAATTGCTCTGTGTAAATTAGAAAATGGCGCAACTTCCTCTGGAGCCGTCAACGGACAAGCACAGACTTGTCTTGAGTTTTGAGCCAATCACAGCAGGGCAGCACTGTGGCCTGAGGTAAAACAGGATAGTTTTAGTTTGTTTAAATTACAGAAATGAGTAACCCAATGACTGTCTCATATACTCTTCATATACTCGCACTGTTTAAGTAATGCAATAAAACTCATCTTTAAAAGTGGAATTTACTCAAACTGTTTGCACAGAATGAACTTTGGGGTTAACAGTGTAATAGTGTTGCAGTGTTCCGCAAATTTGCAATTTAATATTTCAGATCTTGAGACATGAAAGTGCTATTTTAAAAAATAAAAGGTCAGAAATGTTTTCTTTGTCGTCTATTTAGTTCATTTTATTTCCTCAATAATTTTCCTTGATTGAGAAATCGGTCTGGGCTCTTATGGGTTAATCAGTAGCCTGCATGCTAGTATATGTTCCATTTACAGTCAAACATTCTGATGAACTCCAGGCTCAATTTTCTCATCTCATCTCATTATCTGTAGCCGCTTTATCCTGTTCTACAGGGTCACAGGTGAGCTGGAGCCTATCCCAGCTGACTATGGGCGAAAGGCGGGGTTCACCCTGGACAAGTCGCCAGGTCATCACAGGGCTGACACATAGACACAGACAACCATTCACACTCACATTCACACCTACGCTCAATTTAGAGTCACCAGTTAACCTAACCTGCATGTCTTTGGACTGTGGGGGGAAACCGGAGCACCCGGAGGAAACCCACGCGGACACGGGGAGAACATGCAAACTCCACACAGAAAGGCCCTCGCCGGCCCCGGGGCTCGAACCCAGGACCTTCTTGCTGTGAGGCGACAGCGCTAACCACTACACCACCGTGCCGCCCCCAGCTCAATTTTGATGAATCAAAAATCTGTGTAGTAGTACAGTCTGAAGATGCTCTTGCACATTCGGTGTCAATTGAACAAAAATTACGGGAGGATAAAGGTTTAATAAGTTTTACAGTTTTTGAAGTGAGTGATGGATTGATAAGTTTAGATGTGTTCAATATTTTCTTATCTTCAGACATAATATTGTAGATGTTTCTTTACCTGCTTGATAGTTTTGACCGGGACTCCAATCTTCCTCAGAAGAGACATTAGTCCTTAAATTAAATTCATTATAGACATGAACTTAAAATCATTGTTTTATTTTATGGCCTCGGTGCCCTCAAAAAATTGACAGCACAAAAGGCCACGTGGCCCCGCCCCTAAAATGACGCAATCCCAGGCCTGGAAAGAGCCCTTTAGGCCGACATGGACAATTACATTCATTGTCATCCAAACTCTCTGAGTGTTTAATAGATGAGAAATGGAAGAGAGAAACTCGAATATAGAACACACAGCCGATAAACAGCAGCTTTACAGGGAAGAGGATTTCAGTTCCGCAGTTTTACTGCTGTTTTTACACGAGCTCAGTCAAACACAACCACATTTCTCTCCAACACAGCACTTACTTTTACTCAGCACTCCATGCTGGGGGACATTAATGTCCCCGTTTCCGCCTGCTGTTGCAGCTTTTTCTTTATTTTTCCAGCAGCAATAAAATGGCGCCGAGGCTGAAAGAGAAACACTTTCACTTCTGGAAAACAACAACAACTTCTTCTGGGTTGAATAATGGCGGTTGGCAGCCAGCTTAAAGGTGCATTACCGCCACCTACTGGACTGGAGTGCGGAACAGAAGATTGGCAGGAAAATAAATCTCTCTCTCTCTCTCTCTCTCATTATCCAGGCATGAAAACGGGCCAGGGATGAAAAACATAGACATCCTATTACGTAGACGGAGCATCCAATGTAAATTGTAAAAGCGCTGGCGAGACGCGGGCCGCCGTGTTGGAGTGGTGATCCGCTGCACTCAGTGTAATGCGCTGGCAGCGCTGGCTCGCTTTTTTTTTTTGTCATACACAGCAACACACACACACACACACACACACACACACACACACACACACACACACACACACACACATCATTAACCTTATCATTTTAATGGCTAAATATCACATACACAGAGGTAAATTCCTGGGCAGCAAGCCATCATTCTGTGCCTTTCAGAATGAAATGAGCCAATATGTGTATTCTATACTGTGTTCCCCCAATTTGAAAGCTAATAGGACTATCAGTGCTTGCACTGAACTCTGTATATATTTTTAACTTGCCTGTAAATCTGTAACCCCCTGATAGCAATAGCAATTACCATTTTATTAATGTGCTTATTTGTAATTACTAGTAATGACATTGACAGATCTTTTTTCTCATCTCATCATCTCTAGCCGCTTTATCCTTCTACAGGGTCGCAGGCGAGCTGGAGCCTATCCCAGCTGACTACGGGCGAAAGGCGGGGTTCACCCTGGACAAGTCGCCAGGTCATCACAGGGCTGACACATAGACACAGACAACCATTCACACTCACATTCACACCTACGCTCAATTTAGAGTCACCAGTTAACCTAACCTGCATGTCTTTGGACTGTGGGGGAAACCGGAGCACCCGGAGGAAACCCACGCGGACACGGGGAGAACATGCAAACTCCACACAGAAAGGCCCTCGCCGGCCCCGGGGCTCGAACCCGGACCTTCTTGCTGTGAGGCGACAGCGCTAACCACTACACCACCGTGCCGCCGTACTGCCAATTGATTTTTCTTTAATAATAATAATAAAATTTTTTATTATTATTATTATTATTATTGTCATACATGTAGCTATGATAAAGGATAGCGGCGGGGTTATTATTCATAGTTGGCTTCACGTTAATAGAATATCCTGATATTAAGTGAACAGACGTCGGAGATTGTTGAAGTTGAGGAAACGGCAGAGGCGATTCTAGGGTCTGGTGGGGCCCCAAGCAGAAATCCCCCCCATCCCACCCCACACCACACAACAGAAATTCACTAGGACAAACTCTTTATTTTAATAAAACATCAACAAATTCTAAGCAATATAGTTTTTTTATTTCACAAGTTACAAATTGTGAAGTTACGAACACATGCAGTTCAATAAATCAACAACAAATTGTGAACAGTAATGTTTTTTTATTTCACACGCTACAAAAAGTGAAGTTACAAAAAGTTACAAATAGATGTCAGCATTTTCATAAATGTTTCATAAAAACAACAATTTGTGAGCAGCGTTTTCTATATTTCTTAAGTTACTGTAAGTTTCTGTTCATTTTAACAGACAGTGCAAGGTAATTGCCAATTATATTAAAACAAACAAAACAAAAAACTTTAAAGGCTTTTAGCCTTTGTGTATGGGCATGCATGGCACACCGTGCGGTCTGTTGGAGAGCCAACTTAAGTTAACTAACTTTGCTGTCAAATTAAACCAGGCAGTGACTGTAGTACAGTCATTAAAATCAACAAAAGAAAAGTATGGCCATGCTAACGTGAGTGAAACTAGACTAGCACCATTCTATAGCACAGGGGTTCTCAACCTTTTGCAACCTGGGCCCCACCAAAGCTGGTTCATTGCAGTTGGGGGCCCCTCTTCTCGCCCCGCCCCCATCCCCCCCCCCAAACACACTCACCCACAGTGACGCCACCCGACCTACAGCACCTTATATCGACCGATAGATAGATAGATAGATAGATAGATAGATAGATAGATAGATAGATAGATAGATAGATAGATAGCCCTGGGCTAGATTATTATTATTAGTAGTAGTAGTAGTAGTAGTAGCAGTAGCAGCAGTAGTAGCATTATCCATTCCATAGAAATACATAGGCCTATTATCATTATTAGGCTATTGTTATAATTGGCAGTAGCACCACATTTCTAATCTGCTTTCGGGCATTATTATAATTATAATTATTATAATTATTATTATGGCCTATTATCATTACTAAGCTGTTGGCAGTAGTACAAGACTTATGTTCTTTCAGGCATTATTATTAGGCCTATTATTATTATTATTATTATTATTGCTGTTGTTGGTTGTTATTATTATTATTATTATGCTATTATTATTAATAGGCATCATTATTATTATGTGTTATTAGGTATTTTATTAGGCTTATCATTAGCTGGCTATTGATATCATTGGGAATTGGGACCAGGCGTGAATTTAGGTTTTACTTTTTACTGTGCCTTTGTGATCTGCATTTGCGTTAATGCGAGACCTGAGCCTGCTTTGCCTTATAAAGATCCTCGATTCTTGGCGAAATGTTTGACAAGCACAGTCTCAAGTCATCCTCAATTTGCGCACGATTGCGATATTTCGTTTTGAGCGCAGTCATTTTTGAAAATCCTGCCTCACACAAGTAGGTCGATGCGAATGGGATGAGCAGTTTCAAGGCTACGTCACACAGTTGCGGGTACTCCTGCATCAGTGCTGCCCAGAATGTCGAAAGAGGGCATGAGGTGAAGACTGCCTTAAGTCTACTGTCACTCTTCAGCTCAATAAGCTGTTCCTGCATGTCAACTGGAAGTTCGTCAGCAGTACACACAAATGGATCTCGAACCCACGCAAAAGAGCGATAATCCTCTGTGAAGTATGCCGCAAACTGTTTTCTCATTACCGACAGGTGCTCTGACGCTGCTTGAAAGACAGATGAGAAATCGTGGGAAGTGCCTGCATTACTGATAAAGTCTGCAAGGCTTGGGAACATATCACAGTTCCCCCGACTGATGCGGCCACACCAGAGGTCAAGTTTTTGCTTGAAGGCATCCACTTTCTCTGCAAGAAGCAAAATGTGAGTTTCTCGGCCTTGCAAAGACAGGTTCAAGCCATTCAAGTGGTCAAATATATCGACCAAATAGGAGAGACACGCCAGCCACAAAGGGTCATCCAGATTTTTCGCCAGGTCTGAATTGATTTGTGTCAAAAACCGCTTCACCTCATCTCGCAGCTCATACAAACGTTGTAACACCCGCCCCCTGGACAGCCAGCGAACCTCAGTGTGCAGAAGCAGCTGTTCGTGCTCTGACCCCATCTCCTGACAGAGGACCTCAAACAAGCGAGAGTTTAGCGGCCGTGACTTGATGAGGTTGATCATTTTTACTGATTGGTTCAGCACGGATTCCAACAGAGACGGCATTTTTTTGCAGCGAGTGCTTCGCGATGAACCATGCAATGGGTCCATTTTACAAGTGGAGCTACCTGCTTAACGCGAGCAGCTAGACCTTGCTCACGGCCCGTCATTGCTCGTGCGCCATCCGTGCACAAGCCAACGCATCGGTCCCATGCCAACCCATTCTCGCGAATAAATGAATCAAGGACATTGAAGATGGCCTCTCCAGTTGTGTGTGACTGAAGAGGGCGGCAAAAAAAGGACATCCTCCTCAATTAATTTATCCCTGACATACCTGACATATGTAAGAAGCTGTGCCTGTCCAGCAATATCGGTAGACTCATCCAACTGCAAGGCATAGTATGGACTATTTTTAATAAACTGTATTAATTGCTCTCTGATATCATTGGACATATCAGCAATTCTCCGAGCAACTGTGTCATTTGAAAGTGGC
The DNA here is from genome assembly GCF_027579695.1 of Neoarius graeffei. Lineage (NCBI taxonomy): Eukaryota > Metazoa > Chordata > Actinopteri > Siluriformes > Ariidae > Neoarius > Neoarius graeffei. The sequence continues at coordinate 125,344,283 of NC_083570.1, read as the reverse complement.
ACGGTGCCTAATTTGGCTGCTGCACTATCCCCGAAGAATATTCTGCACATGTCCTGCGCAGCTGGCAAAACGAATTTCTCGGCATCAGTGTGCGGTTTGCCTAGCTTACCTATTCTTTTTGCCACCACATATGATGCCTCCAGGCACTGCTTAGATACAGTGCTGTGCACGGAAATTGTTGCCTGTTGCTGATGCAGGCCATCACGCTTTCTTTGAAAGTATTCAAGCGGTTTGTCCTTCAGGCCAGCATGCTTTGTTTCGAGGTGCCTTTTAAGTTTGCATGGCTTCATGCTTTCGTTTGCCAGCACCTCGGCACACACGACACACTGAGGACGAAGATCAGAGGTGACAGTAAAACCAAACTGCAGGTATGATTCATCGTACCTCCGAAGCTTTCTCGCAGCTGGTGGTAGACCTACGTCAGTTGTCTTGGGTTTTTTGACAAGAAATCTATCCATTTTGTTAAAGTATTTGTGAATAAACGTGTGTAATAAAGTTGTAACGATAAGTCTGTAGTAGGCTAAGGGGGCTAACCAGAGGGAACGTATGGGGCTTATCAGTGAGAAACACGATCGATATCTTTATTCGGGGATTTTATAGTTGCAAATTTTAACGAGGTGTGAATGGTGTACTTACTCGTGTGTGTGTGTGTGTGTGTGTGTGTGTGTGTGTGTGTGTGTGTGGGACAGTTGGATTTTTCACACGCAGGGTGAAAAAGGCAAAGGGGTAGTAGACTAGCAGTAAGAAAACAACAAAAACAACAAATTATTTGGGTAGAGCTGAAATGGGGAAAGCAAAAATACAGTGTGGGGTAGTAGTCTTTAAAAAGACTGTTTGGGTTTTGCGCTGTATCGATGGATTGATGATAGTAGACTAGCGAGAGTCAGCACGAGTTAACTCGGCAAGAAACCAGACTAGTGTGTGTGTGGCAAGCACTCACACGGTGGCCACGGTATGCAGACTCACTCACGTGACGTTGCGTCATGTTCGCGTCACGGGCTTAAAATAACCTACACACAAGATTTTATGATAGATTGATGATAGATTTTATAATAGTATTGATTTGTATGTAATAGTCCAATGTCCTGCATTTTGACATGGGTAAATGTGTTGCATCTGCTTAGCTACTATAGCCTGTTAGCCCCAGATTTTTTTTTTTCCTCCATACATGAAGCCTACTCGCGACCCCCCCTGGAGTACCTCCGCGCCCCACCAGGGGGGCGCGCCCCCCCGGTTGAGAACCACTGAATTACATCATTCATCAGACTAAATGAGGACTCGACTCTAGGTCCATGAAAGATGGAGAGGCAACACTTAACCAGTGCACGCAGGGAGGGGTACTTGTCTGGTTTGTTGAAGACATGACCCCACCACTCCACGATGCTCTCTCCCTCCTTGAAGCTGGGGATGGTCAGGTCAACACTGAACCACACAAGTTCCCTCTGCTGGCAAGAGGTGCCCCAGCATACCACTCAGCCTGCCAAGATATGGAAGTACCTGCAGTTTTCAGTTCTTTTTAAATCAAGGCTGAATACTTTCTTCTTTGCTGCTGTCTTTTATTAAATCAAATTTGAGACTTTTAATTTGATTTCTTTCAGCATGGACAGCACTACAAAATGGCGTCTCCACTATACAGTGCCCTATTGAGGTTTTTCACCTGACGTCACAGGGTCACATGACGCCCCGGTGTCCACCATTTTGAAGGTCAAGCTACATACTAACACTGCAGACAGAGAGGGAGAACCAGCTTGAAAAAAATGTGTTACAGACACTGGATCCAGTGTAAATAGCTGCCGGAGCGCGCTCCGGCTTGCTCCCCCTCAAATTAAGCAGCGCGCTCCGGCTTGCTCCCCCTCAAATTAAGTAGCGCGCTCCAGCTTGCTCCCCCTCAAATTAAGCAGCGCGCTCCGGCTTGCTCCCGGAGTGCACCGGCCGAGGTTCCGGAGCACGCTCCGGCTTGCTCCCCCTCAAATTAAGCAGCGCGCTCCAGGAGCAAGCCGGAGCGCGCGGCTTAATTTGAGGGGGAGTAAGCCGGAGCACGCTCCGGCAGCTATTTACACTGGATCCGGTGTAAATAGCTGCCGGATCATAATTACAGTAAACTAGTAAATACAGTAAAGGAAAAACTTGAGACTGAAAGGTTTTAACAGTCATCCAAATGACTGAACGTAAACATTGCTACAGTAATATACTATGTTGTTGACATTAGCTAGTGCTAACAGCTAGCTGCTAGTACACTGCTACAACACAGACACCGACCCTAATAATACAGTTCTTAGTCATTGCCTGGTAACAGCAAATTTATAACGGGCCATGTCTCAACAGACTAAGAAGTTATTTCAATGACATTTAATAACATTTTGTTTATCCTGAGGACCGAAAGTAAATGAAAATGTGAACAAACCTTAGCTGTAATAAGATGGCGACCACCGGCTCCAGGGACGACCCGCTGATGTAGGCATGTTACCCAGCCTGACAAAAAATATTTGTAGGCATCCAAACTCATACGCTTTCAGATCAATACCTGTGTATGGCGATGGGTTTTTAACGACATAGGTATACAGATCCTGTGGGCCGAAGTCAGGTAAAGACGAGGGCTTCGTGTACTTCCGTACGTCAGTGAACAATCCTGGTGGAAGCAGGTAAACGTCGTTCTCTAAGCCTGCTAACCTCAATTTTTGCAAATACCTCTCCCTCTGCTCGCCCTGTAAATGCCCTACGTCGCTGGATAGTGAAGGTGTTTTCTGCATCTCGCTCCTTTTTCTTTTATGTTTTTTGTTTGTCGCCTTCTTCGCATTCAAACTGATTCGAACCATGACGTCCAAAATGGCAGCCTAACGATGCATCACATGACTTGGTCACGTGGGTGAAAAACCTCAATAGACCCCTTTGCATGTTTGTAAACAAACCAACCGTTGCTAGGATGCGCGCGCAGCCTGGACTCAGAAACAATGGCGCTGCCCATAGACCGGCATTATGAGCTGTCAGATTATGCAAAACAATTGTCGTTACAAGATCGAGAATGCTACATAAATAAGTTAACTCTAACAAGTGGACATCGCCTACCGGATCCGTATTTAATTAAAGAGTGGACGGACGATGTTAGTAAGTTCCCTGGTATACAATGGGCAGATATATACTCGTACCTTTAGCTTTAGCTACAACAGCAAATCCCAACACTAAACAGCAATTTGCAGGAGGTGATGGCATGAAAGGAATGATAGTGTAAAGAGTGCAGCTAAGAGAAATCAGAGCTGCGTAAAAAGCGAGAGGCAGAGAGCAGAAATGAAACTGAACGGGACGGGAGCTAGGTTAGAGCAGTCAGCGTAAGTTGGCATTTAGAGCGAGGGCACACAATTTTACCTTTCTATCCTTGCTTTAAAATTGTCATTTTCAGCATACACAAATAATGATGGCACAAAATCTGGACTGCTTGAGTCAAGCGAGACCTCTCCTACAAACAAAACTGCATGCAAAGCTAAGTTAACATGCTAACAATATTCATTACATTGTGTAACTATGACCCAGCTAATCAGACAAACGTTACCAAAGTATTTTGCTACATCAATAAATGAAGACTAGAAAGAATAAAAAAGAAAAGATTTAATAAATAGCCTGATCTTACCTGTGATGAAGTGGGCGCTGAAAAGCCGCACATTTTTGATGGTGCTTTCATCCCAGTCTACACATTTGATGGCTTGTAGCCATAGACGTCGGCGATTTTTTTGGAATGGGTGAGATCCTGCTGGAATTCTGTACATTTTAACCCCATCACTGCTACGATTCTGACACCCGACAACACAACTAGGCATTCACTGAGTCTTTGAGTCCAGGCTGCGCGCGCAATTTCCGCTTACGTATGAATGACGTTTCCTGCAAAGGGGTCTATATAGTGAGTAGCGAGCAATTTCGGACACAGGGATTGTCAAAAGACGCGCGCACCCTCTTTCGAATGCTGACGTAATCAAGCCGGAAGTTTTTGTTTGTTTTGATAGCAATCAGGAAAGTTTGAAAAAAGTAGGAAATTCAGTCCGATGATTCAATCCAGCTTCCAGCTTCTGGTGGTCTGGTCTGCACTCTGACTGATGTGTGCACGCTCTGGCCAGCAGGAGAAGAGGTGCGAAATGATGCTGCTTGCCCTTCGCAGCGAGATGTACTCGTTGCTATCGCGTCAATATCAAAGCAGGAGGAGGAGGCGCAAACTGGCACGAACTGTCTATGGATGCGAAGCGACCTCCTTGCCCTTTGGGTCAATATCAAACCCCCCCCCAATTTTTTTTCTCATCGGATCTACACGATTCACATAGGTCACCCGTTTTGGTTTCAAAACGGCGAATTTCGCCAAAAGGTGAGGGATTTTCATGTATGATTATCTGTAGCCACTTTATCCTGTTCTACAGGGTCGCAGGCGAGCTGGATCCTATCCCAGCTGACTACGGGCGAAAGGCGGGGTACACCCTGGACAAGTCGCCAGGTCATCACAGGGCTGACACATAGACACAAACAACCATTCACACTCACATTCACACCTACGGCCAATTTAGAGTCACCAGTTAACCTAACCTGCATGTCTTTGGACTGTGGGGGAAACCGGAGCACCCGGAGGAAACCCACGCGGACACGGGGAGAACATGCAAACTCCACACAGAAAGGCCCTCGCTGGCCACGGGGCTCGAACCTGGACCTTCTTGCTGTGAGGTGACAGCGCTAACCACTACACCACCGTGCCGCCCCCTGTGTAAACTTATTTGTGGCAGTGGGGGCGTGGTCAAGTGTCTGTCTGTGACCGGAGGGTGGAGTCAGGGAAGGTAAGTGGCAGAATCACTACACCTGATGTGAATTAACCTGTTTTTGTGTGTCTTCCCAGCAGCTGCGCCCTATTTAAGGAAGAGAGCGAGAGCAGAGCGGGCTCTCTCCCCGACTAGAACACGTGTGTGTGTGTGTGTGTGTGTGTGTGTGTATCTGAGTAAATGTGTAGAAGCTGAAAAGCTGACAATAAAAGAGTTATTGAGAACTCAGTACTGGCCTGCCATGCTTCTGTGCTCCACCCACCTAGAACACTTGCTACATTATTATACAAAATAGAAATTATTCTCCTGAAAGACTCAGGTTGCTCTAAAAGGCTATCAAGTCGGTTGCATGGGGGCAGAGTTGGAAATGAACAGAGTGTTTTACGAAGAAAGTCTGTGACTTGAAGATAACGAAAGTTGTTACTTTTAGGGAGGTTAAATTTCTTACACAGCTGATCAAAAGAGGAGAAAACCCCATCAGAGTAAAGGTCATTAAAAGACCCAATGCCCAATTTCTGCCAGTTCAAAAATGATTTGTCTATTAAGGATGGTGTAAAATTGTGGTAAGAATGAATGGGAGCGTTTAAAGAGAAAGACATCCATCCAAAATAACGGCCCATCTGAGTCCAGATCCTTAAAGTTGATCTGACAACCTTATTTTTGGAAATATTTGATGAGGGGTCAGGGGTAGAGGAGTAGACCAAGGCTGGCAAAGAGGAGGGTTGACAAGACAGGGCCTCTAAGACATACCATGAAGGTGCACCTGGATCCTCATACAACCAGTGTACTATTGCACGTATATTGGAAGCTCAATAATAGGCTTGAAAGTCTGGTGCTGCCATACCACCAAGACACTTTGGATGTTGTAGCACGCTTCTCGCTATACGCGGTGATTTGTAATTCCATACAAAGGATGAAATAACAGAGTTTAGTTTGTGAAAAAATGATTTGGGAATAAATGCAGGAATGCACTGAAATAGATAAGTAAATTTGGGAAGAATGTTCATTTGAATCAAATTAATACGACTAGCAACAGAGAGTGAAAGTGAACTCCAATGCTTAAGGTCAAGTTCAGTCCGTTTGAGAAGGGGTGAGAAGTTTGCAGAAAAAAGGTTGGAGAATTTATCCACAACATTAACACCAAGGTATGTGAAACTATTTGAAACCTTGAAAGGAAGGGAAGTGAATGAATACTGGCAAGCAGCCTTATTAATAGGAAACAGTTCACTTATTTCTAAGTTAAGTTTGTAGCCTGAGAGGTGATGAAATTGATTTAAGACGCAAAATACATGGGTTAGGGACCGAGCTGGGTCTGAAAATTTCAGGCTGAAATGGGCTGCAACTGCAAATGGCACATTGTGCTGCACCATTGCAACGGCCAGCTTCACCTCGGCTCTCCTGATCTGCGACAGAAACAACTGATTAAATAACTCAATATAAAAACAAAAGTTTTTATATTGATATAACCTACAATTTGAAGGAAAATGCAATTCATCAAACATTGTCACCAGGCTTTTGGTTTTCATGTGCTATGTACCTTGGCTTCTTGTATACTCATGCCTCCAACAGAAGCTGCTGGAGTATAAAATTGTGCAACACTGCTGGCCATGGGCGATTGCCAGAGTCGGCGCCAGAGCACATCTATTGGAGGGGCATGGGTAAGCAGCAGGGGGGGCACTGCCATTTAACGCGCAGTGGCGTCAAACAGCAGAAATGCTACCAAACGTTTTTCTTTTTTATTATTAGAATAATTATACATATTCTTATAATCGCCATTATTATTATTATTATTTGTTGCGGCGGCATGGTGGTGTAGTGGTTAGCGCTGTCGCCTCACAGCAAGAAGGTCCTGGGTTCAAGCCCTGTGGCCGGCGAGGGCCTTTCTGTGTGGAGTTTGCATGTTCTCCCCGTGTCCACGTGGGTTTCCTCCAGGTGCTCCGGTTTCCCCCACAGTCCAAAGACATGCAGGTTAGGTTAACTGGTGACTCTAAATTGAGCGTAGGTGTGAATGTGAGTGTGAATGGTTGTCTGTGTCTATGTGTCAGCCCTGTGATGACCTGGCGACTTGTCCAGGGTGAACCCCGCCTTTCGCCCGTAGTCAGCTGGGATAGGCTCCAGCTTGCCTGCGACCCTGTAGAACAGGATAAAGCGGCTAGAGATAATGAGATGAGATGTTGTTGTTGCTATGGCAGATGCAGACAGTGTACGCATTCACACACAGGCAAGACGATTAAAAGTTTGAGGGCTGCAATGGACACTAGCACTATAAATGCAATATAGGCTACCCAAGTCATAAATGTTGTATTTACCTCTCAACACCTCTTTATTTAAAAAAAACAAGGCCTGCCAGTGATTATAAACATTACATGACAACTTCCAATTGTCAAAAACAACCCTGAACATCTCTGAAAGAAGAACGCAGTGTGTTGAAGAACCGACACGAGACAGTATAGGCAAACACTCGAATGCCGAGCCCTAGGTTTTATTAACATTAATAAAGACAGATCAACTGTTACCACATCTCAGTTTCTTTGTTAGAAGCCAAACACAGTCTAAACAGGATATATATCCTATGATTATATCAAGTATTAAGGTAAGTTATTTTTTTAAAAAATCTTGTACGTGTATTGGGGACAGTGGGACATCCACTGGACTGAAGCAGGGTCAGCGGAGCCACTCATTTGCCACACTCACTGTCGCATTCGGGTAGAAATAGCCACGCATCACAGCACTGACACAAGGGCATCCAGACAGTCACGCGGCCTTAAAAACACACAAATGCAAGACGCAGCAAGCGTCAATCAACAATTCATCTGCTAAGTGGGCCTTAAATTGAAAACCAGGGCCGGCACGAGGTAAAATAAACCGGGCTTACCTTTAGAAGAGTTGCAGGCGACGAGTAGGCATACTGCTGAAACATCGGAGCACTCTGTCCTCGACTATTTTCTTCAAAACTATCTGTAAACCGATTCTGCGCGCTGCAGTAGAATATAAACAAGTTCAAATGTAACAAGTTTACTTATAGCGACCAATGAGCATCGACCAAATGCAAGTGCAACCAAAATTATTATACAATCTTCCCATATTTCTTTCATTTCATTGAAGTTAGTTTGCACATGTAAATTTAAAATAATATTAACATTAAATAGGAATAATGCAATGGTTTTAAAATTGTAATAATAACTAAAAGGTTTTTTTTTTGTCCTGTGCTGGGTGGTGGGGCACCAGTGGCCACTAGGGGGGGCACGGCCTACAAATGCCCCACCTTGCCGCCAACAGTGGCGATTGCTCTAAGACAACGAGGGAGGCTCAGCCTCCTCTAAAAATGACGAACATCGTGTAGGATGAATTGCGCTAGGCTTATGTTATAGCCGACCTTATAACATTGCTATTTCAGATCCAGAATCATAGAAATATATGTGCTCAACCCAGCTACAGTGCGAAATCATTCCGTTACAACTTTCCCCAGTTCGCCTAATGTGTGCGAGAGTTTTTCCCCCTCGTGACAGCGCGATGCAGCCCAGCCTCAGTGGACTTCAATGGCATTTGGGAGCTCTGCGCTTTTCAATCTCAAAATGCAAGACGATTATTGGACAAATACTGCGAAAACGCCCGCCCCACGGACTCCCAGCCTCACAGTGGGAGGGACATGGCAGTTTCCGCGAGGAGACTGGTGATTGGTGAAAGCGGCCAGATATTTTCTTTGATTGACAGCTCGTTTCAACTATAGACAGGCAGCGGTGAATTTCAGTTCAGTCCCATGCGGATTCACAAGTGCTGTGGTGTATTGTAAGAAATCAGCTTACATTTCGATTTCATTCATTACATACGGTTTCTACCAGCTTTTTAGTTTGTATATATTTTCATTGTAAATAAAGTGTAAATATAGTGTTGTCAAGTTTGCTATCTTAGTTCCAGAAATGTCGTTTATTTGAGTGACTGAACTTGAACTTGAGGGGGCTAGTCAGCTAGCAAGAAAGCTGCGCACAGATGCCAGGCATTGCTGATTTAATTTTGGCGAAGCCATTTGCCAGTCTTCCTTTCGAGGAAAAAATTAAAATTAAAGAGCAGGGTAGACCAACGCCTCAAATTGACTTGGTGAAAAAGGTAGGGAATAATACTCGTTCCTTTCAGCTCTCCTGGTACGAGAAAGTGAATTGGCTAACAGCAAGTGACCCACATCAACAACAGTAAATAGGCTACTTTAGTAATATGTCATGGATGGACCAAAAATATAGAATCTATTTAAAATGTTTATGCTGAGTATATTATATTGGAATATATATTTTTCTGGATATGAATTAAACACAGCTACAATTTGGAAAACATTTTTAAACAAAAACACAGCCGAGAACATTTCACACTACAGACCTGGATTAAAAGTGAAGGGTTATCAAAATTGTCAATAAAACATTTCTCAGTCAAAATAAGTAAAATATAGGGAAAGTGTCATTGAATGAAATGTGTGGCCCCCAGCTCTATGTTTGGCTCCCCAAGGTCAGTGCTTGTGCCTATTTCAGAACACTCTGCTGTTACTGCTGAGGTTCCTGACAAAGAGCTGCTTTCAATAATGATCAATTTTTAAACAACATGCCACAATTTTAAAATATAAAATGTTAAAATATACCCCCCCAACACCACCATCATGTACATTGGACAGTAGGCTAATGGGCCAAAAGAACCTGTTATTTCACAGTTTGTGACCCTGCCAACAATTAGCCAGATCAGAGGCAAGAGTATGGGCAAAATTGATGTGTTTTTTCTTTGTTCTTTTAAAATCTGGAAATATCGTAAGCGACCAGCCTCCCCTGTTTGAAAGACTATCAGCCGCCACTGCTGCTGGCTGAGTTAAGAGCCTGTTCTTTGGCCCGATGTCCCTTACTTTCGATGTGCCTGCTTATGTCTCTCACGCCTTGATGGACACAGGAGTTCTCTTGTCTGCAGACAGAGCACCAGTAGTAGGAGCTGGTGTTGCCTATTGTGATGAATGGCCATTTGGTTGACCATTCATTCCTAAAAGAACACCTATAGAGATCTTGCATGTGACATCACAGCCGATCCAGATTGTGACAGACACCATCTTGTAGGTCAAACGCCATATTCCGCCTTCTACTTCTGCTTCTACTTTTACTTCTACCTTTTCTTCTGGAAAACCCTACTATATACAATTCTACTACAACGGCTGTGGCTACAAGCTCTCCCTACCTGTGCACGTTTATGTTTTTTGCGTGTTGTTCATCTGTACCGGACTTCAATATCCACTACAACTGTATGGACTTACTGGACATTGGTTTCCAGCAGAAAATGACGGTTTGTAGCGATTTCCATCGCATGCACAACATTCCGGACGAGAAAAAAAAAAAACACATTCCGGACGAGACCAGATTGCGAGACCAGCGGGGTCTCCGTGGATTGTTATCGGAAGCAAAGCGAAGGAGGCGGCGCCGGGAGCCGAAGCAAAAGCGAGGCTACAGGCAGAGCCAGCCTGTTGACTAAGCTCAGAAAACAGCTACTCAAATCTCCACTGCCAAGCCTCTACCTCTCCAACGCCAGATCCATGTAAACAAGACGGACGATTTGGAATTACCTTATTCTATAATCGGCTGGTCAGTGCTATACTCAATACTTAAGTGACTTACCCATCCAGTGAGGATCATTTTCTTGTTTACAAGATGCCACATCTGAGTCGCTGACAAATCCTGAATTTCTGTAAAGATAACTGTCCAGAGATTTATAAGCACGCAGTGCTTCACCACTGAACAGCGAGGGAAAGTTCATGAGGTAATTATACACATAGACATCCTAATACATAGACGGAGCATTCAATGTAAATTCTAAAAGTGCTGACGAGACGCGGGGCCGCCATCTTGGAGTGGTGATCCGCTGCACTCAGTATAATACTAAATACATTAGATATAAACAGCTTAACATTTTTCTATCGGCTACAACCGCCAATCTGTTGCAAATAAAATGCGGTTTTAACAATCTAAATCCATTATAATGATTCAAATGTGTGTATGTTTTCTTTAAATAGATTGTTAAGAACATATCAAAGGGGAAATTAATCTAGTCAGTGAATTTATAAGAGCCTTTTACATCCTTCAACACAATCTGACCCCCCTTCAGCAAAGCTGATGGATTCAGGGTGAGTGGGGCACTTTGTTTGGTATGTAGGACAATGTGTGATGACCATATATTGACCACAAACTTTTTTTTTTGTTTTAAAGCATATCAAAACATTTATTTATAACAAATTAATGTCAAACATAAAAAATATAACATTGTAGTAAATAAATAAACTAGTAAATAAATAAAAAAGGTAGTATATGAATAAACATTTAATAACAATATATATAATATTAGCATACAACATTAAAACATGACTCGTGAAACCACTACCTGATGACGATTTAAGTCTCTTAGCTCCTTCTCAGCTCTGGTAATATACTATTAAAAAAACAACAACAAATAGTACGGTAATGTTAAATCTTACTTGTGAAAAGGAATCCCCCTGCTTCTGTTTGAAACGGTTCGCTCGTTTGAGCAGGAGTACGCTGGGCACCAGCCTGGCAGCTTGTCTCTTGTCTTCTTCTTCAGTCGTGCAGTAATAGACGGAACTTTTTTTTATTATTATTATTTCCCAAAACATTCAAAATACAAACAAATAGAGCACCATATATATACAGATCCAAAACATCAAAATAGTAAAACACACACATAGCAATAAAGTAAAAAATATGAACAAGAAAGGGGTTACTTAACTATCTTTACATATGTTAATCGAGTAAATCAAAGTCATCCAAAAAAGATATAAAATAACCAACATCCTTATTTTCAACTAACTTTAAAGATTTGGCAAAAAGCTTGAGGTCATTCTTCCAGTGTGTAACATAAGGTTTAGTTTTAAATAAAATGACATTTGTGAATAAAGTGTTTACCTAAAAGTAGTAAATTATTAATGCCATATTCAATTTTGTTATTATTTAAAAACACTCCAAATGTAATTTCTTTAATGGATAAAGGGGCAAACTGAATCCCCCTAGACTAATAGACGGTACCTGGATATCTCGCGCTTTCTCACCACTCCAAGATGGCGACCGTATTTCTCGCGTCAGAACAGCCAACTCTCCGCCTATGAATTAGGATGTCTATGATTATACACGTCCGGGTATTCCGCTGGCAGTTCAAAATCCGGTCGTGAAAACTCCGTCCAGAAAGCAATAAGGGTCACAAATCTGTAGATCGTTTATTTTAGACATATATCTAGTTATCTGTTCATTAGAAAAATGAGCCGTGTAGTCCGTCGGTTGAAATTGATCCATTCTGTACACGAGTGCAGCAGTATTCAGCGGGGTTTTTGACCGACAAGATGGCGGCTGTGTACTTTCCGGTCACGTGACTGCAAGATCTCTATAGGTGGCCGCTCCAGACAATCCTCTCTTTTTTCCTGTTTCCACTGGCTTGTCCACTGTCTCCTCTATAGACCCTTTTCAGTCACGTGACCTTCGTAAACGCGACCGCCATTTTGGACATGTAGTGGACTTCGGCTCAAATCGGTTTGAATGCGAGGAAGGCGACAAACATAAAAGAAAAAGGAGCGAGATGCAGAAAACTGTATTTACTAGTTTACTGTAATTATGATCTGGCAGCTATTTACACTGGATCCAGTGTAAATAGCTGCCGGAGCCAACGTCCGAGGTTCCGGAGCGCGCGCTGGCTCCGGCGGGGCCGCGAGCAAGCGCGCTCCGTAACCATGGACGTTGGCTCCAGCAGCTATTTACACTGGATCCGGTGTAAATAGCTGCCAGATCATAATTACAGTAAACTAGAATGGAATGTTAACAGCAATGTAATGCTTTTTCTGGCTAATTTTATTCGTCTTACCTCCAACAAAGTGGTCACTACACAAGCGTTGGTATGCCGCTATCCATCTTCTCCATCGGTCAGCATCTACCGGGATCCGATAAAATGATAACCCTTGCCTTGTTTGTTGATGGTTACTACATCCAGATGCACAACAACATAGTGGCATGATGGAAGTCTTGCTGAAAATAAACACTTTCTTTGCTGCCGTTCCTCAATGTTGGCTGTGGTAAACTACTGGTAGTACATGTCCAAAATGGCGGCCGCGTTTGTCGTGACATCACATGAAAAGGGTCCATAGTCTCCTCGATGGTCTCTTCCGCTACTGACACCCTAGCTGTCTCCTTCACTGCCTCCTCCACTGTCTCATCTACTGCCTCCACCATTGCCTCTTCCACAGTCTCCTCCTCTGACCTGGCAACCTTTTTAGCGGGCTGACCCTTCAGAGCGAAGCATGAAAGAATGCTCATTTGCTTCTTCCCTGACATCTTTCAAACAGATAAATGCAATGATTAATGTACGCATGGCCAGGATATAAAATGTAAAAATGAAATACAGTATCACAACTAAAAGTAGCCTACTGACTAAAATGGACTATGCAACGATGAAACTGTATTTACTACAACTGCACTAAAACTGTTAAGCCTAACAACAACAAAAACAGATAATGGAAATATGACTACACTAGTGTAAGGACAAGAAATGATAACAGAATAAGCCACACCCCCTTCCTATATATTTTTCAAGTTATTTCATTTCAAATGTTTTGTATGTATTGTGTGTATGTATTGTTCTGTGTAGCAGTGCAGCTCACAAAATAGTATCTGTGCTCCAGTCTCTGTGATGAGAAGCAGTACATAAAGAGAGGTGTGGTTTCTCCTTAGTAGCCGCTAAAGTGAGCGCTGCTCAGGAGTAAACAAGGCAAGCACATGTACTGTAGTGCTAAGCGAGAGACCGTGTAAACACAAGCGCCTGACCATCCACTACTATATCTGTGTATTTTGCAGTTTGGCGAGTACCCAGTAAAGGAAGAGATTAAAAAAAAAAAAAATCACACTGAGTTTTCATTCAAGTGTGCAACACTGGGACTAAAAACAGGGGTCAAAAATAGCTGCTGAAATTAGCAAGGATTCAAGATTGAAGTGGCGAGACAAGCTCACAGACTCTGGGCAAACTGATAGTTAACATTATTAGCTGGAGACAATATTCCCCAACATCAGCTCTCATTATTTTTGTGATGCAAGTACTAATTTCCTTCAGGAAATACAAAATCCTATGATGAGATGATTTACTGTACTGTAGGCGACTCATCGAATATAGCGCTCCCGCGGCGTTCAATGTGTGTCGGTCTGCACTTCACCGCATCGGCTTCTTTGTATCGGTAATCGTATGGGGCCGAGTAAAATTAAGGATTTATTTCACGAGTGATCGGAAGCCATTCAAGTTCACATCATTTGTTATTCACATTTTCTGAACCGGGGCGGCACGGTGGTGTAGTGGTTAGCGCTATCGCCTCACAGCAAGAAGGTCCTGGGTTCGAGCCCTGTGGCCGGCGAGGGCCTTTCTGTGCGGAGTTTGCATGTTCTCCCCGTGTCCGCGTGGGTTTCCTCCGGGTGCTCCGGTTTCCCCCACAGTCCAAAGACATGCAGGTTAGGTTAACTGGTGACTCTAAATTGAGCGTAGGTGTGAATGTGAGTGTGAATGGTTGTCTGTGTCTATGTGTCAGCCCTGTGATGACCTGGCGACTTGCCCAGGGTGAACCCTGCCTTTCGCCCGTAGTCAGCTGGGATAGGCTCCAGCTTGCCTGCAACCCGGTAGAAGGATAAAGCGGCTAGAGATAATGAGATGAGATGAGATTTTCTGAACCAATAAGGGCGCAAGACTATCTTGCACGTGTGAATCAGTTTCTAAAGCGTCTTTTTTTGGTATTTTCATTTTTGCTTGCAGCTTTCAATTGGTTTATCATTTCTTCATCAAATATAGCGAAACGCGGCATTGCTGAGTCAGCAGAGTCAGCCATTTTGTTGACAAAATTTGCTAATTTTTGTAACCGTAACCAAGCAACGAACTAGCCAATAGCATTTCAGAAATACGGCCCCGTGTTAAGAAGAAAAGCCCTCCTTGACTGACCAATCAGAATTGAGTAATTTGGCCCTATGTATTATAAGGAAAGTTATTGGCAGGATCACGTAAATTTTACCTGGATACAACAATGCTATTTTTTAATTGGCTGTTGGGTAGCTACATTTCTCAGTTTATTGACTGGTGTGTGTGTGTGAAGCTCTTTCTGAGCTCTGCGGAACCCGCTTGATGCTGCTCTTCGTCCGCAGTTCAAAAATAGCAGTGCAGCTTGGTGGGCGTTGGCCGAGTAATTTCTGTGCGTGAGGCTGGAGAGCCCAGTTGATAGTTTTGATTTCGCTTCCATCAAATTTCCACATCGTTAAACTCAAGTCGGTAGTGGTGTTCATATCTGCTAAGATCACAAGTGTTTGATGTTTGGTATCTCTAGCAGCAGCTTTTTGAAGATCACTGTAGAAAGCATTTTTACGCCGGTCCCTTGTTCTTGTATCATTTCCACAGTCTGGAGGAGGATAAGCCACAATTACTTTAAGACGGCATCGGCGTAGAATTGGGTCTGGATGGCGTGGGCGTGTCCCTACCAATATTTCTGATTGAAGAAAATAAATCCCGCCCCGCGCGCGGTACACAAAGGGTTCCTGTAGGTTTCCACTGGGCGGAGCACCACGCAAAATTCGCTCATGAATATTCACTCTGGGGGCGTGGTCGTGAAACAGCAAGCCTATAAAAATGGGTGTCCGGTGATGGACAGGGTAAAGGACTGTATAAGAGGGACACTGGATCAGGTATACAGCGAGCTACCCAGGCTGTCCGGTTAGAACAGGAATTAATGGATGTCCACTCACGAGAAACCGTGTAAACCGTGGTTTTACTAGAAAACAGAATAAAATACAAATACAACAAGACATGAGCAATAATATACACACAAGCAATAATGTAAATAATAACAATGATATAAATACAAATACACATCGCATTAAATATATATTAACGCAAATGAATAATAATTATATACAATGTAATACAAATGTAAAACACACAAATGAATACTATATAAGTAAAACAATGTAAAGCCCAATGAATGCTATTTACACCCCATAATAAATAACACAACACACTAGATACTGACTATATACACGATATGTACACAATATGTACAATGTGTACAACGTACACGGAGGATGAGGATAGCTGCCTACAGCAGCTATCATTACCAAGGTGCGTGGTGCAACTGCTTACAGCGAGTCACACCCGCATGAAGACACAGAGTGTGTCGGCTGAATGAAGGGGAGCATGGCTCCTTTAAGCGCTGCCCCGCGCTGTATTGCGCATAGAAGGTTAGAATATGTGGCGCGGTTATGAACTGTACATACCACCACTACACTCCCAACACGGCAATAGCTAATAATGAAATGTGCTCCCGTAACAAACCGTGGTCGAGAAAACAAGCGCTATCATTACATGGCTACTGAACAGAACAGAACAAACACGTAAGAAAATAGACAGACACAGGATGAGAGAATAAGAGAAGAAATACTCGCTAGCCTTACCGCCACATGTAACAGTTACAGATAACGAGTACACACATAACACAGTAGCTACGCAACAATAAACAACTTACATTCAAGGACGCACGGAATGCTCACACGGCACAAATGATGGACGTTGGATCCTGACACGTCCGCGATAGAAAGATAGAAAGCAAGAAAGAAATGAAACCGAGAGAGAAAGAGAGAAACGGATCCAAATATTCACTGATGAGAAGCAGGTGTTGCATGGAGTCCCCGTCTGATGTGTGCTGTGTTTTCCTCGATGTTTGTGCGCATCTTATATAGTCCACGCAGCACAGTGTGATGGACAGTGGCGCCAGGGTGTCTGAAGTTGGCGTGTGATGGACAGTGGCGCCAGGGTGTCTGAAGTTGGCATGTTGTAACATGCCCTGACAACTAACGAGTTGGGAGCCACTATGTCTGACAAGGGTGCCTGTTTACTACTTTTAAAGGTCAAAATAATTAAGACCTGGCACCGCAATTCTGAACAGCCGCCCCCAACTTTGTAGAACAAAGTTGTGTCCATGATGTCAGGCAGAGGTGTCCTGAGGAAGTGAAGGGAGTCTCACCAGGCGTGAGACTGGGCGTGTGTAGGTCCGGTCCTTGACCTGCACCTGTGCAGTACGTACCCTGCCATCTGCTCCAGGGATGACAGCAGTGACCTTGCCCACAGGCCACAGGGCACGTGGGAGTTGAGGGTCGACAATCATCACGATGCTGTCAACGATGAGGTCCTCCCGGTCTCGTTGCCACTTGGAGCGGGTTTGAAGAGAGGGCAGGTAGTTCCTGATGAACTTAGCCCAGAATTGGTCCGCAAGGGCCTGGCACTGTCTCCACCTGCGCCTGCTCAGGATGTCGGAGTCGGTGTAGACCACTTGTGGTATGGAGGGGTCGTGCCGCCCCATCAGCAGCATGTTTGGAGTGATGGGATCTGGATTTGCGATGTCTGACGAGGTGTAACCCAAGGGCTTGGAGTTGATGATGCCTTCCACCTCGTTCAGCACTGTCCTCAACACCTCCTCAGTGACTGTCTGTGCATCGAGTGTAGTGTGTAGGGCAGCTTTGATGGAACGGATCTCCCGTTCCCAGGAACCACCGAAGTGCGGGGCATGTGGAGGATTGAACTTGAAGTCAATCTGTTGACTGGCTAAGTGGGACTGTAGCTCTGGGCTGAGGGCTTTGAACGTCTCCTGCAGTTCAGACTGACCCCCTCTGAAATTGGTGCCTTGGTCGGAGAGCAGCTCATGTGGCTTCCCTCGGCGTGCGATAAAGCGCCGCAGGGCCATCAAGAAAGCATCAGTGTCCATGCTGGTGAGGAGGTCTAGATGCACTGCATGGATTGTCAGGCACTTGAAAACGATGGCCCACCGTTTCTCAGTGCGTCGGCCGATTTTGATGAGGTACGGCCCGAAACAATCCATTCCAGTGGAATAGAAGGCTGGCTTGTGCAAGCGCAGACTTGATGGTGGCAAGTCAGCCATTCTGGGGATCACTGGTGTGCCTCGCCACTTCTGACACTCTGGACAGCTGTGCTGATGTTTCTTGAAAGCCGCTCTCCCACGCACGATCCAGTACCGCCGGCGCAGCTCAGCAAACACTCGCTCTGGTCCTGGGTGCGCCAGGTGGCTGTCGAAGTCTCGGATGATGAGCTGTGTGATGGGGTGCTGAGGGTCAAGCAGGATGGGGTGCAGAGTCTCCTCCTCAACCGTGTCACACCTGCGCAGACGACCTCCGACCCGGATCAGCTGTGTCTCAGCGTCGTACTCCGGGGACAATGTGAGAATCCTGCTGTCAGTGGAGACTGGCTTCCCCGCTGAGAGCAGGGTGAGGTCTTCGGGGAAGGAGTCACTCTGTGCCTTCCTGAGGAGTGCCAGTTCCGCTTGCCTGTAGTCCTCAGCTGTGATGGCGGATGTGGCCGCCCCGTGACGCGCTCTGACTGTGGCCTCCAGCAGCTCTGGATATTGACTGAAGGTCCCTGCATCAGGCAACGCAGGGTCAGAGGTCACGGTGATGTGGCCGCAGAACTGGGACTTCCGCAGCTCGGTGGCGTCCTGCAGCAGCTCCACTGATGGTGACGGTGCACTGATGAACAGGCACGCTGGGGTGGAAGACCGACGCTTGACAGCCTTGGCGGGGCCTTGAAGTGTCCACCCAAGGCGTGTCTTCAGGGCAATGGGTCCACCTGGTGGGCCTATGTGCACAGGCTCGATGGGGATGAGGAGGTCTGGGTAGTCCGACCCAATGAGGAGCAGCGGACGGGCCTGAGTAACGGAGTGAAGAGGCAGCCCTCTGAGGTGGCGGTAGGTCTTTTGGAGAGCCTCAACTGGGTGTGAATGAGGGGACAGTCCCAGTTCGGGTGATGTGAAAGCCCGCTGTATTTTGTACCGCTGCTGCGGTTGACTGAGGGATGACACAGAGAAGGACACTGACCTCCCCGGCACCGTTCTGATGTCATGACGGATGGTGCGGAGGGCCAGGTTCTCACTCTGTCCTTTGAGGCCAAGCTGCTGCGCTGCTTGGGGGAGGAGCATGGTGCGCTCTGACCCGTCATCGAGGATGGCGTAGGTCTCCATCTTCTTGCCCCCGTGATGAAGGAGCACCTTCACCATCTTCAGCAGCACACAACTACCTCTCCGTGCTGGGTCGAGGTAGTAGGTGGATGGCTGGCTGGGTGAAGACAGTGTCGCAGTCTCCGGCCTGCTTTGTGCATTCACCTCATGCAGTACCTCGAGGTGCCGGCGATTGCACTTCGGGCACCGTGCCTTGAGGTAGCACTGAGCTGCTTGATGGTCGCGTCCACACCTCCAGCACTTCTTCCCGGTCTTGATCCACTGGAGCCTTGGTTCCAGTGACATACTCTTGAACGCAGTGCACTGGTTGAAGTAGTGCTCCGTGCTGTTGCAGAAGGGGCAGTACTTCTTTGGAGGCTCCACCTTGGCGGGTGTACGTGGAGCTGACTTTGATGGCTGCTGAGTTGACTTGGTTGGGGGGTCTACCAGCAGGACCGTGGTGGAGCGTGTGGCTGCCGGCTGCTTGCCTCTGGTGCTCCGCTGCCACTCTGCCTGGTTCGCTGTTGCCTTTGGCGGGTCGTTGGTCTCGTCCAGCTGCACACCAACCTCGTACTGTAACCATGCGGCGAAGTCCAGGAGTGTGGGGACAGGCACACAGTCTGGGTCGATGTACCGCCTGAAGGCAGTACGCAGCTCGTGAGGCAGCTTGGGCAGCAACCGAGACACATGCGAACCACACCGTAGCTCAAGCTGTTCCTGGGTCCCCATCTTATCCAGCATCCCCACCAAGGACTGCACCTTCAGGGCGAAGTTCCTGAAGCCTCTCTGGTCACCGCTCCTGACAGGGGGCTCAGCCAGGACCTGGTTGATCTGCCTGAGTGCCAGTTTGCGGGGCTGCCCAAAGAGCTTCGTGAGGGCTGCCATCGTATCACTGTAGGGATAGCTACTGTGGCAGTAAGCATCCGCTACCAGGACAGCATCCTCTAGCTTCAGGTGGTCCAGCAGGATCTGATATTTGAAGCGCTCTGTCGCGTCGGGTGGTAGGACGTTGTCGAGCGCCAGCTGCATCCTGTTGAACTGCCGTGGGTCGTCCTCGGTGAACGCTGGGATCCTCATCTTGGGCCCGCGGTAGGTCAGCTCCTGAGGGGGAAGAGATGTCAGTCGCTGTGGGACAGGTGACAGCCTGTGATGATCTGGTGCCACTGCCCTCTGACCGGCCGACACCGGTGATGACGTCCGCTGTCTCTGAGCAGACGAAGGGCGCCGTGGGCTGAATGGCGCTGAGTACTGTGGGGTGGCAGGAAAGGGTGAGGATGACGTAAATGAGTGACCCCGTGGCAGATTCATGCTCCTCAGGTGCTCTGTCAGCTCTGCCATCAGTGGTGTTGGCAGATGGGGAGCTCCTCCGTGTGGCGGTGTGGACGTCGCTGCCTCAGCTCCTGCGATGTGTGGCCGAGGTAGAGGTGACGACTGCTCTGCCACCGGGGCGCAGCGATGTCCACTGGTTGAGTCAACAGGGCTGTATGTTCTGTCATGCTGCAGTGGTGATGATAAGACTGCTGGGGGGGTTCCAGGCGTGATGGCTGGAACCTGGATGTCCCTCGCTGGAGTGCGTGGAGGTGATGCATAGTGTTGTTGCAACAGGTACTGCACATCCCGCTGCAGCTGCCGATTGTCCTCCCGTATCTGCTGAAGGGCGAGGAGGATAGCTGCTGACGTGTCCAGGGGAGTCTGCCCAGCAGGGGGAGTGTGTGATGGCTCCCGGGGCCTGCTGTCTCCCACATGGGAAGAATCATCCTGGGTGTGTGCGCCGTCCTGTGGCAGCCGTCGCTGAGCCTGGGTCACCACGTAGTCATCCAGGTGCCTGGGGTGGTGGTGCTCACGGCGAGGACGGGCACTGCCATCATGAGTGGACATCCTGACTGTGTAGAACGCTGTATCCGGCTCGAAGGACCATATAAAAATGGGTGTCCGGTGATGGACAGGGTAAAGGACTGTATAAGAGGGACACTGGATCAGGTATACAGCGAGCTACCCAGGCTGTCCGGTTAGAACAGGAATTAATGGATGTCCACTCACGAGAAACCGTGTAAACCGTGGTTTTACTAGAAAACAGAATAAAATACAAATACAACAAGACATGAGCAATAATATACACACAAGCAATAATGTAAATAATAACAATGATATAAATACAAATACACATCGCATTAAATATATATTAACGCAAATGAATAATAATTATATACAATGTAATACAAATGTAAAACACACAAATGAATACTATATAAGTAAAACAATGTAAAGCCCAATGAATGCTATTTACACCCCATAATAAATAACACAACACACTAGATACTGACTATATACACGATATGTACACAATATGTACAATGTGTACAACGTACACGGAGGATGAGGATAGCTGCCTACAGCAGCTATCATTACCAAGGTGCGTGGTGCAACTGCTTACAGCGAGTCACACCCGCATGAAGACACAGAGTGTGTCGGCTGAATGAAGGGGAGCATGGCTCCTTTAAGCGCTGCCCCGCGCTGTATTGCGCATAGAAGGTTAGAATATGTGGCGCGGTTATGAACTGTACATACCACCACTACACTCCCAACACGGCAATAGCTAATAATGAAATGTGCTCCCGTAACAAACCGTGGTCGAGAAAACAAGCGCTATCATTACATGGCTACTGAACAGAACAGAACAAACACGTAAGAAAATAGACAGACACAGGATGAGAGAATAAGAGAAGAAATACTCGCTAGCCTTACCGCCACATGTAACAGTTACAGATAACGAGTACACACATAACACAGTAGCTACGCAACAATAAACAACTTACATTCAAGGACGCACGGAATGCTCACACGGCACAAATGATGGACGTTGGATCCTGACACGTCCGCGATAGAAAGATAGAAAGCAAGAAAGAAATGAAACCGAGAGAGAAAGAGAGAAACGGATCCAAATATTCACTGATGAGAAGCAGGTGTTGCATGGAGTCCCCGTCTGATGTGTGCTGTGTTTTCCTCGATGTTTGTGCGCATCTTATATAGTCCACGCAGCACAGTGTGATGGACAGTGGCGCCAGGGTGTCTGAAGTTGGCGTGTGATGGACAGTGGCGCCAGGGTGTCTGAAGTTGGCGTGTGATGGACAGTGGCGCCAGGGTGTCTGAAGTTGGCATGTTGTAACATGCCCTGACAACTAACGAGTTGGGAGCCACTATGTCTGACAAGGGTGCCTGTTTACTACTTTTAAAGGTCAAAATAATTAAGACCTGGCACCGCAATTCTGAACAAAGCCCTTTCGGCTCCCGTGTCAATTAGCAAGTGCGGTTGCAGTGCAGTGAGCGGCTGCTAGCTAGCAAACTGTGCTTGAGGAATGTAGCGTTAGATTAGCTCAGAGAATTAATCAGTTCACAACAGTTCAGATTCAGTGTGTAAAAACGGCAGCGTATGAATATGACTGTTTAAGTTTGTGTGGCGTGTAAATAACAATCCGACTTGATCCCGACAACAACTGGAGTTCATTAAGGTCCCAAAGACATTATTAAATCATATCAGATTGTGCTAATGTTGGTTAATATTGCACCGAGTCTTGCTTGTGAAGCGCCTGCAAACTTTAGCAGCGCGCTAACCCTGAATCTGAAGCGCTTCAGTTAAGACCTGCAGAGCCCTGACCGAGTTCGGGTAACATGATACATGTAAACAACAACAATCCGATGGTGATGTGGACATTGTTCGAGGCCCAGACACCTTTTAATCAAATCAAACATCTTCACGTAATTAGCATAACAGTCTCCGCCTTCTGGATCAGAAATGTTTGGTGACTCCGCCTTTCTTTTGAAAACGTCACATCCCGAGTCCGCACATCCGCGGAGCTGATTGGTTTTCGAGGCGGTTCATTTGAAAGCGGGAGGCGAGATGTCAGGAAGGAAAAGAAAGCTGGAGATTCGCAGCTATTTTTCAAAAGAAGTGTAAGTCACTGGAGGAGAACAGTTTCCCCTTCCCGCTAATGAATCCATTCCAGTGGTATCTTAGCCAGCGGGTTCCCTCAGGGCTCATATGGCGCATCGATGACTTTGGCAGGTGACAGAAGCAGCGCAGCCGCATTGTCCCTCAGACAGCGGTGGAGTGGCAGGGCCACAGCATCAGGGGAAGCTGATGGAGCACTTGGACTTGGCAGTTTTTAGTTGCAATAGTCTATTTAAACTGATGTGCGTTACTGGTGTTTGAAATGTGAGGCGTGCTGGATCACTGCTCATGGCATCAATGTGTTCTTTATCAGGTGGCAGAAGATGCCACCTAAGTTGTTGCTCAGATAGAGGTGAAGAAGAGTCAGGGTCACAGGCAAATCTGACTTAGTTGCTACTATGTGAAATGCAAATGTTTTGCTGCTTGTGTACAATGGGTAATGTCTGACATAAACTTTGAATTGCCATGCGTGATGCATCATTTGTTAATTCATTAGGGTGCTGCAGCAATCTTGTCCCTATAAAAGTGTAGGTAGAATGGAAAGGAAAGTATAATGCACTATAACTCAAGCTCATAGGTCTTTATTATCCAGTCTTCTTGTGTCATTCGTTTCGTTTCACATCACATGAGTCATTAAGCATGTTCTGAATTGAAGAAATAAATTTGACACAATTTTCCTCGACCAGAACACCATGTGCGCTTCAGCAGAACCCTGTCCCTCCCTCCTCTCCCGCCCCTCTCCACTCTGGGCTCAACAGCACTACAAAAGGGCAATAATAGAACAACCACCAATCAGAATTCACATACATTCTGTTGCCAAGTAAAATTGTAACCTTTCAACGTGTCAAAAAAGTTCTCAAGCCCTCGTACTATTTTATCATTAGATCAATCACACATCAGCTTAAACTGGCATTCTAAAACCAGTTAAAGATCCCACAGAAGAGAGCCCACTCCCCCTGCCAGCTAGCCTAGTAAACTAGACCCACCCGCCTAGCGGCCAAAAATATTTTTGCCTACGAGTGGGTCTAGCCTTGCACCATATCAACAAAACACCCCGGGCATCAAATCGTGCCCGCCAATCACAACGCAAGGTTTTTGTTTGGATTCTTTTGGTGGGCTTTTGCAGGAGTGACGACAAAGCTGCGCGACGCTGGAGAAAGCACAACAGGAAAGATGGCTACGGCTAGTGAACAACGCGCGTTTGACTCCGCTTTGGAATCAGTTTTAGAAGAATTAGACTTGGAGTTTTGGTTGAAACATGAGCAGGAAGAGGCTCTCCGCTCATTCCTTTTCAAGAAGGACATTTTCGCTGTTTTGCCGACCGGCTATGGCAAAAGTCTGATCTACCAGCTAGCTCCGCTGGTAGCCAAAACGATGGGGCTAGTTTGTGCAGTACGAAGAATTAATAAACAGCTTTGAAACATTACTTTTTGTTTCTTATTTTCCCGTTATTTTAAATTTAAGGGAAATTATTTCACCAAACACCACTAAATAAAAACTCTCAAAAACAGTTTAAGCAAACCCTTGAAAAACACTTGAAAAAAAATGAGTGTATGTTAAGTATGTGGTACAGACTCCAAACTTGTGGTCATTATCTCCAAACTTCTTAATATCTAGAACCTGTTTATTAATTAATACGCATTTTGAAAAATTATTTATTTCAAGGCCTCCCCCACTGCTTTCTGTCGCTCTGACTACGTCACAGTCACTGTTGCGCTGATTGGTCAGAGCGTTGGCCTATACGCACAGAGACAGTTTGAAAGACAGCGGGTTGTTCCTCCCACACCCGTCGGAAATGTCTACAAGCGAGGCCAGACTAAATATTCACATTTAGTCTGGCTTGCCAGGCTACCTGCCAACCTCATGGAACGCAGTGTTTAAGGCTCCGGATGTGTTTTACTTCCATTTATGAGGGAAAGGAACATACACCCTCCCGACAGTCAGTGCACCTTTGCAGATTGGTAGAATGAATTAATCACCACATGCAAGATTTGCAATTAATCAAATGAATTTATTATTATTATTATTATTATTATTATTATTATTATTATTATTATTATTCATGAATTACTACAGTTCTGAACTTCAAATTTTAAAAGTCTGGCCTTTTAATAGAAAAAAAACAAACTTTCTATATTAAAAATAATGAAAATAGATACAACTAAACAGCCACATAAATAGATAAATTTAACAAGAACACAAGATTATTTTAATAGGAAAAAACAAACTATTAATGCAAAAAATATATTAGAAAAATAGATACAACTAGACAAACAAATAAAAATACACAAAAATAGAACAAACAAAATGATAGAATAAATTAAATGAACGTCCGTGCAAAGTAGTTTTCCCACAATATCATTAATGTCACACAACAAACTATATACAAAACAATTTGAACTATTAGGCAAACAGATAAAACTTGAATAAATAAAAGGCAAATGAATGCTTGCTTGCACGCACACACACACACACACACACACGCACACACACACACCCCATTATGAATGATGTTTTTATATTTCATTTTCACCTGTTGCCAGGTGCGTTTGGCTGCTGTTGCCTCTGAAATGTTCACAGGACCGACACCAACTTCAAAGGGACTGAACAGTCAGTCATCCTAATTCATGTGACTCTGTGCACAGATCAGCTTAAGTAGGCGACTCCATGAATTTACCAAACCAAATTTTATTCAGGATTTTTCGGACATTAAACAAGCTATATATGACTGGGGCCACGTCGAAGGACCATTTTCTGTGACTTGTGATTGATCATGAAGCTTCTCTCATCCTATACTTCTGTTCTGGAACATGTAGAAGCAGGGGCGATTCTAGCATCTGATCTTTGGGGGTGCTTAGCCCCCAGAGCTGACAGAGGCACCTGGCTTGAACAACAGTGTTTCCACGTTTATTCCGCATTTAGACAGACTTAACTAGACAAGAAGACTAGACTAGCAATTCTGCAATGTTTTAACAGAAGCTGACCCAATAAACTATGATATCTACACATTTACAACCACTGACACAAATATTTACGTTATATTTTAACAAGACCTACTACTGCATTTGTAACGTTGGAGCTATTCATTTTGAACAGTGGTAATTGTTAATTAATGTGTTGTTGTGTATTGTGTAATAAGTGTGTATTATTATGATTTTACATTAGTAAACGCGATGTTACATTAAATAAAATTGACTAACACACGGTGGTCTAGCACCATAGCACTTGTACAGCTCTGCACAAAAGTATCTCGATATGGATGATAAATGTCGTTTTTATCATTCTGTTCATAGACCAGGGAACATCAATATTGCATTATGCATATTATTGTGTTGTGTTTAACAATTGTAACTCCAGTCCGTACCTTCACATCTCGCTATGCCAGTAATACTCAGGTGCTACTTCGAGTTCCTCATCGGCGTGGAATCCAGTTAAAAAAAACACCATGTCGTAGCAAGCACTCGCGCAGACAGGCAACCCAATCAGAAGGGACGCAAGGAGGAGAGGGATTTTACTGATCATAGAACTATCACGTAACAGGTGAATTCAAGAACACACACACGCCCGCGCACACATTCATTGTGCAGTGCGCAAGGGCACTTATTTCTGACAATTACGTCCAAAAGCAGTGTTTTTGAGGGTGCTGAGCTAGGGGGTGCTCAGCTCGTTTTGGGGGGTGCTTGAGCACCCCCAAAAATAGGCTAAACACGCCCCTGTGTAGAAGGGAGAATGTACTTGCGCATTTACCCGATCGGCAATTCGTTGCCAACATGCTTGCCGCTCCTTATTGGCAGCCGCTGTGTTAGATTTTGCTCTTAATGTTGTTTTGAACTCCTCGTAGCTTTGCATTATGACAGCGCATTCTTCCTCCGTGAAGTACGGCGACCGTGCCATTGTGAACAGTGGGGATTTGCGCTGATAACCTTCCCTTTAACGTGAACGCGCATTAACCCTGATTAGGTTAACACAGGTTCAACAAATCAACTTCATAACTGGCGTCGTAGTACCGTTTAACCCCAAACAAGATAACCAGGTTTTGTCAACCCCGGTTTAGCGGGGGAACCCTGGGTTACTTCTGGGTAGGTTGACCTCCGTTCGTAGTACAGGACCCAGGTGATGCAGGAGTAAACTCTCCTCACCTGCTGATGATGGTCCTATCCCTCCTCTCACTGTTGCACATCGTTGGTTCTGCCCTCTCTTTTAAAAATCACATGAACTCCCTGTCTAAGACGGCCTTTTTGCACCTCTGGAACATTTCACATCTGGACCCCCAGATGATGAAATGCTCCTTCACGCTTTTATGACACGACGATTAGATTATTGTAATGCTCTGTTCATAGGTCTTCCAGCCAAGTCCATTGCTCAGCTTCAGCACATTCAAAACTCTGCAGCCAGAGTCCTCACCCACACTAAACACTCAGCACACATCAGCCCTGTCCTCCAGAACCTCCACTGGCTCCGTGTTCTACATCACATTCAGTATAAAATTATTCTGTCCACATTTAAAGCACTCCATGGCTACGCTCCTCAATATCTAATGGAATTATGTCAGCGCTACTCTCCCATTCGCAGTCTCAGATCTTCACCTTCTGGTCTGCTGTCTGTCCACAAATTTCAAGTTATCCACCAGGGGTTCCAAGGCATTTGGGGTCACAGCCCCCAGGCTGTAAACTTCTGTCCCTCAGAGCCTTCATGAACCTCCTTCTGTTCTCTCTCTGCTCCCTCTTTCTTCATCACTGTCATTCTGTCTGTTCCTTTTCCATGGCTTGAGCAAGTCTTCTGTCTTTTTGCCCACGTTATTCGTTTTTGTCTATTATTATTATTATTATTATAGCTGCAACGATTCACCACGGTGCACTGAAAGTCGAGTTCATACCTGCCATACCGATTATCGATCCACACAGCTGTATTTTCGTTTCGATTCGGTGACATTTTTTATTTCAATTTTTACTGATTTTATAAATGCACTTTTACCGCGTAACCATTACACTTACATTGTTAAATCGATGTGAGAAAGCGATCGGCTGGAATAGAGCACAGCTTTGCTTCTAAATAAAACGTGCAATTTGATTGGTTTGGGTCCTTGCTCTTGTCCAATCAGAGTAGCCGACACTTTACATGGCAACGCCGTTACTGGGCACCAAAATGGTGGAAGCCAAGCTTAAAGATTGTTCGTCTCATCTTAAATCGAAAGTTTGGCTACGTTTTGTGTTTTGAGAAGACACGAAGGACATTGCAACGTGCCGCACATGTTATGTTGATATGAAGTATAAGGGAGGGTCAACTACAAACCTCGTAAATCATTTAAAGCGAAAACATGACGTGGATTTAAACAAAGTGCCGCCGAATTGAAAACTGGAAGTGTTACGAAAGTGGTAAAACCAGGTCAGCGGGGACAGTTAAAACCGACTGATGTTGTCAACAGACCAAAACTGACTGTGCATGAATATTCCTAATGATTTGCTTTACCTGTTATCAGTTAGAGTTTAGAGTAACGTGACCAGACGTCCAGGTTTGACCGGGACAGTCCCGATTTTGAGTTGCGCGTCCCCAGTCCCGACAAAAGGTCCATCGGGACGCTGAAATGTCCCGGTTTACACCAAACACTAACAAACTGTCCCGGTTACAGCGACCATATATAGCCAACGAGATGTCAATAAAGCTTCTAGCAATTCAGCATCATTGTGCGTGCAGTCAACTTTACAATGTATCTATTTGTACAATGTTGCAATATAGAGGCCGCGTTATAACTTTTTTTTCACTAGCGGCTGTCGACTACTATGCGACAATGACGAAGAGAAAATGTTCATTTTCAAAAGATTTGCAGGTTGCTTACCTCTTTCTCCGAGAAGTCCAGGGTGCTGAACATGAAGCTTACTGCACACTCTGTGCTGACAACACCAACACCAACTTTGGTGGGAGAGCTAGGGCTGGCGTGAACAACGTTTTTTTTCAAATTAAACGAGGCCTCCACCAATGAGTTAGTGGGAGTGGGCTGTGCTGCACACATCGCTCACAATGCTCTCCAAACTGCTGCGGGTACCCTTCCCTGTGACATCGAGAGCTTTATTGTGAAAGTTTTTGGACATTTTCACATCATTACTGTCCGAACTGAGCAATTAAAAGAGTTCTGCGACTTCGTCGAGCACACAACAATCCTTGGGACAACTAAGACGCGGTGGCTGTCTCTAGGTCCGGCTGTCGAAAGAGTGCTGAAGCTTTATCCTGCACTGCAGTCCTACTTTGCCTCTCAAGACAGACCACCTGTGGCTATCGCTGAATTCTTACAGAACCCGCTTAATGTGGTCTGGATGTGGTTTCTGCACAATCAGCTGTCGTTGTTCAGCGATACCGTCAAGGCGCTGGAGAGGCAGAAAAACACAGCCGTGCACTCGGCCCATCACCTGCGCAACCTGCAAGGCAAACTGCAGGAGAGAAAGTTGGCTGTGTTCACAGGTCTCAAGGTACAGTAAGCATGAAAGCCCAAAGACATCTGCCCCCCTGCAGGAAAATATACAACCCCGATTCCAAAAAAGTTGGGACAAAGTACAAATTGTAAATAAAAACGGAATGCAATGATGTGGAAGTTTCAAAATTCCATATTTTATTCAGAATAGAACATAGATGACATATCAAATGTTTAAACTGAGAAAATGTATCATTTAAAGAGAAAAATTAGGTGATTTTAAATTTCATGACAACAACACGTCTCAAAAAAGTTGGGACAAGGCTGTGTTTCCCACTGTGAGACATCCCCTTTTCTCTTTACAACAGTCTGTAAACGTCTGGGGACTGAGGAGACAAGTTGCTCAAGTTTAGGGATCGGAATGTTAACCCATTCTTGTCTAATGTAGGATTCTAGTTACTCAGCTGTCTTAGGTCTTTTTTGTCGTATCTTCCGTTTTATGATGCGCCAAATGTTTTCTGTGGGTGAAAGATCTGGACTGCAGGCTGGCCAGTTCAGTACCCGGACCCTTCTTCTACGCAGCCATGATGCTGTAATTGATGCAGTATGTGGTTTGGCATTGTCATGTTGGAAAATGCAAGGTCTTCCCTGAAAGAGACGTCATCTGGATGGGAGCATATGTTGCTCTAGAACCTGGATATACCTTTCAGCATTGATTGTGTTTTTCCAGATGTGTAAGCTGCCCATGCCACACGCACTAATGCAACCCCATACCATCAGAGATGCAGGCTTCTGAACTGAGCGCTGATAACAACTCGGGCCGTCCTTCTCCTCTTTAGTCCGAATGACACGGCGTCCCTGATTTCCATAAAGAACTTCAAATTTTGATTCGTCTGACCACAGAAGAGTTTTCCACTTTGCCACAGTCCATTTTAAATGAGCCTTGGCCCAGAGAAGACGTCTGCGCTTCTGGATTGTGTTTAGATACGGCTTCTTCTTTGACCTATAGAGTTTTAGCTGGCAACGGCAGATGGCACGGTGAATTGTGTTCACAGATAATGTTCTCTGGAAATATTCCTGAGCTCATTTTGTGATTTCCAATACAGAAGCATGCCTGTATGTGATGCAGTGCTGTCTAAGGGCCCGAAGATCACGGGCACCCAGTACGGTTTTCCGGCCTTGACCCTTACGCACAGAGATTCTTCCAGATTCTCTGAATCTTTTGATGATATTATGCACTGTAGATGATATGTTCAAAGTCTTTGCAATTTTTCACTGTCGAACTCCTTTCTGATATTGCTCCACTATTTGTTGGTGCAGAATTAGGGGGATTGGTGATCCTCTTCCCATCTTTACTTCTGAGAGTCGCTGCCACTCCAAGATGCTCTTTTTATACCCAGTCATGTTAATGACCTATTGCCAATTGACCTAATGAGTTGCAATTTGGTCCTCCAGCTGTTCCTTTTTTGTACCTTTAACTTTTCCAGCCTCTTATTGCCCCGTCCCAACTTTGTGTTGCTGTCATGAAATTTCAAATGAACCAATATTTGGCATGAAATTTCAAAATGTCTCACTTTCGACATTTGATATGTTGTCTATGTTCTATTGTGAATACAATATCAGTTTGAGATTTGTAAATTATTGCATTCCATTTTTATTTACAATTTGTACTTTGTCCCAACTTTTTTGGAATCAGGGTTGTAATTTAAAAATAGGCCTCCACTACCATCTTTGTACACAACACAATAATGAAATCAAATTGAAGGCTCATCTCGTCTCATTATCTCTAGCCGCTTTATCCTGTTCTACAGGGTCGCAGGCAAGCTGGATCCTATCCCAGCTGACTACGGGCGAAAGGCGGGGTTCACCCTGGACAAGTCGCCAGGTCATCACAGGGCTCAAATTGAAGGCTGAGCAGTTAAAATAAGAGGAAAATGATCAGGTAGTAAAGGCTAAGGAAAAAAAAAAGTTTTTAGACAGTAAGTGAAATATTTCTCACCATGAGCCTATTTGTGCTAATTTTGATATGGCTTACAGCTAAAGAAAATCCCAAATTCAGCATCTCACAAAATTAGAATAATTTGTAATTTAACCAGGTATTGGGCTACTTTTGGCAGTGTGGGCAGGTGCCAAGTCCTGCTGGATGAATGAAATCAGCATCTCCATAAAGCATAATTCTTCCTACTTTGCCCTAACATTAGGCTTAGGTTATACATAGTGTGTGGAAATAAACATGAAACATTAGCCAATAAAGTGATTTAAAACTTAATTTGGAAAATTATTTGCTTTTATAGGTGAAGAATCTTCCGAGCGCCCTTGATGATCCATGAAAGGCAGGGGAATTTTGCAACACCGTCTGCGCCTTTTACGAGTGTTGCATTTCATACTTGAAGGAATGGGGAGCTCCGTTTAAGGAGACAGAGGTCCTCTCCTGGACTCTCCTCAACACTGTCCCTCAATGGGATGAGGTTGAATCGTCCCTCCAGTACGTGTCGTCAAGATTGCATCAATGTCACATTGACGAGACCCAGCTGTTTAACGAGACGTCATCTGTGCGGCTATATACCACTGAGAAGGTGGCTCAGTGGAGCGCTGATGGCAAGCCAACGGACGAGCGCTGGGCAGAGATGTTCGCGCACTTCAAAAGTAGGGAGATTCCTTACAGCAATGTCAGCCAGCTTTGCCATGTACCTACCTGGCACCAGTGCTCCAGCTGAGCAAATATTTTCACTCATGAGCAACACCTGGACTGACGAGAGGAATCGCATGACCGTGCCTACTCTCAAAGCCTTGCCGGCCAATTTTGACGATACTTGCTCACAGTTCCCCAGCAGACTCTCGGGCACGGGCGCAGATAGAGGGGGGGACGGGGGGATTCGTCCCACCCAGATTTAAATTCACCTCGTTCGGTCCCCCCCACTTATAGGGAGGAAAAAACGTCTATGCTGTCTTTCTTTGCATAAGGCAAACCTCACGGAAAAATCAAAAGACTAATTACCATTCGGTTTATTGAGGTGCACAGCAGTACAGACATAGTTGCAACTGCGCAGACTGCACAGGTTGCGAGCTCGAGCTTGGTTGCTATGGTTACCCACAAGTTTGACAGGCATATCGGGGACAGCGCCTCCTAGTTCAGGACCCCAACACGGCATGATGAAGGGTGCCAAAAGGCAGAAAACGATTGCATCGTTTAAAAAAAAAAAGACTGTAAGTAAACTGTGCCTTACTTTATCATATCACCTTGCAATTTTTTGATAGTCTGTTCAAAGTAATGTCGTAGTGAAAGTAAAATCATACGGAGTAGAGAAGCCTTTCTGGTAGCCTCCTCCTTTCGGTGGTAGCCTGTAGATACAGTGCTCAGAAGGCAGTTTTAATGTTTAATCTGGCGTTCCCTGCCATAATTTCAGCGAGCATATTGTTTCATAAGGAAACTTTGCGAAGAGTTGTTGACTGACTGCCGCTCACGCAACACACAGGCATAGTTAGAAAGTCAGGATAGCCCAGCCTCTCGCTATGTTTAACAGTTGGAACTTAGCGGTTTTAAAACTAGTTTTGCAGTTTTGCAATTTCTGTGCGTGATGATAATGTGTAAACTTTGGATTTCCATAGGCTATGTTAAAATGTTATCATTGTCCTGGCCTGCAGGTAGTTCCTGGTGATGGCAGTGAGGGAGGTGAAATAACATGTATACACACTACCATTCAAAAGTTTGGGGTCACCCAGACAATTTTGTGTTTTCCATGAAAAGTCACACTTTTATTTACCACCATAAGTTGTAAAATGAATAGAAAATATAGTCGAGACATTTTTCTGGCCATTTTGAGCATTTAATCGACCCCACAAATGTGATGCTCCAGAAACTCAATCTGCTCAAAGGAAGGTCAGTTTTATAGCTTCTCTAAAGAGCTCAACTGTTTTCAGCTGTGCTAACATGATTGTACAAGGGTTTTCTAATCATCCATTAGCCTTCTGAGGCAATGAGCAAACACATTGTACCATTAGAACACTGGAGTGAGAGTTGCTGGAAATGGGCCTCTATACACCTATGGAGATATTGCACCAAAAACCAGACGTTTGCAGCTAGAATAGTCATTTACCACATTAGCAATGTATAGAGTGGATTTCTGATTAGTTTAAAGTGATCTTCATTGAAAAGAACAGTGCTTTTCTTTCAAAAATAAGGACATTTCAAAGTGACCCCAAACTTTTGAATGGTAGTGTGTGTGTATATATATATATATATATATATATATATATATATATATATATATATATATATATATATATATATATACACACACAATATATATATATATATATATACACACACACACAAAATGGAATCATTTGTTGACAACTCAGTCCCCCCCAGTTCAAAAATCCTATCTGCGCCCCTGCTCTCGGGCAATAAAAGCGCTACTGGAGCAAATTCACTCATGTAAATATATGCAATAAAATGGCATCTTCTTTAGGCTGCTGGGCCATAGAAGGTTCACGCTGCACGCTGCATGCTGCACGCTACACGTTCACGTGAAGAACCGGACCCTGGGCCATTAAACTTCATGCTTGGATGTTCACGTGTTGCGTCTGTTCTACTTTGACCGAGTAACCAACAATATGGACTCTTCGGATGACGACGATTGCCTCATTCTGCTTTTACTGAGACAGAGGAAGAGAAAAAGGAACAGAATTTGGAGCCGAGAACACTTCCTTCTGAGAGAAACCCGTGGTGAATTTCACCGAACATTCTATAATCTGCTTGACAATCCCGATGAAGAACTATTTTTCAATTATACCATTCAATTATATTTTTTCTGAAGTTTTCCCCTGAAAGCATAGCGTTATCTCCCTAGACCCGTTCTGATTGGCTGGCGTGGCGGTGACCGCATGCATTGACTGGAATTTCCATCTTCACGCCTAGAAAAAAGTGTGCATGTTCATTTCACGCTTCACGCGTGAAGTGTGCAGCGTGCAGCGTGCAACGTGAACGCCGTTCTATGGCCCAGAGCAAGTCATGCTACGTTTGTCCACTTTTCTTTACACGCGTGTAGTGTGCAGCGTGCAGCATGCAGCGTGCAGCGTGAACCTTCTATGGCCCAGCAGCCTTAGGGTGGGTGGGTTGGGTGGCTGAGTTTCTGAAACATTTTTTGTTGTCCTTCATCTGTCTAATCTGTGTCACAGATTGTCTTGACTTGTTTGCAGGGTTCCCACTCTAAGTCAGATTTAAAATCCCATGACTTTTCCATGACCATAAAACAGAATTTCCATGACCACTTCCGTGAAAGGAAATGACATTAAAAAAGGGCAAAAACTGAACATTATTTTCACCCCTTGAGCTGTTCTTTGTCTGTATGAAGTTATACACAAACACACGTATGCACAACATAAGTGTAAATGGCAGAAATGACCACCCTTTTCGGCTGAAAGCCCTGCAAGTATAAGGTAAAGAAAAACAATTAAAACAATTTATTATTTACAATCATTTATTCTGCAAAAAATTCATACACAATGTCAACACTGCACCCATCAAATGCACAGTGTAAATGTAATGTCAACATCACAGCATGGCAACAAACATTGAACATGAGAAATGATAACCTATTTACATGTTTTCCCTTTGGTGTAATTTAAATGTTTGCAAGAAGTTTTTGCTTTTCAACAAGTGCCTCGTTTAGTTTTTTCATTTCTTCATATTTTGTTTTAGCGGACTGCCTAAGGCTATTTGATTTGGCAATGTAAGTAAGATCGCCAAGATCTTCTGCTTTTTGTCCAAAGTCATCTGCAGATTTCTGCAAAGATGCAGCATCTTTCTCTAGTCGTGCTTTCTTTCGTTTCAGTTCATCAATCCCATCAAAAACAGCCTTCCTTTTTGTGTGCAGTATTTCTTTTTCTTTGTCTTTTTTCTGTTCCTCAAGATGGTGTAGATATCGTTGCCTCACTAGGGATGCCGATTTAAGTAAGGCCTTTGTGACCACAAAATTGCTGACCCCCCCGACCTCAAATGGCCACAGACCAGTCTCTGTGCACTGTAGCTGCCTTCCTTCATATTTTCAACTTCTATTTGTCTATTAATTGAAAAACCCCTTTCGACTGACACATTGCCATGTGACAGCAATAACAGAGGTGCTACCACACTCCAGAGTTTGTCAATTTTTGTCCCCTGCCATAGTTGTGTACAAAAGGGTATCTACCCTGCCTGTGGCAGGATTGAAATCAGCAAAATCTGAATTTCTTGACATCACGCACAAACACCCTGTATTGTTTTACCACATCAGTTATTTTCATCCAATCTTTTAACGTTAGTCATGACTTTCAGAATTCTTTTCAGTTTTGTGATGCAGGCTTCCCCATTCTCTGCCATTCTCCTAGGATCTAGGCAATCCATGTTGCGTACTAGACTGTAATGCAGGGGTGACTTTTCTTGTAATTTCCCTGCAAGGGACTGCAAGGATTTCCTGCACTCCTTCCTAAACTCCAATTCTGCCCTTTCTGAGATTTTTTTTTGTGGACACAAGGTTTTTCAGCACCTTTTCGGCACAGAAGCCAACATCAACTTTACTTGCATGCGCAAGATTGTTTGTCAGTGATGTCTAATGACATCACTTTACCAACTGTGTTGGCATTAGCCATTACATCAGACTTCATAAAGCGCACCATAATTGAGGACATTAAATTAAACAGATCTTCCCCCCAGAAACGGGATCATAGGGCGGTCTGTTTGGTATTGAGTCAAACGGTGCAACCTCTTGAGAACGATAAAAGAAATGCCAGCTTTGCAGGCATGAGGGGATCTGTGCACCCCTCTTTGACAGTAAGGTAGCTCATAGTTGCTGGCTTTGAGAATTTGCCAGCCTCGACTGCATGGACATATGTTGTCAAATCAGGAAGAATCCTTAACATTGTCAGTAACAGGCACATTTTCGACCCATCTAATTTTGCAGAACTTCAGTGGCATTAAGGGAGAGGTTTGTCCTATGGCTTTTGCATAATCCTCTCTCCGCGCAGGAGAATCTTTCAGTAGCCAGTATGCACTGCTGAGAAACTGGTCTAAATTCCATTGGGCAGCATCTGCACCCTTTTTGAAAGCGCCATGTAAAATATGTAAGCCACAGCTACCCACATTTAGTAGGCAGGTGTTCACATTCTCCATTTCTGTTTGTATGAGTTTGTGGAATTTCAAATTTACATTAGGTCCATCCATTGACAGTTGTACAAGATTTTTCTAAGTTAACCCTTCTGTTGCCTTGTGGAAGACCTCCACCATGTCCTCAGCAGTAGAGTGTCCCATGAAGTCAGAACTGAAATAACGGGTAACCACAATATCATTGTCCCAAAATTTCACGTGTATGTCCATCTGCTTGGATTGTGTTTTCAGATTCAGGCTCTCAAACAGCAAAACATACCCATTCTGTGCTGATTTAATCCTGTCCATTACCAGTGACTTGCAGTATGGTGCAAGACCGAAAACAGTCAAATAAGAGGACTTTGTCTCTCCACATTGAAAGCTGCTGGCAATGTTGCTGTCTGGAAACATCCTCCTGAACAGAGAACCTGCAAACACCAACAAGAAAAGAAGATATACAAGGATATAATATAACTCTGCAATATTAATTGAAATGCATTGCATAATCATAACAGCTATTCCACTTACATGTCACACTCAAAATAATTAACTTCAGTGTTTTAATATGACAATGATTGGGGCACTAGAGCTGTGGCTGTGAGATTTTTTTGTGCTGGCCCACAATTTATTAAATAAATAATTCTTACATTAAGTTGAATCACCTTGTGTTATAGCACAGTAAACTAGACGAACGATTGTATCAATAGAGACATACACATCTTTAAGTTTAATAGTAGCAGTGCATTTCTGTGTCTAAAATCTTGGACGCTACTTCTGAAACCAACCGTGACTGTATTACATGTTTCCAGTGAATGTGGTTAATACAGCACGGGGAAGGGGGGTTGCAACTTTGATCTGAAAGTGGCCGCTGAGTTTAGCTTAGATTCATACAAGTTTTGTGACCTTAATGTTTCCTTGAGCTAATTAGTCCTACCAGGTAGCCCGCTGCATTCGTCATTTCAACAGAGAATACCGCACTATGGTTGTAAAAAAAAAAAAACGAGCACTTCACTCTTGATAAGCGACAGCTCGGAACGAATGGTTTGAAAGTCAGAGCTGCTTGACAGTGTTGCCAGTTTCCCGCCCAATTGGGCTGTTTAGGATGGCCGTCTGCCGGTAAAAAAGGGCATTGGGTGGGTTTTTCTGTAGATTTATGGCCATAGAAATCAATAGAATTTGGTTTAAATTGGGCAGGATTTGGTGCCTCCAGGCGTTTTTTGAGCATTTTTTGGGCTGGAAATCATCAGTCACATCTGGCAACCGTGCTGCTTGAGCCACTCTCGGAGTGGCAGTTTATGAACATACCCAACCATTTAGCTAGCCAAGATAACAGCCCATGGAAGCATGGTTGATGGTTTATGCTTGCGTCTACATTTAAATCGACGTTCATTCAGACCACTAACACTACTGTGCATATTCTGTCAGATTTACCAAGGGAAATTAAATCGCCAATGTTTTTGACACCACCAAACATAGTACTACTAATGCATCTAAACTTACAGGCTAAGTTGGCTAACATTAGGTGCTACATTGCATACGTACCGCTCTTTTCCGAGGACCTGTATGACCAGTGGGACTCCATCAGCTTCAGACACCACAGGATTTCAGCCTCCAGAGTTTTTGCTGGTATTAGACCCAGGTGTTCTCGGCTGCTGCGTCGCGTGGTGCCAACATCGCTGGAGGAGGGGGTGGGAGCAGCTTCAGGCTCAGGCTCTCTTGATGGCTGAACTAGCATCGCTGTTCTGCTAGGCTGTGACGAGGTCGATGCTCTCACCGCCCGGAGCCGTGCAGCATTTTTTCCAGTCGCGTGGCTCCGCAGTGCGTACTCTCCCATATTTGAGAGAAATATGACTGTTTTACAAACACTACATTTAGCCCCGTGGTCGTCAATTCACGATAGTCAGCCTTTGAACGAGTCATTTTCGAGCCAGCTTTCTTGGAACCTGCATTTGCCAGGCATGTTTGCCTCAACTGACAGAGTCCCGGGCTTCTGTGGGCTCAAAGACTTTGCATTCTAGAATGTTGCACATTTTAGAGCGTGAAACATTGTAGACTAAACGAAAACCTTAAGAAACAACGTTGGAGACTAAACAAAAATAAGAAACAAAATATACTCAAATTTTGCTTCTACACTACTGTTGAGAAAATTCCATGATATTCCATGACTGTGCATGCAAAATGGTCAAATTCCATGACTGGAAAAACCTTTATTGAAATTCCATGATATTCCAGAAATTCCATAACCCGTGGGAACCCTGTGTTTGATGCTGTTGTCAACTCAGGGTTCACATTTTCAAAACGGTTAATAGCCGACACTGGTTAAGATTAACAGAGGCATTTGGGGTAAAGGTTCGGAGGTGACAACGATTGAGGCTCATGCGCTCCTTCCTGTTACAATGCATAGCCTATTGTTAAAAACAAAAGTTCATCGCATAAAATGTTGATGTTAATATGCAAGCAATGCATTTTCACAAAGGTGAAATAAATCAGTTGAAGTTTAGGCTATTGAGGTATTTCACCTGACGTCACAGGGTCACGTGACACCCCGGTGTCCGCCATTTTGGACGGCAAGCTAGCTAATGTCAACAACAGTAGCTGGTATGTTACTGTAGCAATGTTTACGTTCAGTCATTTGGATGACTGTTAAAACCTTTCAGTCTCAAGTTTTTCCTTTACTGGATTTACTAGTATACTGAGCCAGCGAGCCCCGGAGCGCTAGCTAGCCGGCCGGCCAGCCAGCCCCGGAGCGCTAGCTAGCCGGCCGGCCAGCCCCGGAGTGCTAGCTAGCCGGCTGGCCAGCCCCGGAGCGCGCTCAGTAAACTAGTAAATACAGTAAAGGAAAAACTTATAACGGGCCATGTCTCAACAGACTAAGAAGTTATTTCAATGACATTTAATAACATTTTGTTTATCCTGAGGACCGAAAGTAAATGAAAATGTGAACAAACCTTAGCTGTAATAAGATGGCGACCACCGGCTCCAGGGACGACCCGCTGATGTAGGCATGTTACCCAGCCTGACACAAAATATTTGTAGGCATCCAAACTCTTATACGCTTTCAGATCAATACCTGTGTATGGCGATGGGTTTTTAACGACATAGGTATACAGATCATGTGGGCCGAAGTCAGGTAAAGACGAGGGCTTCGTGTACTTCCGTACGTCAGTGAACAATCCTGGTGGAAGCAGGTAAACGTCGTTCTCTAAGCCTGCTAACCTCAATTTTTGCAAATACCTCTCCCTCTGCTCGCCCTGTAAATGCCCTACGTCACTGGATAGTGAAGGTGTTTTCTGCATCTCGCTCCTTTGTCTTTTATGTTTTTCGTTTGTCGCCTTCCTCGCATTCAAACTGATTCGAGCCGTGACGTCCAAAATGGCAGCATCACATGACTTGGTCACGTGAGTGAAATACCTCAATTGGCCTATTCCCCATCACCACATCTGCTGTCTGATTTTCTTACTTTAACTGAATTGTGATAGAAGTACATGTAGAGAACAAGAAAACACTTGATTATTCTCTGAAATGTTGATAAAAGTGAGCTTGTACAGAATGATGAAAGCACCTGTCTGAGCCGGTTTGAGCCGCGCATTTTTACATCAAAACGCGTGTGCGTGCGTATCACGGTCACGCGCAAAGTGTCCCGGTGTTAGACTCGGGAAATCCGGTCCCCCTGCCTTTATGGGGGGGGGGGGGGGGGGGGGGGTTTAGCTGCCTGGCTATCAGGAACAACAACTGTTGGTTTCATTCCAAATTCCCTTGCGACTGTCCCTCATAACTTTTCCTCCTGCAGCTAGTCGGCGGATCTCTGCGCTTCAGCTGCAGTTTGGAAAAACTGGCCCTTGTCATCATGTGCGAACCGCAGCACAGCAGGATAAAGCATCCTGTAGGGTGGAGGGCCCCAACCCCCGGGCCGGTACCGGGCCGCACTCAAACAACCAGCATTATTTTTTTCACGGTCCAAATCCTGCGCTCTGATTGGCTGGCGTATGGACCCCGGTTACTCTGGCGACTCGCTCGGTCACAACAACAAACATAGGAGCATTTATCAACATTTATTTTTTTTCAAATAAGATTTTATAAGATTATCAAAAACCTTATAAATGTTTGCCAGCATTTCTCAGGAGAACAGCATTAATTTTACAGCATGGATAGCGATAACGGCAGTGTTAGGGTGACCAGATTTCACTAGTCTGAAACCGGGACACTTTTGCGCGTGACCATGCTCGTGCACGCACACCTTTTTTTACGTAAACGTGACACTCAGAGGTGCTCTTATTTTGTTGAAGCTCACATTTATCAACATCTCACATGAAATAAAAAACAGGCATGTTGTTATCTAGTAGCATAGTGGGATACAGATCAGTTAAATTATGGTCAGACAGCAGATGTTGTAATGGCTGAGAATAGGCCAGGCTATGTCCATAGGCCACATTTACACTGATTTATTTCACCTGTTTGTGAGAACACCAAGAAGAATGCATATGCACATGTAGGCTACATCTCTAAAATTGTATGCACTATAGCATGAACTTAAAAAGTAGATATGTGACCTCAACATAGCCTCGGTCAGAATCAACCTTCCTAACCATTCCCCACAACTGAATGAATAAAGCAAGATGTGGACAAAAGTGAACGCTTTAATGGAAGCTGCAACAAGCTGTTCAACACAGCAATATGGCCAAACTGTCAGAATGGTATGTTAAACAGAAACAAACAAAAAAAAAAAGAGATAAGTGACTTGAGAATATATACTACGGAAGCCGAGAGAGGCCCTTCATATAATTTTTTTTTATTCACCTTGTTATCCCGAGATAATGACAATTAATTCAGGATCTTGAGAAAACACAGCTAATTCGAGATAACAAAATTTCATGATCGAGTAAACAGCTGAGAAATGGTTCATTCAGGTGCGCCAAGAGACTTGTGATATGCTGA
The DNA here is from genome assembly GCF_027579695.1 of Neoarius graeffei. NCBI lineage: Eukaryota > Metazoa > Chordata > Actinopteri > Siluriformes > Ariidae > Neoarius > Neoarius graeffei. The sequence goes on along the minus strand of NC_083570.1, from coordinate 125,303,039 downwards.
CTTTGGGGCTATTTCTCATTCTGTATAGACGCAACTTTGGTCATTAGAATATCTGGAATAATCTGGAATAATCACCTAATAAGGCAATATTTTGATCAGGGGTTGACACAGGGAGAGATTGCATTAAGTCGTTTAATAAGGGATAATTTCAAAATTAGTCCGCGGCACCTCCGCAGAAGACTGGCCCGGCTTCGCCTCTACCGACGGAGATCCAGTGATCCGGCTGAGATCTCGAAATAACGGTTTTATTTTCTCGAGATCTCGAATTAGTTGTGTTGTTTCCTCGAGATCCTGAATTAATTATGTCGTTATCTCGGGATAACAAGGTGAATAAAATAATTTTAAAAAAAGAAGATTATATGAAGGGCCTCTCTCAGCAATACAGGAGGAGAGGGGCGACAGCCCGAGGAAAGCCCCCACAGGAGCGCACAGCATTTGCAGCATAGGCTACCCAACTCAGTACAAGAACAAAGCACTTACAGTGTGTGCAGTCGGCTTCGTGCGCATTGTTCTGCACCTCTCGGAGGAAGGGGTAGGTGCCCTGTAAATCTTTGGAAAAGGTACATTTTCTTTTCGGCATAATTGCTGCGGCATTACTGCTGCTAGCTGCTAGACAAAGAACATTCGCGCCAGTTAATGTTTATTTTATTGTTGCATGGCAACCCGTTCTGTTGTCTGGAATAATGTGGCTAAATAAACACCCATGCCACAGGGCCAGGGGGCAGTAACCAGGAAAGTTTGCGATTCCTGTCAATTCATCAAAATAGTAAATGCAGACATTTCTCCGCTAATGATTCCCACGCTGCTCAGTCGCAAACGTCACGAGTGGCGAAAACCGGGACATATCCGTGTCCTGACAGACTTTTGTCGGGACTCGGGACACACAACCCCAAATCGGGACTGTCCCGGTAAAACCGGGACGTCTGGTCACCCTAGACAGTGTTCACAGCGAGAGCGAGTTTTACTGCCCTGAGGAAGAATTAAAAGAAAACATTTCAGCAGAAAGCTAAAAACCTGTAACTTGCTAACAGTTTGATCTCATTAGTTAATGAGGCCCATTTTGGACCATGTTATCCTTGTAAATATTACATGAGGTAAAAACTTTAAGCCAGTACAATCTCTTCTTCAAAGTTTCACCAAATGGCTTTATTTATGCAATACAAAAGGTCATAATTGAGGTTTTTCACCCACGTGACCAAGTCATGTGATGCATCGTTAGGCTGCCATTTTGGACATCACGGCTCGAATCAGTTTGAATGCGAGGAAGGCAACAAACGAAAAACATAAAAGAAAAAAGAGCGAGATGCAGAAAACACCTTCACTATCCAGCGACGTAGGGCATTTACAGGGCGAGCAGAGGGAGAGGTATTTGCAAAAATTGAGGTTAGCAGGCTTAGAGAACGACGTTTACCTGCTTCCACCAGGATTGTTCACTGACATACGGAAGTACACGAAGCCCTCGTCTTTACCTGACTTCGGCCCACATGATCTGTATACCTATGTCGTTAAAAACCCATCGCCATACACAGGTATTGATGTGAAAGCGTATAAGAGTTTGGATGCCTACAAATATTTTGTGTCAGGCTGGGTAACATGCCTACATCAGCGGGTCGTCCCTGGAGCCGGTGGTCGCCATCTTATTACAGCTAAGGTTTGTTCACATTTTCATTTACTTTCGGTCCTCAGGATAAACAAAATGTTATTAAATGTCATTGAAATAACTTCTTAGTCTGTTGAGACATGGCCCGTTATAAATTTGCTGTTACCAGGCAATGACCAAGAACTGTATCATTAGGGTCGGTGTCTGTGTTGTAGCAGTATACTAGCAGCTAGCTGTTAGCACTAGCTAATGTCAACAACATAGTAGCTAGTATGTTACTGTAGCAATGTTTACATTCAGTCATTTGGATGACTGTTAAAACCTTTCAGTCTCAAGTTTTTCCTTTACTGTATTTACTAGTTTACTGTAATTATGATCCGGCAGCTATTTACACCAGATCCAGTGTAAATAGCTGCCGGAGCGCGCTCCGGCTTGCTCCCCCTCAAATTAAGCAGCACGCTCCGGCTTGCTCCCGGAGTGCTCCGGCTGAGGTTCCGGAGCGCGCTCCGGCTTGCTCCCCCTCAAATTAAGCAGCGCGCTCCGGCAGCTATTTACACTGGATCTGGTGTAAATAGCTGCCGGATCATAATTACAGTAAACTAGTAAATACAGTAAAGGAAAAACTTGAGACTGAAAGGTTAACAGTCATCCAAATGACTGAACGTAAACATTGCTACAGTAACATACTAGCTACTATGTTGTTGACATAAGCTAGCTTGACCTTCAAAATGGCGGACACCGGGGCGTCACGTGACACTGACGTCAGGTGAAAAACCTCAGTACTGTAGGACTTCGGTCGAGCAAAAACATGGCTGAATCCTGAGTGACTCCTATTTGTATAAATAGGGCACTACATAGGTGGCAGAATGTAGTTGTTTTCCTGCCATGGAAGTGCACTTGTATACCGAGGAGGAAGCCATTTGCATTACAGCCGTGAATGAGGATTCAAAATGACCCAATTTACACCAGTGGCTATTAATGCCACCACAGGTTCTATGGGCAACTAGTGACATGAAAATCAGGAAAACGAACCAGGAAAATAAAATAAAAAAAAAAGTTAAGGAAATTATTTTTACAAAGTCACCAATAAAAACAATTAGAACCAGATAAAAAAAAAAACAGGCAAACCAGACAGCAGAAGCAAAGTGCTACATGCTAAATTAAATAAATCAGTCTGTGAGCAAAAGGCAATCAGACGAGTATACAAGCACTCAGCAAAATACTGCGACCACAGAAAAACACTGCAATTTATGGACTGAGACAGAAATCAAAAACAACAATTCCTCATGTCATCATCAGTTCATCTCATTGTGCAAAAAGGGCAAACACATCCTTGCCAAAACACCGCAGGCTACTGCACTACATCACTTACAGCAGGTCAGGAAAACAATTAGGGCTCAGCAATTACGCTACCATCCTTCCCCATCACACACAGCAGGGCGAGTTTAGATGTAAACCTTGCATACACACCGCTAATACACACATCCACTCACTCACACTCAGCTTAACAAGCGGGGGAGAAATAATCAATCCCCCGAAACACATCCGCCATACACAACACAAACCAATAACACTGCTGGCCTCTCAGCCACCGCTGCCGGACGTGGGCTCCTTATAATAATTCAAGTAAAGCGCGCAATACCCAAATACAACTTACCCGTTCCCAAAACGAGCAGCCGCACAGAAATCTAGCCCACGGCAGCCTGTGGCAGACAGCTCAGCAGCCCCTCTCTGTCCCTGCTCTCCCGAACAGTAAAATAGAACTCGCTTTTATACCAGTCCCTGCTCATCCGCCAACAACTACCACAGGCGCGCCCTCATCCGCCAACAACTACCACAGGCGCGCCCTCATCCGCCAACAACTACCACAGGCGCGCCCTCATCCGCCAACAACTACCACAGGCGAGCCCTCATCCGCCAACGACTACCACAGGCGCGCCCTCATCCGCCAACGACTACCACAGGCGCGCCCTCATCCGCCAACAACTACCACAGGTGCGCCCTCATCCGCCAACAACTACCACAGGCGCGCCCTCATCCGCCAACAACTACCGCAGGCGCGCCCTCATCCGCCAACAACTACCGCAGGCGCGCCCTCATCCGCCAACAACTACCACAGGCGCGCCCTCATCCGCCAACGACTACCACAGGCGCGCCCTCATCCGCCAACGACTACCACAGGCGCGCCCTCATCCGCCAACGACTACCACAGGCGCGCCCTCATCCGCCAACGACTACCGCAGGCGCGCCCTCATCCGCCAACAACTACCGCAGGCGCGCCCTCATCCGCCAACTACTACCGCAGGCGCGCCCTCATCCGCCAACAACTACCGCAGGCGCGCCCTCATCCGCCAACAACTACCGCAGGCGCGCCCTCATCCGCCAACAACTACCGCAGGCGCGCCCTCATCCGCCAACAACTACCGCAGGCGCGCCCTCATCCGCCAACAACTACCGCAGGCGCGCCCTCATCCGCCAACAACTACCGCAGGCGCGCCCTCATCCGCCAACAACTACCGCAGGCGCGCCCTCATCCGCCAACAACTACCGCAGGCGCGCCCTCATCCGCCAACAACTACCGCAGGCGCGCCCTCATCCGCCAACAACTACCGCAGGCGCGCCCTCATCCGCCAACAACTACCACAGGCGCGCCCTCATCCGCCAACAACTACCACAGGAGCGCCCTCATCCGCCAACAACTACCGCAGGCGCGCCCTCATCCGCCAACAACTACCACAGGCGCGCCCTCATCCGCCAACAACTACCACAGGCGCGCCCTCATCCGCCAACAACTACCACAGGTGCGCCCTCATCCGCCAACAACTACCACAGGCGCGCCCTCATCCGCCAACAACTACCACAGGCGCGCCCTCATCCGCCAACAACTACCACAGGTGCGCCCTCATCCGCCAATGAATATGAAACGGCTTCAGGTGCACCTGTGACACCAGCGCGGCTGAACCCCGCCCCCAGCGCTCCGCGCACCAGCCGACAAGGATTCAAAATGGCGGCTCGGCTCGGTTTCCCCTTTCGGGCGCTCTCGTTTTCTGTTAGAATTTGGTAAAGAGAAAGATAAATATACAATCTGTCACTGCAGGGGAAATGACAACTGTGTTCCAGCGGGCGGATAAAGGAGCTGCATTTAAAGGCCCGGTCACACAGCGCTTTACGGCTTTATCACGGCCAAAACCCGTCAAAAAGTGCTCTCCCGTGTAGCAGACGATGTTGTTCGTGTTGATGTCGAAGTTAAGACGTGTTACAGCCTCATCGCGTCTGTAGCACTGCTGATCACGTGTTGGGCGCGGACGTAAAACGGGCACTCCACTGCCATAGCACTGCCAAATCACGGGTAACCGCGGCTCAGCGTCGTTGGAAGAGCGGCTTGCTGCGCGTATAAAAGCGGTCGCGCACGGCTGGTCTTCACAGTTGCCGATCCAGATCTCTTAGGCTGGTGTCAGTCTCTGCACAATTTCATCGTACATCGCAGGAGGCATCCTCATAAAGTTCTGAAAGGCTCTTGGATCTTCGTTACGCAGCTCGACCATGAGACGGTCGTAAAGCCCAAGCTGAGGTCTCCTCGCAATCCAGTCACGCACCCAGATGTTCCGTACCACCCTCCTCCTCCTCCTTCTTCTTCTCTCAGCAAGGATATGTTGAGCCTGTATCAGTTGGTTCTGTTGGTGCTGGAGCATTAAGATGAGGACATCACAGCGTTGAGGGTTCATGTTCACCCCTTGACATCTAGACTGCAAGTGCCGAGGTCTCAGAAAATTACGGTATTTACATGCCGCAAATCAGAAGTGATGCAGAAGTGATTAGACAGTGATCAATCGAATTTAGAACTTGTTTGAGACGTCGTTTAACGGGCTTAGACAGTGCTATGTACGCGGAAAAATCCATTTCTCAGTGATAAGCCGCTAAACACACGCTATATCCCGTGATACCAACGCGTAACACCCGTCCGATGACCGTGCTCTGCCCGTGATAGACCGCCAAACTTTCGCGTCTTACCACGTCTCCCCAAGTTTTAATAACGGCCGGGACACTGATTATCACGTGTTTTTCACCTGTGTTGCACGTCTTTACCACGTGTGCCGGCCGTGGTTGTCCGCGGTCTAAAGTTTTGAGCAGTCCAAAACTTTTTGCCGCGTCCGACGCCGTTCCGATTTTCCCCTGCGTCCTGTCACGTCTGTATATCGACTGTAACACGTCTTAACTTCGACATCAACACGAACAACATCGTCTGCTTCACGGGAGAGCACTTTTTGACGGGTTTTGGCCGTGATAAAGCCGTAAAGCGCTGTGTGACCGGGCCTTAAAGCCCAACTGGGTTTGCGGGGACAGAGGTCTATTCCTGAAATTACTTTTAATGGTGTTTCAACTGAATATCATCAGTTTAAAAAAAAATCCTGTGTGTGGCAAGAGTGGGAATAGTTTAAGCGTGTTTAATGGTTTGATCTGGCCCAAGCAATGAGGACAAAAGATCCCCTAACCATGTAGCGTATGGAACTGAGATACATTAACAATCTGGCATCCGTTACACCGACACACAAACATTCTGGGAAAAATCAGTACACACCACCATGTTTCAGGCAAAGTTACCCAAGGCAAACACAAGCTGAAACTTTCCACTCTATTGCTTTGGCTTATCGAATGATTTATTTTTAAAATCACAAACAAGGCAGGCTACAACTGCGCTGCTGCACATGCAGTCCGGAGTAAACCTGAAAAGCAAACCCGATCTGCTCAGAGAGTCAATGAGCTCCTCCTGAGCTCCTCCTGAGCCTCTTTCAACATGTTGAATACAGGGTTTTGATGGCGCGTCCTATATGGAAAGCCACTAGAGGCAAAACATGGCCACGTTCACATTACACCACAGGTTCCTGAATGTGGTCCTGGAATGCACCATTTTCCCCTGGTTCAGCTATAATCAGCTAATTAACTAATTATACAACAGTTCAGTAATATACAGACTCACTAATTTGATTGGCTGAGCAGCGTTCCGTTAGTGCCTATGTTTAGTATAACCGAACTGGGACGTTACCCCTTTTCGACCCACAGAGAACGGATTCTGTTCTTGTTCAAAGAATCCTGAATGGAATTGGTTCAAGAACCTGTTCCCTGTTGGTCGAAAAGGCGTACCTACTCATTCGTAAGGTTTTTTTTTTTGTAGGCTGTAGCCACGATGTCCTCATGTTGTCAAAATCAGTGTAACACATCTCTCATAACCCGGGATGGAACAGTACCATCGTGTGTGTGTGTATTATTTACCAGCTGGGGGGTCCGTATCGTGAAATACCGTGACCGAGGTCTTGAAAATACTGACTAAGGCCTCTGGGCCGAGGTCACGGTATTTCACAATACGGACCAACCTTAAGCTGGGAAATCTCATCTCATCTCTCATCTCATTATCTCTAGCCACTTTATCCTGTTCTACAGGGTCACAGGCAAGCTGGAGCCTATCCCAGCTGACTACAAAGTTCGAAAATGTAAATTTAACAGCTTCATGAAAGTGCGCTGATGGTTACCATGGAAACCCCGTGTCTTCTGCACTGCGGTCCTCCCCCGAGTCGCGCGTGCGCTCATTCGCTTTTGTGTTCTTGGTCTCAGAGCCACGCGCACCAAACAGAGACAGAATCAACGTTTAACATCATTAACAATGCACTTTTTACGGAGACATTTTAATGTTATTCTTTATTTTTTTATCCAGTTGAATATTTAGCATACAAATGTATTTTCAGCTCTTAAAAATGACTGAGGCAGACCTGCCAACCTGTACGCATCTTGCTACGAATTTTTACCTCATTGTACGACTGTACATTTTCACATTAAAAAGTATGCATATCGTCCGAACTCGCATTTCAGTCAAGTTCTCGCTGAAGTTGATACCGCTGATCTGTGAGAAAACTCAAAGCCACAATGGAACGCTTTGCCCAATCCCCCCGCCCCTCTTCCAGAGCGTGTGGCTCTGCCCTCTTCACCCCCTCCTCTTCCTCCTTCGCGTCTCTGACATAGACATATAAATATAGACGCCGCCTTCTGCGTAGAATCATACGTCATCCTCGCCGCCATATTGGATGTGGCAAAGTGGAGATTCTTCAACCGTCTCTGGTATAGCGTCTAGACAGTAGCCGAGAATAAAGATGCCTCATTCATGTGCTGCGTTTAACTGTACCAACAGGTTTACCGTCCAAACGAGATCACATGGGATTACCTTTCACAGGTGAGACTGGAAAAATACTTTTCATTACTGTTCCTTCAGTCTTCAGTTTCCCAGCTCATCTCCACCGGGTAGGTGTAGAGTTATAAGCAGTAAGAATTAGATAATACAGTGCCACACTATGATGAACGTTTTTAACCTTTCTGAATGTGAAGGAATCAGTGATGTATTTTGATTTGGTATGACGTTAGAACCTGGCTGAACTCAGTTTGGCGCTCATTCAGCTCACTTTATTCAACGAGAGTAGGTCTGTGTGGTGACTCAATAAATAAAACAGTACATTTTTATTTTCATTCACTATTTCCAGTTTTTCCACTATTTCCATCATTTATCATATTCAGTCTTGTAGGTTGGTTATTGTGGCCTCAGGTTTTGGTAGCTTGCTACGGTATGCTGACTGATTAGCTTACCTGAGCTATCTATCAATCACATATCTGTCGCTAGTTTGCAGTGTACAGGGTATTTCGCACATTATTTATAACCATCACATTAAAAGTTATATATGTTGTTTCGATGCCTATTTGTTTCCCAAATATATACGTGTGTGTCTTAATGGGTGAATAAAAGGCATCGAGTTAAACATTATTGTAGAAAGGGGCTTTATGAAGTTCAGTCCATTTACTTGCATTGGTTTACGGGGAAGATTTGCCACATCCAATATGGCGGACACTCTGACGTATCCCAGCAACGGGGCCACCAGGCTCAATGTGGCGTCTATGTTTATATGTCTATGGTCTCTGACTTGAGTGCAGCCAGAGGTGGCTAGAGCGAGTCGGGGATTGTATTAATTTAATGTGTTGTTATTTATTTTGAAAGAGTGGCTCTGGTTTAATTTCATTTCATTTGCACATGTACAAACACATGTTTGTTGTGCTTTTCAAAACGGAAGGAAGTTCCCAAGAGCCATCAATAACAGTTTCCCAAAGTCTATCAATAGGAATGTTTTACAAAACTGGACTATGTTCCCAAGGTCAATCAATAAAACTGGACTGAAAGTGTGTTTTTGGTCTGCTGGTTGTGGTCTGTGGGAGCACATGTGCGTCGGGTTGGGGTGAGGTGGTACTCATGAAATTGTACTCAAAATTTTTTCAAGGTTGGCAGGTATGCTGAGGTCCGGACCGCGGGGGCCTCAGAGCTGGCTGCAACCATGGAGATGAACAAGACGCTAATAGGAAGAGAAGACAGTTCAATGACAAATGGAAGCTCGGGCGAGATTGGCTAGTTCATAGCAAAACCAAAAATACCCTGTACTGCAAAGACTGTAGAAAGTCTGGCAAAGACAGGCACCAGTAATTTTAAACTCAAAACTATTAAGAACCATAAAAAGTCAAATGCACACATCAGTACTATAACATCAGAACAGGCGAAGATGGCTGGTCACTCCAGGACAGCATTGCTTTCAGTCCCTGGCTGTCATGAAGTCGGCTGATCTGGAGAGGATGGAGCTGATATTTGGAAACGTTCACGTGATTGGAAAGAAGTTGATCCACCCCAGCTATCAACTTATGGCCTGCTGGAAGCCTCAGGTCACGAAGACCATTTTTCATGGACCATTCAGAATCATCTGATGATGAATGTAATGAGGACATTTAATGTCTCTCTCTACACATGTTCACTCTCACACACACACACACACACACACACACACTATTAATAGATAATACATAATATACATAATAATACTTGATAATACACATAATACTTGCATATCAAAACATCAAATGTTTTTTCATGATAAATGTTTTGAATTGGACTTTTAACATTAGAATCAGTTCAGTTGTACTGAATGTTATTTTTCATATTATACGATATTTCATATTGGAAGCGGCTTGAATTTGAGTTCAATAAACAGAATACTCTGTTTATATTTTTGCCTGAACTGGTTGCATGTTTTCATATAGGGAGCGACCTTAACAGCACTGAATACCTGAGTGCTACTGTAGAGATACATTATACGCTGCCATTCATAATCAAATCTAGATCTTCCTAACTTTAACGTATCATGGTGAAGAAAAAACTGTGATTTCCTGGCAACAAAATTGTGGCTAGTGAAAAGGCTGAATGGCTAGTGACTCGGGAAAACCACTAGCCACAATGGCCGGTGAGCAAAAAAGTGAATGTAAAGCCCTGTTGTATCCATACAGAGACCCACAGAAAAGAACACAAGTGATGCTTTAGAAGAATGTTTATCATTTCTTCAAATAGTCACAGTGAATGAAAGTATAATATATATATATATAAAATCTTAATAAGATTTAACCAAAATAGTAACAACTCAATTAAATAAATACTGCACTGTCTGAGTACGACTAAAATGCATCTCTCTCACTAAACACTTTCCAACAGAATGTTTAAAAAGCACTAGAAATCCTATCAAAATCCTATCGGAATGCAGCAAAGGAATTTGCTCATTTGCAAACTTTGAAAGTTTTCAAACAAAATTTAAAAATGGCACTATAAATACTACCATACTATCAAAATATACTCCACAAAGAAATTCACTCGAACGCAACATTTTAGTCCGACCAAAATACACTCACTAATAATCTTTCACTGAAAACCTCAAAATTCTATCAAAATCAGTCACTTTCCAGATAATTCACTTGTAAACTTTCACTTAAAACTTTCAAACATAAATTCAAAAAATAGCACTAAGACACTCCCACACTATTCAAATACACTCACCAAACACATTCTCTGTCCTGCAAAATGTCACTAAACACTTTAGAAGCTGTACAGTTTGTTTCTGAAGTGGTACGGAAGACTAGTTTAATTTCACACTCAAATGTCCATTATATTCTGATTGAAGGTATCTTCACATTAAAATGTGTAGCTGGCTGGTCGAACATTTGCTTATCCACGGAAATTCATTCTATCAGGCAACCTGGGATTTGCATTCATGTTTTTGCCATGTGGTATTGGGTTTAGTGGCCATGATGAATGACTGCTTGTAAAAAATGTCAGCCTGGGTGAATCCTACATTACGGAAGTGATAGTCGTTCTGGTCGTTGATTGGTTAAAAATCAGTTGACGTCAGCAGTGTTTCTCATACGATTCTGATTGGACATAATCAGGAGTATATTTAACTTGGCGTTAGGGATTTCCTCAAACCGGGAGATTATCCAGTTTTTAGCAAATATGATCGGGAGGCGGGAGGCTAAAATTGGGAGCCTCCCGCCAAAATCGGGAGGGTTGGCAAGTATGTATTTTAGCCACCAGGCCATCTATCTCCTCGCCTTCCGCCATTTTGTCAGGTCCGCTGGTCACTGGCCCCGGTTGAGTTTTTCGAGACTTCGGTCGCAAAACTCGTCTGTTCTCAGGTGTTTTTGCCCAGAGTTCACGTAGTGACATTACTCCTCTGATCGTGCTGTTTTAGCTGTGTTAAACTGTCCCTGAAATGTTCAAAATCGCATTTAGTCCGGGAGCTCGACTCTAACGCTCCTCCTCTCTCCGCGTCACGTGATCCCCCATTTACTGCCTTTTAAATCGTGCCTTCTTTTTTATAATAGTCTTGTTATGCCTTTATTTGAGTATGCGGATATAGTTTGGGGAGACAAACATAATGTAACTTTAATGGCTCGTTTACAAGCACTACAAAATAAGGCTGCTAAATTAATTCTAGACAGACCTCTTTATTCTTCTGCCAGGCATGCTCTTGCCACACTCAAGTGGGTATCTCTGGAGAAAAGACGGTTCCAGAGAAGATGCGTGTATGTGTTTAAGTGTCTAAATGGACTTGCAGAACACAATTTGAATTTGATTAGGCATCAAGATCGACACAGATGTAACACAAGAAATAAGGATAAACTCAGGCTCCCCAAAACTCAGAGGAACTGGGGAAAGCAAAGGACTGAATTTCATACAGTCAATGATTGCAATACACTTAATCAGGAAATTAGAGAATCAGGGAATGTTTGTATTTTTAAGCACAACTTAACATTGTTTTTACGTACTAGATATTCATAATTATCAGGTTTATTAGGTCAGCATATATTTTTCCAAGAAACAATAACATTTCTCTGTTTCAACATCTGATATGTTGCCTTTGTCCTATTTCCAGTGAAATATAGGATTTCCATGATTTACAAATCAGCGTATTCTGTCTTTTATTTACATTTTACACAGTGTCCTGACGTTTTTTGAAACGGGGTTGAATAGAATATGAGAATAATAGTGTAGACTATGAATGTAAATGGAATAGTCTAAAATCCGAATAGAATATAAACAATATGAATTTAAAAAAATAGTACAGTGTAAATATAAACATGAATAAAGCACTTATTCTGTGAATCGCTCTGGATCACAGCATCTGCAAAGTGTTTTCAATGTTGATTTGTACCAGTGGACTTCCAGATGTTTATTATGGCTGCATTTACCCAGGTATCAACCTGCCACTGAGCCACCAGACTATCAGCCTCCTTTAAATCCACCTTGCCAAGGCTGGACCCATCAGCTATTCAGCAGAGTTGAGGTTTGACACCAACGTTGACCCAAACTTATTTTGTCCACTGAGCCACTGTGGCCTACAGACTTTCAGCCAACTTTAAACGGCAGTTGTTATAAAAACAGCTCCTTTTTTGACCTTAAGCCAGCACTGGTTAAACTGTTAATAAGGATTGTCGTTATTAACAGAGCTTCTTTGCCAACATCAGCCCAATGCTGTGTCTATATAGAGAGAAGGCCAACAGCAAACCAAAACAGTCAGGGGTCGACTTCAGTTTGCTACCTGGCCGAGTATCCAACAACACAACTTGTACACAATTGACCCAAAACCTTAGAGGTTTAAGACGCACTGCATTTCGGTGATTAATGTGAATGACCTCTGAGGAAAGACTGATCTTCAGATCATCACCTCTCATTTGTTCATTAGGGATCGACATCGGCCTCCTTGGAACGTCTTATTCCAATCACAACACTTAAGTCAATGTAGGTCGGATTGTTTGTTTGTTTATTTATTTATTTACTAACAGCTCAGTAGCTAACTGTAATGTATTGGATCAGGGAATGTGTGCAATGTGGAGAAGTATATTGCTGTATAAAGATTCAATGTTTAATTTTGCAATGCGACTGACGAACAAGTCTGAAATAATAACAATGACAACAATTTTGTATTGTGGAAAATATACAACACCTAATAATACACTGTCTAGAAGAACATTTGAAATTTTTTTACTCTCAGCACAACAGAATAACTGACTTAAAACACTGAACACATTTTTTCAGAAAGAATGTAAAGGCAGCAGTACAATCTCGAATATCAATACACTGAGGGTTTTTTAAATAAATTTAAAAATGGATTAATGACAGTTTTCCATTGACAGTGTTATTTATGGATATTTGCAGTTACTGATACAGTATAACAATATAATGATTTTCACTTCATTCTTTAAAAAAATTCAAATAAACACAAAAACAGTGGTATTTAAATAAATGTCGTAGAGAAACAGTGTATGACAAATGAGCTCCCACTGAAGCGAGCCCTTAAAAGCTTTTAATATCTTGTGCAATTTTTTTTACATTTATTTCATGCTATAACATTAAAATTATTTCCTTGAAGTGCAAAATGTGAAGCGTACTGTGCTGGATTTTAAACGAATGCTGTTTGACGATGAATGCTTTCATGCTAAATGCTCAAACCAAAGAATGCTTTGCATAATTTTACATCACAGTCCAAAATAATAAGTTTAATTTGTACAGCAACCCAAGGACACTTTACAGAGGAACGATAGACAAAAGAAGAAAAAAAACCCACTCCCTCAAAAACAAAACCATCATTACAAACAAGACTACGTTCCGACTCTCACCTATGGTCATGAGCTTTGGGTAATGACCGAAAGAACAAGATCGCGGATACAAGCGGCCGAAATGAGTTTCCTTCGTAGGGTGGCTGGGCGCTCCCTTAGAGATAAGGTGAAAAGCACAGTCACTCGGGAGGAGCTCGGAGTAGAGCCGCTGCTGCTCCACATCGAGAGGAATCAGCTGAGGTGGCTCGGGCATCTTTTTCGGATGCCTCCTGGACGGCTCCCTGGGGAGGTGTTCCAGGCATGTCCCCCCGGGAGGAGGTCCCGGGGAAGACCCAGGACACGCTGGAGGGACTATGTCTCTCGGCTGGCCTGGGAACGCCTCGGTGTTCTTCCCGAGGAGCTGGCCGAGGTGTCTGGGGAAAGGGAAGTTTGGGCTTCCCTGCTTAGACTGCTGCCTCCGCGACCCGGTCCCGGATAAAGCGGAAGAAGATGAGACGAGACGAGACAAACAAGACCAACTGTGATCTACTGCTCACTGACGTATCCCTCGCTCTCGCTTATATCAGAATACGAGCAATCGAAGGAATAGGACACTTATTATGAATGTTGACTTCAACAAATAATGAACTCTGAAACAAGTAAGTAAAGAGCAGTGTCTCTCCCCAGGGATTTCACATAGCATCCTGGGAAACTCTCATTTTGAAATAGCATTTCGCTTCTTGAAACGTCAAAATCCACGCTATACGTTTCGCAAATACATTCAGTCGGTAAACAGGAAGTCGATGTGCAACAGACCTGAGAACGGTAAACACGGTATAGAACCCCAAGCTGAAGTTTGGTACCGAGTGGCTATGATTTGTGGTTGCTGAGGAAAAGGGTGTTTCAGACAGACGGAGATACGGACGAACAGACAGAGGTAAACCAGTATAGTATAATAATTAGGGCTGCAACGATTCGCTAAGACACTGATTCGATTCGATTCACGATTCAGACCCTTCAATTCGATTCTGCAACTAAATCAGACCCTCCAGGATTTCGCGATGTTGCAATTTGCAACTTCAATGCAAATTCAGCCAATCCCCATGAATTCAGGGCGGTGTTGCAATTATATCCAATCACCGCAACTTTCCCGCAAATTTGACCAATCGTTGGTGACGTCGACAAACTACCTTCCGCCTTACTTCCGTGTATATGTTCAAGAGAAGCAGCATGTGTGAGTCAGTGTTTACATAGGCTTAAATTCTGTTACTGAAAGTGTTATGTTTACAGTGAAGGACTGTGTGCACTTTACATTATTTTTTTACTTAATACAATAAATTAATGGATGCCAACATTTTTACCAAAATGGTATTTTATTTTCCATTGTTTAAGCAGATTCAGCATCATACTGTGAGATTCTGTTCAAATTGTTTTTTTTCTTCTATGAAGCCTGAGCCATTTATTTTATTAGTTTATAATTGTTTAATTTAGTCTTCAGGAGAGACTGCCTGCACACAGCACTAGTATTAATATTTTTTTTCTTACATGAAAGCTGAGGCATTTATATTATATTTTAAAGTAACTTCATGTTGTGCTGTGAGGTTCTCTGCACTTCCACTTTTGAACCAACAGGTGCATTTGGATAAGTAAAGCCTATTTTTCTGCATTTTTGTAGTCCTGGTAATCTTTTATATTGGTAAAGTTGTTTATAGGACCATTTCTCAGTGTCTTTGTTTTTTTAATCAATAGTTTTTCAATAATAACTTAATATTTAACATATCACTCAATTTTAATCACAAAAAGAGAAAATCGCAACAATTTCTCGCAACTTCCACTTCCTCCCGCAATGTAATCACAACAAAAACCTAAAAAACACTGCAACGTTCATCGTAATTTTTTGGAAACCCCCCCGCAACATCAGACATTTTAGCCCGCAACAATCACAAAAAAGGCCCGTGAAATCCTGGGGGGCTGCTAAATATAAAGGACAAACAAACCTCATATTTTAAACTTTAATTAACAAAATCCCACTGAAATTTGTCTGGAAAGATGAAAACTTTCCAAATGCTGACTAGGGAACAGGATATGTAAGTGTAAAATGCAGAATCAGGCGTGGATACGACTTCTCTACTGACCATAAACTCAGGGTTGCAACCCTTAGAGCACCATGTAATAGAGCTGCACGTTTTAAACATCGGAAATGTTCCCCTCCAACAACCAGAAAGATTGATCTTACTGCCCTACAAATTCCGAAAATACAAGATATATTCTCACGTCAGGTTAGCAACAAGCTGCAACAAGGAATCCCTCCTTCCACCATGACCGATATCTCAGACAGACTGGTAACCGTTCTTAACGAAGCAGCATCAGAAACACTGCCTTTGAAAAACAGGAAGAGTTGTAAACATGATGTGATTTTTACAGAAGACAAAGAATTAAACACCCTCTTAGAGCAGAGAGCTCAGTCCCACTGGCCAAGGAAATCAAGCCAATATAGAAGAATATCTAAACTGATAAAGCGCATCACGTAGCTCAAAAACGTTCGCTTGGAGAGAGAGGCTGCAATCAATCAGTCGATTTGCAACCAAACGAGAAGTTTATGACCTCTTGTAGTATGAAATCACAGTTTTACTTTGTATTTACTTTGTAGTGTGCATTGACTGTCCCACCTGAGAAAAAAGGGCTGCTTTTGCTACCATAACATTTCATCATCATTTTTTGGAAACGCGTCTTCCAGTAATAATCCAGGCTGTTACTCAAACCAAAATGGCACACATATGACTGAATTTAAACAGCACTGAATGAACATAGTTCCCTCTTGTAAGATCTGCAGATGTTTGGCTAGTTTCTGGCCAGTGACCCCTCCCTTCTTCTGGAAAACTGATGTCAGCTGAGGCTGAAGAGTGTCCAACTGTGCCATGAAGGTCATCTCAAGTGGATGTGTTGTAAGACGCTGAAATTCAGCATTTATCTGTTACACACAAAAGAAAGTGGCAGAAGACAAAGAGCACCGTGTTTAGTCATTTATATTATGGTGATCCAAGAAAAGGCTACACTAAGACCTCACCATTAACTGAGGTTGTTTTCATTGCATAACCATTTGTGTACCATGTTTTAGTCAACTACTAACTAATCCTAACTAAACCCTAACTAATCCATGAAGAGAAATACCATTTTTAAATCATAACACATGCAGTGAAAATGCACAATGAAAAGAGGCAAATAGGATGGAAGCACGCATGCATTTACCTCATCAATATGGAAACGTGCAGGCCACCTCACTTTAAACTCTTCAGCACCTGGACTTCCATGCACCACCTCTTTTCTTTGGGAGGAGAACGTTTTAGACATCTTCTCTCTTACGTTTGATGCCCTGTTTCTTTGTCTGACATCATTCAAAAGTTCAACTCTCAAAGTTTCCAGACTTTCATCTGTTTCACCAGTGGGATAAGAAGGACAATAGTTGACCTCTGCCTTTTTAGCTTTCTTTACATTTTTGGCTGGGAAGCATTCATCTCTTGATTTGTTTTTCAAAGCATTAACAGTCACTTCAGGACAGCCAGTGTTCCGCATTAAAGTCTGACCGAGTCAAAGCAAATTCAACTCAGCATCTCTGATAGCCCGCCCGGAACCGGGCTTCAAGCCGAATTAAAACCTAATTAAAATGAGTTGGTTCGTGTCTAACCACACGGACAATAGATATCTTATAACGTATTCAGAGAGTGTTAATAAGCCAGGTCACACATAGACATGTGGCTAGCTTAACCGTCCAATAGGCTCATAGGCATTACAAAAAGAGACATTACAAAAAATATTCAATAACTTCACTACGATACAGTGTAGTGTCACCAAACTCACTACACACTTCATTGATCCCCTACAGATTACACTACAACACTTGGTATGAGAAATGCCTTCCTTTTTAATTGTATTAATTGTAAGATAAAGTGTAGTGGCCCCAAATTCTCCTCAAACACCAGGAGATCCCTGGTGGTCAGTCAAAATCTAGTTTTTAAAACAGTTTTACTTTGATTTATTTTAACAAAACCATATAAGAAGCTGCCCCATTTGCTTTCAGCAAACCAGAACGCTGGTTAAATTGATGTACAGATTCAAACACACAATCCTTCTAATATTTACTAAACTGCGTCTTCTGAGAAGGATGAAAGTTTGGTTTGGGAGGTCTTCCTGTGGTCATAGTCCGGGAGCCATGGGGTCGGACCCGGAATTTTTGGTTAAAGTTTTTTTTTTTGCTTTATCTTATAGATTTGAGGTAGCTCTTCAAGATTTAAGAGGGTGCCTGGCGATATCCCTTGGGCAATTTAATATATTAACCCTTTAATGCCCTATATGCCCAAATAATGGAAGAAAATACAAAAAAAATAATATCAGTGTAAATACTGATATTAAATGCACCAAGTTGGCTGTATCTGATAGGTATTCACATTTTTCTCTATATTTGTCATTCAAATACATCAAATGTGGATTAATTAACCCTTTCATAACTTTTCCAAATTAGCGATTTTTATACAAGTATTACATAAACTCTACAGTTAATACAAAATAATGATCAATATCTATGTAAGAACTATACAGCATGCAAAAGAACTATATACAGCATGCACACACACACACACTAATGACCAATAACTATGTAAAAGAACTATATACAGCATGCATACACTCACACCAATGATCCACTATGTAAACGAACTATATACAGCATGCATACACTCACACCAGTGATCCACTATGTAAAAGAACTACAGCATGCAATAGAACTATATACAGCATGCATACACTCACACCAGTGATCCACTATGTAAAAGAACTACTGTATATACAGCATGAAATAGAAATATATACAGCATGCATATACATTCACACCAGTGATCCACTATGTAAAACTACAGTATGCAATATATCAAGCATGCAAAATGGCATATACAGCATGCGCACACACACACAAGAATAGCAAAAGATACTGATTTTCAATTAACCAAATTGGCTGTACAGTATTCACGCTTTACTGTCATTCAAATTAGTCAAACGTGTAATTGACCCTTTCATAAATTTGCAAAATTAACAATTTTGATACAAGAACTACAGTACATAAAGCATGTACGTGCATGCATGCATGCACACGCACACACATACACATGCACACACACTAATGAGCAATAATTATGTAAAATAATTACATACAGTATGCAAACACACACACAAAACACAAAAACTATTTAAGGAAAGAACTAAGAGTTCAGATGAAAAAAAAAAAACCCTCTAAACCCTTTGCCATTGCTTAGTGTCTGTAAAAATATGCTTATGTACTGGATGCCAGCTAGTACAGAGGAGAATGTTAAGTAAACCTTACTCCCCAACGTTTTAAAAGTCGTGCTAGTCAGTGGAAGAGCAGTGTGGTTTGGAGTGGGGGTGAATCGGGGACAATGCCCTGAATTTTACTAGGGAACCAGGAACATTATTTCAACAGTCAATATCGTAAAAATAAGCAATCTATTAGCTTAATGTATTAGCTTAAGGAAACCTTACTGCCCAACGTTTTAAAAGTCGTGCTAGTCAGTGGACTGGCTAGTGCACATGACTCTCAGTCCACAAGCAGTGTGGTTTGGAGTGGGGGTGAGATTAAAGTTAACAGACTTTTGAGATGATAATCGGGGACAATGCCCTGAATTTTACTAGGGAACCAGGGACATTACTATTTCAACAGTCAATATCGTTAAAATAAGCAAGCTATTAGCTTAATGTATTAGCTTAAAAAAATCAGTGACTAGCATTTACTAGGTGAGAGTTGGGTGTGCTAGCCAGTGTTGTGAAACTATGGGTCTAGTTCACTGGTGAGCAGTGAGTACATGTCACTGCTCTTTCATGATTACAGTCAAATAGTTTCTCTGCTTAGCTTATGCGTGCTGTGATCTTTTGGGGGCAGTGTGATTGACAGAGTTAGCAAGATAGCTACACAAGTTGGCTTGAATTAGCTAATTGTGTCCCTCATATGCCCCTGCAGAAGTAAACACAAGGATGCCAATGGAGTGTATGCCTAATAATTTAAGGCTCGCATTAACAACCAAAGTAATAGAGTAATAAAGGGCTTTTTGGTATAAGCCCCGCCCCCAATTGCATGGCCACACCCCCAACCATGGCTGGAACCCCACCTCCAGGCCTTAAACTCATCCTATTTTTGGTGTTTGTTAACATAATAAGTATGATATATAGACTTTGGTGAACATAAAGTGAAGAATGTCAAAATGTCAGAATTTAGGCTATGACTGCAGCACATCCAACAATAAAGGGCCAATATCCGGAATTGCCCAAGGGATATCACCGGGCACCCTCTCTTATCTTAATGAGTAGACCTTGGACAACAACAAACAGCAAAAAAAAAAAAACTTTAACCGACAAAGCCAGGTTCAGCCAAATTTGGGCCTTTGGCTCCCGGACTATCAGGAGTTGAAGTGTGATTCACTCTGAACAGTTTACTCATGCCTTACAGTCTCAAATGAAAAATAATTTCAAGGAAATTATTTGTGAACCTTCATTTGTTTTTATTACCAATGAGTGAAATATATGCAATCACTTTTGACAAGCACTGATTACAAGTTACATTGGTATAAAGTACCACGTGATTTGGTTTTAACCGGCGCAGCTATGACATTTTGTATTGTCTTTGCCTTGAATAGAAATATACTCACACATACATAAAGATAATAGCCATCAAAACTAGTTCACTCTTTTCATCTTCAAGTAACTCACATATTATATATATATAAAATATACATGTACGGTATATATACACACACACACACACACACACACACACAGCAAAAAAAACCAGTCACTCAGTGGCCATAAGACATGAACTGAGACCTGAGACTGAAAAACAACATTTTGATTATCTGTGATACAATACAATTATATGAAAAATAACTACGGCAAAATGAACGCTCCTAGAATAGACACACACATAATGATAGAAATCCACAGTCCTATTTTTACATAGAAAGTCTCCTATCTCAGGTAAGACCTCACCAAACTCACTTACAGCCTCTTTATTTAGGGTTGTTGCACAGTATACAATACCAAGGGGTATCTTTGTTTGGTGTCGTTGCTGCTGTCATTCCAAGGCACTGCGTGTGAAACCATCTTGTGCAAGTTCCACACTGAATCTACAGGGATAAATTTATTAAACATATTAAGAAAATGTTACCTCTACGTAATGCATAAAAGTATATAATATTTGAATACTTTAATGTTGTGTCTGGTTCTTAACCCCACATAATCTACTGATTATCCACTATTCAGATTGTGGCAGCGGGGGCGTGGTCTAGCATCGGTCTGTGACAGGAGGGCGGAGTCAGGGAAGTTAAATGGCAGAATCACTACACCTGTTGTTAATTAATGCATTTGTGTGTCTTCCCAGTGACCGCGCCCTATTTAAGGAGAGCGCGCGAGAGCAGAGGGAGCTCTCTCTCCACAACCAGACGGCTGATGTGTGTGCGTGGGAACATATATTTAACGCTGAAAAGCTGAATAAAAGAGAGTTTGTGAAATCAGTTCTGTCCTGCTGTCCTTCTGTGCTCCACCCACCTACATGGACTGCTACAGTGGTGCTGAAACCCGGGACCCGAGCACAGAAGACAACACCCCCATGGAGTCCTCCACCTTCGCCGACCTGATCCATGCCCTCGCCACGGCCCAACAGAGCCAGCACCAGGCGCTGCTCGCCCTCCGAAAGGAGCAAGAACAACGGTTCGAGGCCCTGGTGCTGGCACAACAGGAAGATCGTCGGGCGTTCCGGCACCTCCTCGCATCGGCGGGGTCCACCATCTCCACCGCCGCGGGCCCTTCCCCCCCTCACCCTCACGAAGATGGGCCCGCAGGACGATCCCGAGGCATTCTTCATGCTCTTTGAGCAGGTAGCAGAGACCTCGGGGTGGCCGGTGGAACAGCGCGCGGCGCGCCTCCTCCCCCTGCTAACGGGAGAGGCGCAGCTGGCCGCGCTACAGCTCCCCGCCGACCGGCCTACGTGGACCTTCGCCGGGCCGTCCTCCAGCGGGTGGGACACACCCCGGAGCAACAACATCAGCGTTTCCGCGCTCTGCGCTTGGAGGAAGTCGGCCGGCCGTTTGCGTTTGGCCAGCAACTCCGGGACGCCTGCTGGCAGTGGTTGAGGGCCGACAGTTGCGACGCCGAGGGACTCATCGACCAGGTGGTACTGGAACAGTTCATCACGCGTTTACCAGCGGGAACCGCAGAGTGGGTCCAGTGCCACCGCCCAGCGTCGCTGGATCAGGCAATCGAGCTGGCGGAGGATCATCTGGCAGCTGTCCCGGCGGCAGGACAGCAGATGGCATCTTCTCTTCTCTCCTCTTCTCTCTCTCTCTCCCCCTGTGTCCTGTCCTCTCCCCGTTCCCCCACCGCGGAGGCGGGGGCCGGCACCACCCCAGCCGGCCCGCCGCACCCGCGGTGCCCTCCTGTTTCTCCCTTCTGTGTCTGTCTCTCCCCCACCTCAGGTGAGTGAGCCCCAGATCACCGGTGCAGAGGGAAAGCCCGGGCCGGTTTGCTGGCGCTGCGGGGAGCCGGGCCACCTTCAACAGCAGTGCACGGCGATGGAGGTGGGCGCAGTGGTTCGGATCCCCGACGCACCAGAGGCCGCCCTCGATCGGGCCGGAGCGTATCGCATACCGGTGAGTATCCAAGGGGCTACATATCAGGCGTTGGTGGATTCTGGTTGTAATCAGACCTCAATTCGCCAAAGCCTGGTTCAAGACGAGGCATTGGGGGGAGCACAAGGGGTGAAGGTGTTGTGTGTGCACGGGGATGTTCACCGCTACCCTTTGGTGTCGGTCCACATTATTTTCAGAGGGGAGAAATTTATAGTGAAGGCGGCGGTTAATCCTCGCCTTACCCACTCTTTAATTTTGGGGACTGATTGGCCGGGATTTCGGGGTTTAATGACACGCCTAGTAAAGAGTAGGTCCTGCCATTTGACAGGGGGAGGTCCTGGTGTCGCTTTGGCGGGAGCAGCTGTCACAGAGCCGTCTACGTCATCTCCGCATCAGAGTGAGGAGCCGCCGGCTCCTCCTCTCTCTATTGGGGAATCCCTCACGGATTTCCTATTAGAGCAGTCGCGAGACGAGACTCTGCGGCATGCGTTTGACCAAGTGAGAGTAATCGATGGTCAAACGCTCCAGCCGAACGCCACCCCGTCCTTCCCCTACTTCGCGATTATGAAGGATAGATTATACCGAGTGACGCAGGACACTCAAACTAAAGAGCGAGTCACGCAGCTTTTAATTCCGAAGAGCCGCTGGGAATTGGTATTCCAGGCGGCTCCCTTTAATCCCATGGCTGGACACTTAGGGCAGGATAAAACACTAGCCCAAATAATGGCCCGATTCTATTGGCCGGGGATTCGCGGTGATGTCCGTAGGTGGTTTACGGCGTGCCGCGAATGCCAGTTAGTAAATCCAGCGGCCATTCTAAAAGCGCCTTTGCGCCCTCTACCGTTAATCGAGACCCCATTCGAAAGAATTGGGATGGATCTCGTCGGGCCATTAGATCGGTCAGCATGAGGGTACCGCTTTATATTAGTTCTGGTGGACTATGCAACACGATACCCGGAAGCCGTGCCTCTTCGCAATATCTCAGCACGCAGTATTGCGGAGGCGCTCTTCCGCATCATCTCCCGAGTTGGAATCTCGAGAAAGATTCTGACTGATCAAGGCACCTCGTTTATGTCACAAACACTGAACGAACTGTATGGGTTATTAGGTATTAAGCCGATCCGCACCAGCGTGTATCACGCACAAACGGACGGTTTAGTGGAACGGTTTAATCGCACCCTTAAAAACATAATTAAAAAATTTGTAAGTGAGGATGCGCGTAACTGGGATAAATGGCTCGAACCCTTGCTCTTTGCAGTGCGAGAGGTCCCCCAAGCCTCCACGGGGTTCTCCCCGTTTGAATTATTATATGGGCGTAAGCCGCGCGGCATTTTAGACGTGCTGCGAGAAAATTGGGAGGAGGGACCTTCACCAAGCAAAAATGAAATTCAATGCGTTATTGACCTGCGCGCAAAACTCCACACACTCACACACCTAACCCAGGAGAATTTGCGGCAGGCCCAAGAACGGCAAACCCGCTTGTACGACAAGGGTACGCACCTTAGAGAGTTTGCACCGGGAGAGAAAGTACTCGTACTGTTGCCCACATCGAGCTCTAAATTAGTCGCCAAGTGGTAAGGACCCTTTGAGGTCACACGGCGAGTTGCGGACATCGACTATGAGGTGAAGCGAACGGACAGGGGTGGGGCACTACAGATTTACCACCTCAACCTGCTCAAACTCTGGAACGAGGAGGTCCCCGTGGCATTGGTGTCGGTGGTTCCAGAGAAGGCGGAGCTGGGGCCGGAGGTTCAAAAAGGAACATTAGCATCACGTCCCTCTCCGGTCCCCTGTGGAGACCACCTCTCCCCGACCCAACTCGCGGAGGTTGCCCAGTTGCAGACCGAGTTTTCGGACGTGTTCTCACCCCTGCCCGGCCACACTAACCTCATAGAGCACCACACTGAGACGCCCCCGGGGGTGGTAGTGCGTAGCCGCCCTTACAGGTTACCCGAACACAAGAAAAAGGTAGTTCGGGAAGAACTCGAGGCCATGCTCGAAATGGGCATTGTCGAGGAGTCCCACAGTGACTGGAGCAGCCAGGTGGTCTTGGTACCCAAGGCCGACGGGTCGGTCCGGTTCTGTGTGGACTATAGAAAAGTCAACGCGGTGTCTAAATTCGATGCGTACCCAATGTCTCGTATTGATGAGTTGCTCGATCGGCTAGGCACGGCTCGTTTTTACTCGACACTGGATTTAACAAAGGGTTATTGGCAGATCCCCTTGACTCCATTATCCCGTGAAAAAACGGCCTTTTCCACACCGTTCGGCTTACACCAATTCGTCACACTTCCTTTTGGCCTGTTTGGGGCGCCCGCTACGTTTCAGCGGCTGATGGACAGGGTCCTCCGCCCCCACGCCACCTATGCGGCCGTGTACTTGGACGATATCATTATTTATAGTAATGACTGGCCGCGGCACCTACAACACCTGAGGGCCGTCCTTAGGTCGCTGAGGCGGGCGGGTCTCACGGCCAACCCGAAGAAGTGTGCGATTGGGCGGGTGGAAGTACAGTATCTGGGCTTCCACTTGGGCAACAGGCAGGTGCGTCCCCAAATTAACAAGACTGCAGCGATTGCGGCCTGCCCGAGGCCCAAGACAAAAAAGGGGGTGAGACAGTTCCTGGGGCTGGCTGGCTATTATCGTAGGTTTATACCTAATTATTCGGACGTCACCAGCCCGCTGACTGATCTGACCAAAAAGGGGGCACCAGATCCGGTCCAGTGGACGGAGCAATGCCAGCGGGCATTTTAACATAATTTATTTTAATTTTGATTTTAATGATTTTACTTTCTTTATTTTAATTTCTTTTTAATCTTGGATTTTAATGATTTTACTTTTACTTTAATTCTTTGTTACTGTGATCCTCGTAGATTTTGTCTGCGGGATGATTTTTGGTGATCGTAGATTTTGTCTGCGGGACGATTTTATTTGGTGATCCTCGTGGAAGAGCCACGGGAAGAGCGCGGTTTATGAGTTAAACCCATAATAATAATTAATCTCGAGGCTGATTAACTTTATTTAATTTTATTATTTTATTTCTACTATTGTTTAATTCTTATTTTTCTTCCCCAATTATTTTATGTAATTTTATTTTCTATTGTTTACTGTTCTGCTTTTACTTCTGTAAAGCACACTGAACTGCCACTGTGTATGAAATGTGCTATATAAATAAACTTGCCTTGTACCTTCTGGTGTTGTGGAGTCTCATCATCACTGTCAAGATCTTCCAAAGTGATCTGACAAAATACATTGCAAGAGATTGGACAGGAGATGGTATGAGTGAAAAGAGGGACAAAAGTTAAAGAAAGGAAATAAATGACAGAATGATATGTAAATACTCCAACATAATTTAAGTCAGGGCTCAACAATTGATCGAAATATTATTGTTCAGTTATCCCACCGAAAGGGGGCATCAAGACACAGTAGATCGTAATAACTCTTTGTGGTTCTTTATTCCTTTTCAATTCAAGTTTAGTTCCACGTTTTCTTTAGTGGTTTCACACTTTCATTAGCTGAATTCAAGTTCATTTCCACATTTCTTTAGTTGAATTCAAGGTTTAGTTCCACAATCTTTAGGTTATTAACCTATAAACACAAGAGGCCATAATGCCATGATGTAAGTGAAAGCCAAGTCCACTAAACAACAACATCAGAGTACACAAACATATATAGCAATAGGCTAAAGATGGAAATATGTACCCAGAATTATAAATATTACAGTTAAATGTAAATCGCATTATACTACAGGTCTATAATGTCAACATATTAATCAGTAAATGCGCATTTAACCGAATAAGGAAAAGGCCACAATACAACAACAGCCTTGCTCTTTAACTCTAGCCACACAAGTTTAGCATTGCAAATAAACCACACAGCATAGCAGAGTTAGCACAGCATAGCAGTTAGCAATGTAAATAAACAGCATAGCACAGTTAGCACAACATAGCAGTTAGCAACATAACACATTGCATTAAACCATTTGTGTTACTAAACATCATAGCTATTACCAGTAAGTTTAACACTATATTTACACACTACATTTACACAAGACAAGCCCACAAATAATACTTATCCGCGCAACCAAGAGCACAAAGCCATAAATGCAATTATCAGTAAACTAATTCATTGTCAACGCAAACGTCGGATCAAATCAGATACCGCGACCAGCGCCAAGCTTACAAACAGTGGATTTCACCCAGTGGACTAAAACAGTGGATTAAGGCCAAAAGTACAATTTAAACCGCAGCTTGAATGAATGAAGGAGAGATGACTTACCAGTGGTGTACTGCTGTCTCGATGGAACGCCATACTAAAACTTTGGATCTCGCGCTGGTTTAAAGCGCATGTGCAGCTCCAATTGGATGCCAAATCGGCAGCTTCAGATCGCATTGTCTCGCGTCACAACAGTTAAATTTGCCCTGCACACCAACCAGGTAAGACATCCCTCTCGCTCATTTTCTTGCGTTGCGTTGTTTTCAATTTCATTTGCCGCGTGCAACCTAGTGAACTCCACCCACTATCTCGGCCACGCACCGTGAGCAAAACAAAACAATTATAGACATCACAAAATGGCAAATTGCAGTATTCAGGAGCTGCAATGTTTTGATCAAGGCGAAATGTGTCATAACAAGACCTTACCGCAGCAGATCAGGGTTTGAATCCAGCCCAGGACCATTTGCTGCATATCATCCCCTCTCTCTCCCCTGCCTTTCCTCACTCTTTCTACTTAATCACTGTCACAGAAAGCTGAGATGCCAATAATCTTTAAAAAATAATAACCCTGATTCCAAAAAAGTTGGGACAAAGTACAAATTGTAAATAAAAACGGAATGCAATGATGTGGAAGTTTCAAAATTCCATATTTTATTCAGAATAGAACATAGATGACATATCAAATGTTGAAACTGAGAAAATGTATCATTTAAAGAGAAAAATTAGGTGATTTTAAAATTTCATGACAACAACACGTCTCAAAAAAGTTGGGACAAGGCCATGTTTCCCACTGTGAGACATCCCCTTTTCTCTTTACAACAGTCTGTAAACGTCTGGGGACTGAGGAGACAAGTTGCTCAAGTTTAGGGATAGGAATGTGAACCCATTCTTGTCTAATGTAGGATTCTAGTTGCTCAACTGTCTTAGGTCTTTTTTGTCGCATCTTCCGTTTTATGATGCGCCAAATGTTTTCTATGGGTGAAAGATCTGGACTGCAGGCTGGCCAGTTCAGTACCCGGACCCTTCTTCTACGCAGCCATGATGCTGTAATTGATGCAGTATGTGGTTTGGCATTGTCATGTTGGAAAATGCAAGGTCTCCCCTGAAAGAGACGTCGTCTGGATGGGAGCATATGTTGCTCTAGAACCTGGATATACCTTTCAGCATTGATGGTGTCTTTCCAGATGTGTAAGCTGCCCATGCCACACGCACTAATGCAACCCCATACCATCAGAGATGCAGGCTTCTGAACTGAGCGCTGATAACAACTTGGGTCGTCCTTCTCCTCTTTAGTCCAAATGACACGGCGTCCCTGATTTCCATAAAGAACTTCAAATTTTGATTCGTCTGACCACAGAACAGTTTTCCACTTTGCCACAGTCCATTTTAAATTAGCCTTGGCCCAGAGAAGACGTCTGCGCTTCTGGATCATGTTTACATACGGCTTCTTCTTTGAACTATAGAGTTTTAGCTGGCAACGGCAGATGGCACGGTGAATTGTGTTCACAGATAATGTTCTCTGGAAATATTCCTGAGCCCATTTTGTGATTTCCAATACAGAAGCATGCCTGTATGTGATGCAGTGCCGTCTAAAGGCCTCTGCATGCTCTTGCGACAAGGCTTTCGCAGATAGCTTTTCGCAGACAGTTGTAATTTATCGTTGAGCGGGGAGTAATAGGCGTGCGCGATGTTATTCACTGCCACAACGCAAGGGGGCGCAAAGTCGCGAAATCGCTAGGAGTAGTTGGTGGGTGTGGTTAGTGGAGTGTTTATCCTCCGGTTACTTATAATGACTAGAACTGGAGTCGTATAGATGTACGCATAGACATCCTATGCCTATGGATGTACATATTTCCTCGATCAACCGCTCTTCGTGCTGCTCCATCTTTGCTCGTGTTTTTAAAAATGGCGGTCGTGAAAACAAACCAAACCGGGAAAGTAGGGAAGTGGAAGTGTGTGTACAGCGGATGTAGAGTGGACCAATCAGAGCCCTCTTGTCTGCGAGGCTTCTGCGGTGGTCACAATTTTTGGGAGGTGCGCGCAGAGCGTCTACAAAGGTGGGGGGGCTACGCAGACGCTATCTGCGACGCCATCTGCGAGGACTGGGTTGTCAGCATAAATTGGCCTTCAGGGCCCGAAGATCACGGGCACCCAGTATGGTTTTCCGGCCTTGACCCTTACGCACAGAGATTCTTCCAGCTTCTCTGAATCTTTTGATGATATTATGCACTGTAGATGATGATATGTTCAAACTCTTTGCAATTTTACACTGTCGAACTCCTTTCTGATATTGCTCCACTATTTGTCGGCGCAAAATTAGGGGGATTGGTGATCCTCTTCCCATCTTTACTTCTGAGAGCCGCTGCCACTCCAAGATGCTCTTTTTATACCCAGTCATGTTAATGACCTATTGCCAATTGACCTAATGAGTTGCAATTTGGTCCTCCAGCTGTTCCTTTTTTGTACCTTTAACTTTTCCAGCCTCTTATTGCCCCATCCCAACTTTTTTGAGATGTGTTGCTGTCATGAAATTTCAAATGAGCCAATATTTGGCATGAAATTTCAAAATGTCTCACTTTCAACATTTGATATGTTGTCTATGTTCTATTGTGAATACAATATCAGTTTTTGAGATCTGTAAATTATTGCATTCCGTTTTTATTTACAATTTGTACTTTATCCCAACTTTTTTGGAATTGGGGTTGTAATACCTTTGCCCGCTTTGATGTCTTTTGTAGATCATCCTCCACTATCTGAAAAACAAGTATGAGTGGAAGGGTGTAAAAGGTCAGAATTTATGGAGGGTTGCTGCACACTTTTTGAAATCAAAATGCTTTTAAAGTTTAAAAAAAAAATCTAAATAAGTGTTAAATAGCTCTACATTGTTACAGCCATCACTGGCTTCGAGTGTTTTGTCAGAAGCATGGATCCTCCACTCTGCCGTAAACAGAAAAAACATTTTCTGGTATCCCATTCCCTCTTGATCAGCCAATCAGGAGAGAGAACCTCACAAATTTCTTTTCTGTTTACTGCAGAGCAGAAGGACCGGGAGACAACAACATACAATTGTAAATTAAGCACTGTAGTGCTACAGTGATGCCCAGTCTACACATCATATTCTCTCGGTGCTAGGGAACAGGTTTGCATATTACAAAATAGAGGAAAATCACATCATTTTAATTTCATGCATTTTCAATGACAATTAAGTTTAACAATACCTGATCTAACTCATATTGCAATATCTGTCATTATATGTAGATTAAACAGACCTATCAGATTTGACTATTTTCAGGGCCATATATCTCAATAATAGTGAAACAACATACCTTTGGCTTTGACATTTTGTGTCTCTCCAGCCATTGTCTCTCCTCTCTCTTTATTTCCCCAAGGCTATCTATTTTAAAATAATAAAGCAAAAGAACAGTATTATTTTTTAGCAGGGATTGACCACCTAAGCTATGGACCAATTTACAGTCTACGTCATCAAGAAGCTGCGCGCGCAGCCGTCTTTGTTTACAAACAGTAAATGGGTCTATACATAGACATATAAACATAGACGCCGCATTGAGCTGGTGGCCCGTTGCTGGGATACGTCAGAGTGTCCGCCATATTTGATGTGGCAAATCTTCCCCGTAAACCAATGCAAGTAAATGGACTGAACTTCATAAAGCCCCTTTCTACAATAATATTTAACTCGATGCCTTTTATTCACCCATTAAGACACACACGTATATATTTGGGAAACAGGCATCAAAACAACATATATAACTTTTAATGTGATGGTTATAAATAGTGTGCGAAATCCCCTGTACACTGCAAACTAGTGACAGATACGCGATAGATAGCTCAGGTAAGCTAATCAGTCAGCATACCGTAGCAAGCTACCAAAACCTGAGGCCACAATAACCAACCTACAAGACTGAATATGATAAATGATGGAAAGAGTGGAAAAACTGGAAATAGTGAATGAAAATAAAAATTTACTGTTTTATTTATTGAGTCACCACACAGACCTGCTCTCGTTGAATAAAGTGAGCTGAATGAGCGCCAAACTGAGTTCGGCCAGGTTCTAACGTCATACCAAAACAAACTACATCACTGATTCCTTCACATTCAGAAAGGTTAAAAACATTCATCATACGTTCAAAAACGTTCATCATAGTGTGGCACTGTATTATCTAATTCTCACTGCTTATAACTCTACACCTACCCGGTGGAGATGAGCTGGGAAACTGAAGACTGAAGGAACAGCTCCCTCTCTGATCCTGACTGTCTCACCTGTTCTGTCAAAATCCTCCGTTCTGAAGTGTTCACTGCAGAGCATGGATGACGGAGTAGCAGAAAACCCTTCCCGTCGCACAGCTGTCTCCCACTGCTTTTTCATGGCTTTATTTTTGGGAAACCTACATAGTATGTGAAAAGTTAGCTAAGCAACTAACAACAATCAGCGTAGTTACAAAGGAAATACTTCGTTGTTTGGAGACAGATTTCACCGAGCGGCTATTATGCGCGAGACTTCATATTAGCCACAAAGTCAGAAAAATCTGTTCATAAAATTACGTTATAATGACCAAATACAATGAAAAGTATTTTTCCAGTCTCACCTGTGAAAGGTAATCCCATGTGATCTCGTTTGGACAGTAAACCTGTTGGTACAGTTAAACGCAGCACATGAATGAGGCATCTTTATTCTCGGCTACTGTCTAGACGCTATACCAGAGACGGTTGAAGAATCTCCACTTTGCCACATCCAATATGGCGGCGAGGATGACGTATGATTCTACGCAGAAGGCGGCGTCTATGTTTATATGTCTATGACAGGTGCAGCCCTTGAGAGCTGGAGGAGCGCGCGCGTTGCTAAACCGTGATTGGGGCCTTGAGCGGCGCAATGCATGCAGGGAGTAGTAGTTTTTAGCATATCTAAAAGCCATGACACAAACTAGACAGCTTTCTCAAAGAACTACAAGTACCAGAATAACATTAAGGTCGTGTTTGCAGCTGTGTGGTTAACCACGAGACTTAACTTTGGCTTGCACACAGTGTTGCCAGATTGGGCGGTTTTGAATTCTACTTTGCGGCCGAAAAATGGCTTGGGCTGGTTGACAAAAATTGGGCGGGTTTGGCGTTAGTTCGGCGGGTTTTTATCAGATGTTTATAAATATTTCGCACCAACGTTCTGTGTGAGAATGCAGCCAGAGACACTTATATAGCCTTAGAAGGACTTTGATGCAGCACATTCTATGTACTATCTACATCCACTAGTCTCCATCCAATCCAATCCATATTAAACTAAGCCGAATGATGTTCTTGAACATGTGAAGGAAATCAGGAAAAACAGCTCTCTTTGGTCAACTGAGGCAAGTCAGAGACCTAGTTTACCCAGCACCCCTTAGGTATTTTAAACAACCAAAATCGAGCATTGGCCTAAATTAATCATTAACAATAAACATTAATCTCATTAAGTATTATTTAAGCAAAAAATTTCGATGTAACTGTAAGACTAATATGAATGTGTGTAATGTAGTGCAGAAACTGAACTCATAAACTAGTAAATAAGAATGACGCAATCCATTCTCCATTTTCTCTTCTCATGGTACATTCAGCCAGGCATCACAGCCTAACTTTTTTTTTTTATTGAAGTATATAAAACAGGTACAATCTAACAAATCCACAAAAATCAGGATAACAGATGAAGAAAATACATGGATGTAGACAAAAATAAATTAAGCAGAATAACTAGGCCTATAAAATTAATAAAACAAACAGGATAAATATAAAGATAAAAACAAATAAAAAATAACCTCAGCAATGCAGATGTTAGATATGCATCGTAGCCTCACATAGCCTACAGAATATTCTGCGTGTGCGCCACCTACTGGTGCATGTAGGATTCAGAACCCAGCAGATGATTGCAGAGTTATAATCTGATTGAAGCACACGGAGCCGAGGACCAGACAGCAGATTCTTCACCTCCACCACTGACGGGCTCATGCTGCCGTTTAGAAGCTGTTTGCATTGTTGTTCGATTTACAAATAGTATTCTGGACTTTAGCTGCATATTTTTACTTTACAAGATAGGCATCAAGTACATTTTACATTTTGGGCGGGTTTTGAACATATTTCGGGCTGGAAACCGTCAGCAGTATCTGGCAACCCTGCGCACATGCCCATTAATGTTCATCATACGGAGAAGGAGCAGATCGCACAGATGAGCAGACATGTTGGAGTGTTTTCTTGTTTTGTTCGGACACTCATATTCAGCAAATCTTTTTGGCCGCTATTGCAGTTCGGCTTTCTACAAGAATGTAAAGGTCAGAAATAACTTTTGTCAGTGTTGTAAGAGTTGGCGCTGCTGCGGGGCTCGGGTGGAGGAGTTCGGTGAGGAAGCCGCGGTTGTTGTCAGTGTTTGGCCGGAAGGGCAGGTGTTTCTGGCCGCTGTGGTGATGAAGCTGTCTGGGACGCTGTAGCGTTACACTGTGCGCGCTTTGGTTTGCCGATAGAAACAGAAAGATCGGCTGCATTCCCGTTTGTGCATGTATATGGATTATTGTAGTGCAACAGGCCCAGCATGCATAACGCTCCCTGTCTTCAACACAACACACAGCAAAGGGAGCGCAAAGGATGCTATAAAGAGGAGGCGCGGCAGCCAGGTGAAACTCCTGCAGGTAGCGAAGCTAACATTAATATCCTGAGCTCCCACAGCCAACTACACCGCGAGCGCTCATTGCTCCATATTCATTCTTCCCTTTGACGGAGATCATTTGTGCCGGAAAGGCTTGCCAGCCACCTTTAGGACGGTTTACACCAAGCGCCCCGTGCTCCACCAGTCCGACTCGCTTTGGGTCGGTTAACATTTTCTTATCTTTGACAGAGTTGTCCAACCCGACACTTATTTTATTTCCGTTAAGCCGCTTCATCAGCGCGCGCATCTGTTTGTCCAGGAGCGTCTGACTGCTTTCTCTTCCGGTCTCTCTGTTTCGGCGCCAAGCAGTTGGTGCGCGAGATGAATCTGATTGGATATCTGATTGGCCCTGATTGGCTGGCTTCTGACTTTTGGTTGCTGAGGCATCGAACTCCCCCAGCAGCAACGCTCCCAGAAAATCCTTTTCAAGTCTGAATGCAGGAAGTGGAGCAGAGGAGCGAGTGTGAGCAGAGAGGTGGTGGTCGTTTCCCGGCGACGGAGGCTGCGCAGAGAAGGGGGAAAAATCAGGAGCAGATTTGGCGCGGAAACACTGAACGCAGAACCTGGTGTTAGATTTTGAAGTGGGAATGAGTAAGTCAGAGAAAGAAGCACCGGACCCGGTGGATTCGAACTTTGTTAGAGGAGGACTGGGGTGTGACACTGGACAAGATGTTGATAATGTCTTAGCCAGCATTGAGTTTGAGGAAGATGAAATGAGTACAATCAGTGAGGGTGACCAGCAAGACGACTTTCAACTAGTGCAGTCGAGAAACCAAAGGAAAAAACGTAAGACAAGAGATACACCTGATGGTCCTAGAATTAAGCAGAAGAGGAGAGACATTAAGGTGGTTATGAAATTTCAAAAACCCGGTTTACTGAACCCCTTGAAAGTGAGTGCAGAGATACACAAACTGGTTGGTGATGTGTTTGATGTTAAACCTCTAAGAGACAGGAGTCTGCTAATTGTTTGTCGGGATAGGGACCAGCGTATGGGACTGATGCAGTGTAGGAACCTATTAGGAATT
This sequence comes from Neoarius graeffei, assembly GCF_027579695.1. NCBI lineage: Eukaryota > Metazoa > Chordata > Actinopteri > Siluriformes > Ariidae > Neoarius > Neoarius graeffei. Next base: position 125,268,890 of record NC_083570.1, on the reverse strand, counting down.
AACGTTAAAGTTCAGGACTGGGTAGAAAGGGGGAATGCACTGGTTGTGATAACAGGTGTGCCGACTGAACTGTCGGAAGAAGAAATTAAGCAGAACATTAGAGGTACTAGAGTGATCAGAGTTAAACGATTGCTGGTTACCAGGGCGGGGATAAAAACGCCAAGTCTGTCTGTTCTACTAACATTGCAGGAACCCAAGCAACCTGAAAGAATTATGATCGGATACGTTAGTTATCAGACGAGACCATATGTTCCACCGCCAACAAGGTGTTTTAAGTGCCAAAGATACGGCCACATTGCGTTAGTGTGTAAAGCCAAGTGTAGGTGTGCTAGGTGTGGGGGGGAGCACAAATATGGTAAATGTGAAGAAGGCACTAAAATTAAATCCTGCAATTGTGGTGGAGAACATACAGAGGCTGTGAGATGCATAAGAAAGCCGTTCAGGTGCAAAATGTTAAAGTTAAAGAGCAGATCTCATATGCGGAGGCCATCAAACGGGTTAACAAAGAAAACAAAGCGAGAACTGCTGTTAATGTTGGTTTGCATGCTGCCCCTATGCCTGCTGGAGTCCAAATGCCCCAAAAGTGTTGCAAACTCACTGACGATACACTTATAGTGAATAAGAAGAATTTTGTTGCTTTCATAGCGGAGGTTATTAACCGATCAGCACTGATTGAGAGTCAGACAGACAAAATTAAAATGATAAAAAAGGCAGCTGAGAAGCATCTAGACATTCGAGGATTGACAGTACTCGACATACATAATATGCTTTCAGAGCCATTGGACCCCGACTTTCGTCTAGCCACCCCCAAGTGTTCATAATGTGTTTGCGTGTTTTACAATGGAATGCCAGGAGTCTACTGGCCAATGGCCAGGAGTTTAAACAGTTTATTGAAGAGCAAGACGTCAAACCCAACATCATTTGCGTACAAGAAACATGGTTGAAGCCCTCTTTAGATTTTGTTTTATATGGTTATGTGGCAGTGATGAAGGATAGGGATATGGTGGGAGGGGGGGTAGCGACGTTTGTGCAGCAGGGGATCAATTACAGGATTTTAGAAATGAATGAAGATGTTGAAGTGGTGTTAGTTGACATATGGATTGACAAAACTAGACTGAGAATTATTAATTTCTATAACCCATGCAAGGTTATAGTGAGAAAGGCACTGGAGAGTTTGTGTGAAGTGGGACATGGGAATATATTGTTTTGTGGTGATTTTAATGCACACAATACCTTGTGGGGGGGCACAAAAACTGATGTAAATGGGATCACTGTTGAGGAAGTCATGGATGATTTTAACCTCGGTTGTTTGAATGATGGTAGTAGTACAAGGTATGATGCTGCGCATGGAACTGAATCAGCAATAGATCTCACATTTACTTCTGGGCCAATAGCTGGCGTAAGCAGATGGGAAGTTTCTGACCATTCTCTTGGCAGTGATCACTATGTCATAACTACAACGATTAGAGATCAAAATATCTGTTTGGAGGGGAACTGGTTTCTGCGATGGAAGTTGAAGCAGGCAGATTGGGGATTGTATAGGGTTACTGTAAGTGCTAAGCTTATGCAGCTCCCTCCTGTACTCACTGACGACGTGGACGAGCTAAATTCTATAATAACACGAATACTGTGTGATTCAGCTGAAGAGGTAATTGGTAGGTCCTCTGGAAGGCAGGGAAGGAAGATGGTACCTTGGTGGTCTGATGAGTGTACAAATGCTATTAGGATCAGGAATAAGGTTTTAAAGGCAAGTCATACTTATCACAACCTATTGGAATATAAAAGGGCTCAGGCCAGAGTTAAAAGAATTATTAAAGACACAAAAAGGAGTTATTGGAGAGCTTTCTGCAGCCAAATAGGGGCAGATATTAAGGTCAGTGATGTGTGGGGCATGATTAGGAAGATGGGGGGCATTAGGAGGGATCACTCCTTACCGGTGATCAAAGATAATGGAAGTGAAGCAGTAACAAACTTGGAAAAGGCGGAAATGTTGGCGAGAGCCTTTGTTAGAATACATAGCTCAGGAAACTTGTCAGGTGAAGAACTATCTCGGAGGGGAAAGATTATACAAGACAACAAGGAGATCCTGGAGAGGGAACATGTTGGTGATGGTGTGGTGGATAGGGAATTTACAATGAGTGAGTGCATAAGAGCCTTGGCTGGAGTTAGGAATACCTCACCAGGGAAGGATGGTGTGTGCTATAAAATGATTAAGGAATTAGATGTTATGGCTAAGTTTGTGATTTTGAAATTGTATAACGAGGTCTGGAAACAAGGAAAGTTACCAGTGAGTTGGAAACACTCAGTTGTGGTTCCCATTGGAAAGCCAGGTAAGGATAAGTCTAATGTGAAAAGTTATAGACCAATCGCTCTGACGTCTAATTTATGCAAGCTCATGGAGAGAATGGTGACTAAGAGGTTGACCTATGAAGTTGAAAAAAGAGGCCTTTTTTCATGTTATCAAAGTGGATTCCGTAGTGGGCGCACTACCATGGATTCTGTCCTGTGCCTGGAGAATGAAGTGAGAAAGGCACAGGTTAACAAGGAGTCTGTGCTGGCTATCTTTTTCGATATAGAGAAAGCATACGATATGTTGTGGAAAGAAGGGCTGTTGTTGAAATTGCATAGGATGGGCATTAAGGGTAAAATGTTTAACTGGGTACGTGACTTTCTTAGAAATAGGACCATCGAAGTGAGAGTGGGGACAAGTCTGTCCAGGAGATATCAAATAGAGAATGGAACGCCGCAGGGGAGTGTGTGTAGCCCTGTATTATTTAATATAATGATTAATTATATATTTTGTGGTATTGAGGATGCTGCTGTTCATAGAGCGTTGTATGCAGACGATGGGGCTTTGTGGATGAGGGGCCGCAATGTAGACCATGTGAAAAAGAAGATGCAGGGGGCTATTAATATAGTGGAAAGGTGGGCTGGAGAGTGGGGATTCAGGCTGTCGGTGGAAAAAACACAAGTTATTTGTTTTTCAAAGAAGAGAGTGAATCCTACAGTAGACCTTCGATTGTACGGTCAGACTCTTTTTCAAACATGCACTATTAGGTATCTGGGTATATGGTTCGATGTCAAGCTAACATTTAGGGAACATATACAGAAAGTCATGGAGAAATGTAAAAAGGCTGTGAATGTTCTCAAATGTGTATCAGGGTTTGACTGGGGAGCGACAGGGTTTGCGTTGAGAAGAATTTATATTGCCTCGGTTAGGTCGGTGCTAGACTATGGCTGTGTAGCTTTCATGGGGGCTTCTAAGACCTTGCTCAGCGGCCTAGATAAAGTTCATTCTACAAGCTTGAGAATTTGTAGTGGTGCATTTCGAACATCCTCTATACCAGCATTACAAATTGAAACAGGGGAAATGCCCCTACACCTTAGGCGACTTAAGCTCAGTATGGCGTACTGGACAACTTTACGGGGGCATGAAGAGTCACACCCTACAAAACAGGTGCTACTGGATTGTTGGGAATATGGTAAATCGCAGAACAACAGTTTTGGTTGGGGAGGGAACAAGTGGGCGAATGAGTTGGAAATTGGTGCCGTTTCTTGCTGTGACACAGTTCCTTTAAGCAGAACCCCTCCATGGCTATTTGGTATACCCTCTGTAATATTTGAAGCAAAAAATAAAATTGCAAATAATGGAATATATTGGGATGTTGACCAATATCTGCAGCATGGGGCGGCACGGTGGTGTAGTGGTTAGCGCTGTCGCCTCACAGCAAGAAGGTCCTGGGTTCGAGCCCCAGGGCCGGCGAGGGCCTTTCTGTGTGGAGTTTGCATGTTCTCCCCGTGTCCGCGTGGGTTTCCTCCGGGTGCTCCGGTTTCCCCCACAGTCCAAAGACATGCAGGTTAGGTTAACTGGTGACTCTAAATTGACCGTAGGTGTGAATGTGAGTGTGAATGGTTGTCTGTGTCTATGTGTCAGCCCTGTGATGACCTGGCGACTTGTCCAGGGTGTACCCCGCCTTTCGCCCGTAGTCAGCTGGGATAGGCTCCAGCTTGCCTGCGACCCTGTAGAAGGATAAAGCGGCTAGAGATAATGAGATGAGATCTGCAGCATGCGTTCTATGGCCATACAATCATTTATACAGATGCATCCAAAGATCTTGATGGCAGAACGGGGGCAGCAGTGCACATACCAGACCTTAATATCTCAGTTAAAAAGAGAACCTCTGACCATTTGTCTATCCTTGCAGTGGAAATGTCAGCCATCATACTTGCCCTCCAATGGATAGAGGATTTTAAGACTCTTCAGCCTGTGATCTGTTCAGACTCAATGTCGTCCTTATTGTCTATAGAAAATGGTTCCTCACCATGCCGTCAGGACTTACTAAATGAGATCAATCAAATATTGTTTGTACTAACCCAACAAGGCCTGCATGTCCAGTTTGTGTGGGTCCCTGCTCATAGGGGAGTGGAGGGCAACGAGGCAGCAGATAGGCTAGCAAAGGAGGCTACTACAAACACTGAAGTCCAACTTGTAATTCCCCTCAGCCGGCCAGAAGTTAAGGTTTTAATCTACACTAACGTGAGTAAACTTTGGCAAGCCGAATGGAAGGAAGAGAAGAGAGGAAGACATCTATATAAGGTACATAGACATGTCACATTCAGTAAATCAGGTTATGCTGGGAGACAGGAAGAGGTATGGTTTTCCAGATTAAGGATATGCCACACAAGGCTGAATAGCAGCCTATTTAAGATTCAGAAACATCTTACTGGTTTGTGTGAGCACTGTGGAGGGACAGAAGATGTAGAGCATGTTTTACTTAAATGTACGCATTATTCAAGGCAAAGAGAAGGACTGAAAAAGGCTGTGGAAAAATCTAAACTGACACTGTCTTTAGAAAATCTACTAGTTGAGCTAGGGGTGTGCAAAATAATCGTCATGACAATGCATCGCGATACTAACTTTCACGATATACTGCATCGATTCTTGACGCCAAATATCGATTATTAATTTTAAAAAATGAATAAATAAAATTGTATGAATGGTTGGCGAACATCAGCCAAAAACAAGTAGAATACAACTTCCAGTCCTGTAGATGTCGCCGTGGAGTCTTTGACGCCCGCTGCCTTCATGCCAGTGGCATTTCCGGCGGCGGGCTACTGCGACCTAGACATTCTGCATAGACATCATATGCGACTGCGACTCTGTTTACAAATCTCGCTGGAACAGCGCGCACGACATGCTTGAGCGCTTTTTAGAGCAACAGCCTGCCATCCACGCTGCACTCCTGTCTGCAGAAATACGTAAATCTGAGAAGGACATCTGCACACTCACCGAGTCTGACATAACTGCTGCGGTACTACAACATGCTAAAAGAAATATGCTTAGTGAGTGTATTGTTTCCTAATTTGAGGATGCTCCACAAACTATAAATGCATAAGGCATTTAAATATAATGTAAAGTAATGTAACAAATAATATGATGATGATGATGATGATGATAATGATGATAATTTAATGTACTGAGTAATATAGTATATATATTTGATATTTATTATTGCCTTGTCCTCCCATACTGCAGGTGCTGCAAAGAAATTGAAAACTGCTGCTATTAGTTTTCTTTTATTATTTTTAGTTTTATAAATCCTATGCAATTTTTGTCATTAGTGTGTCCACTCGTTAAGTATGGAAACAGTATTTGTTTTAATGGCAACTACCTCCAAAGTCGTTTCATTAAATTCAGTTATGAACTGAGTTGCTCTAAGTTATGCATCAATTGGAGACACTATCCAGATCGTACACAGCCACTGGTAATTATGCTCTATTTTTTTTTTTTACATTTTCACTGAAGTATGTTGAATATATCGCAATGCATCGCAATAATTCAAGAATCGTGATGCATCGTGATAGTATCGCATCGTAGCATGTGAATCGTGATTCGAATTGAATCGTGACTTCTTTGCCAATACCCACCCCTAAGTTGAGCCTAGATCCAAATACATCACCGATGCAGTATTAGCATTTCTCAGGGAAAGTCAACTATCTAAGCGCATCTAGGGGATTTCAGCTTTCACGTTTTGCAGTTGGTCATTTGTTTCTTTGATCTAATTTTGTTTAATTATGCAATTATTTATCTGGTATTCAGTTGGATTTTTTTTCTTTCTCCCTCTCTCTCTGGCTCTCGCACCCTCTCATTTACATCTCTCTTTCATAGCACATTATGAGTAGTGCAAGTAATTAATTCAAGTGTACACACCCCAGTCCTGTAGATGGCGGTAATGCACTGCGTTTGCCAACCGCCACATAACCGACACAACCGACTGAAGAAGAAGAAGAAGAACTCCCCCAGCAACCATCATCCAATCAGGGCCGAGCATCCGCTAAAGTTATCAAATCAAACACGCCTCGCGCGCTCTGATTCAACTCGGCGGCTGAGCGGAAAGAAAAGGGCTGAGGGCTGAAAATGGAGGCGCCTCACAGGAACAGATGGGTCATGGACCGGCCATATCTGCGAGAGGACAAGGAGCCCAGACCACGAAGGACAATATACCGTATGGAGAAAATTGGTCATGGTGTCAGTGATGTAAGTTAGCCATACAGGGGCGCCAGAAGCATTTTTAATGTGGGGGGGACACACTGGCGGGGGGTGTGGGGGGTCCTCCCCCAGAACATTTATTAATTAATTAGAGGCCATTTCCTGCATTCTGGTGGATTTTTAACAGGTTGTTAAACACCTGATTTTACCGACAAAAGTCACTTAATTCAATGACTATTTTAGAGACTCAACAATAAGTCCTCATTCAACGAGTCCATATATTCATCAGCCTGTTTTTAAACCCACTGCTCTGCCCAAGATAATGAGATGACTGTGACACAGTTTATCACCTTTATGGGTGCATTTTACTTTTTATTTTGTGTTTCCTTTTTTTAGTTTTAGATGTAACACAATGTGCCACTGTGCCAAGCAATAGTGACACTCAGCTGTATGTTTAAAAATAAGAATATTCATAATTTCACACAATGAACAGGCATGACATGGCGTCACGCAAACTTCATAACACAAAATCACCCTGTGTCCAGCAACGGTGACACAAAAAACAACTTCACACAATGAACAGGTGCGATTTTGTTCACCACCAACAGTGACTTTAGTGGGTGCATTTTACTTTTTTCCGATTTAGTGATACTCATAACAAAAATGGCATGGCATCATGCAGTCTTCATAACACACAATCACACTGTGTCAAGCAACGACACATAAAAGAGAACTTCATACAATGAACAAGTGCAGTTTTGTCAACCTACATGCAATGGTGGTACTACAGTAACATTTACAGATCAGTATAACAAATAGATTTATAGCTATAACTCCTTCTTACATTGGTGCCACCACAATTTCTACCACTTCATAACTTTTATCCCCCTTTCCTTCACAATCCACCTGGAATAACATCCATCTCTCTCCATCGCTTTCGTTTCTGCTATTCCTTCCCCAGACACTGGTTTCCCATGTTACTTTCCAGAAAACTGGCAAAGACCAGACAAAACAAGTTCTTCAAATCACAACAGGGAATCAGTAAATATCATCAGAGCAGACTTGACCTCATCCTTGGCATTACAGTAAGGCAGGCCTACTGGGTTTGAATTAAATGATAGCTAACATTAAGCTAGCTGATACATCTCCTAACATTGACTAGCCAGCTAACTGCACTAACATTTCCATTGGGACAAAAAAAACCCTGTCCTGTGGGGAAATTCTGACTGACTTTCCGCTGCTTTGTAAAGAATGTCCTTATGTCCATTGTGTCTGGGGAGGAGGAAATACTGCAAACAATTCACCATCAGGCGGCACAGTGGTGTAGTGGTTAGCGCTGTCGCCTCACAGCAAGAAGGTCCGGGTTCGAGCCCCGTGGCTGGCGAGGGCCTTTCTGTGTGGAGTTTGCATGTTCTCCCCATGTCCGCGTGGGTTTCCTCCGGGTGCTCCGGTTTCCCCCACAGTCCAAAGACATGCAGGTTAGGTTAACTGGTGACTCTAAATTGAGCGTAGGTGTGAATGTGAGTGTGAATGGTTGTCTGTGTCAGCCCTGTGATGACCTGGCGACTTGTCCAGGGTGTACCCCGCCTTTCGCCCGTAGTCAGCTGGGATAGGCTCCAGCTTGCCTGCGACCCTGTAGAACAGGATAAAACGGCTAGAGATAATGAGATGAATGAATTCACCATCAACCAAGAATACCCCATTAGGCTAAGCTCATTTCATTGTTTAGTTGAACATTAATTTAACGTGGCCTAGGGTTAATTTTGAGAGCAGATAACAAAAGAATAAGGTTTCAGCAAAAGCTATTGTGAGGTGGCAATGTGGCTGACATCACCTCCTTCACTCTCGAGCAGCTGTCTCTGCTCGTGCTGAGATTCGCTTGCACGTGGTGAGTTGTTGTAGGGAACGCCCGGAAAACCCAGAGTGGATTTTCAGTGGTCTGTGTATTCTCTTATCGATCAAGTAGAATGGATTCTTTCATGAAGCAATAGAAACGGCGCTGGGTGAACTCATATTTTATGTTAAATGTGGGGGGGTCCAAACGAAGAGTTATGAAATGTGAGGGGGACACGTCCCCTTCACATTCAATGGTGGCGACGCCCATGTAGCCATATATATAATATATCTAGCTACTTTGCTCAGTAACTACCAGGCTAACTAAACTTTTCCTCACCTTAGGAGAAATGGGAGCATTAATGTCAACTGCTAAAACACATTTTGTTGCATTGGTGTGCAGCCAAATGTGTCTTAAAATTCAAATTTAAAGTGTAAAATATTTGTATATTTGCAAGCTTCATGTAACATTAATGTTACCAAACAATCTAATATTGTTGACTTTATTTCAGATCCCAGTGTTGGAGACGGGTAAACAATACAATCAATACATATTATTAGTAAAATGTATTGTGTTGTGGTTAAACTGCGTATGGGTTATAGATATTTAGCGAATGTGTGGCAATAATCATCATCTATGCAGCTCAGATTCTGATTTCACTGAAGATGCCAAGGTTGGGAGTCATCAAGAGGTACGGGTAAGATTACATTTGTACAGTCTGGACAATTTGAAGTGTCATGGTATACTTTAATGTGTAATATTCATTCAACTTCAATAAGCCACATATTGTCTCCTCTCAGCAGTTGATTAAAACCAAGTGAACATGATGTTATGAATTGTCTCTCCTCTTCTACAGCACATGGACAAAGACAACGATGCCACGGGTGACGGTTTGGACTCTGACTTCGAGGTGAGTTTATATTGTGATAGATTTAAACGGCACAGAATGGTTAGTGTTTGGCTTCATAAGCATACTTGACGTCTTCTGCCTTCGGTGTGACACTTCTTCCTAAACATCATGTTGTCATGAGACATGAGGTGTGCATATAACTCCAAATATTAAGTTATTTCCAAAAATGTTTCCCCCCCCCAGCAACCCAGTGGGCACGGTGTAAATAGCAGTGATGGTGAAAGGGAGAGGATGAATGATGAGCCTGAAAAAGTAGGTTCCCTTACTGTTTGTTTCATGTCTGTATTCATTATGATTATTAACTAAGATATTGCATGCATTGCCTACCAACTTGATGCTTTACCGTATGTATACACAGCTCATTGGCTGTGGCTGTTTTTGATTACAACCAAGTGATGTAACAGGATGTGATCAAATGTACAGCACTCCCTTGATGAGTGCACAGACAAAGACAGCGATGGCACGGGCGACGCTATGGACTCCGACTTCGAGGTGAGTTTATATTGTGATTTAAACGGCACAGAATGGTTAGCGTTTGGCTTCATAAGCGTACTTGATGTCTTCTGCCTTCCGTGTGACACTTCTCCCTAAACATCACATTTGTCATGAATTGTCTCTCTTCTACTGTGCAGCAGTCCCTTAACGAGCACATGGATAGCGATGGCACAGAGTCAATCATCTACTCTGATTTTGAGGTGGGGTCACATTTTAAATAGTGTCTCGGACATCAAAAGCCCTGTATAACACACAATTATTTGAGTAATCAAACATGATGATCATGGAGACCTCTCATAGCCAAGGGCAGAAAAGAGGAGTAGTAACAAAACTAGAAATATTTCTATGTATACAGTATTTTTACAAATGCTTTTTTTTTCATTGAAACTGATTTAGCACAGCAGTTTCAATCCAACAAGAGAGGTGGACTATAATGTGACAAACACGTAAAAGCAATGTGCTGCGACAGTATAGAAAATGGAAAATAAGGTTGCATGTAGGCTTTGTCAGAATAAACTGGCATATAACCACTCAACTGGAGCAATGTGTAACCACATTCAGCACAGGTTGTGGACGTTTACCTGCATGGAGAGCGAGCTACAGGTGCTACTGTAGCACTGCCAACATACCGTTTGGCACACTCAGCAAGTTACCTGCACAAGATATGGGAGTTGTCATCATGTTATATATGTGCGACGTTTGTAAATGCAGGGCGACAAATGCCACATAGCAACATTTATTAGATTATTGAAGAACATGATTAATGGTGTTAAATGGCTCTATAACCGTAGCAAATTAAAACTGTGCTCAATTTTGACTGATTTCTGAGTGTTTTCTTACTTTAGACTAGTCAATTAGTCTAAAAAAAATTGACTGGCAAATTAGTTGCCAGGAGCATCCCTACTGATCAGCTGAACAAATGGCTCAATGTCACATCTGCAGAGATGGTCCATTTGGGGCCTCAGCATGGTTAGACTCGGCTCATTAGAACTGATAATGGAAACGCAAATTGGTGCAGCATGGTTTGACTTGGTGCAGCCAAAAGGGAAATGGAAAAGGCCTGTTCGTGTTTCTCCTTTCTGTAGCACCCCCCCCCCGACAGCCACACAGATGATGTTGTTGATGGTGGTGATGGTGGAGCAGTGGCGGCTGCTGGTTTTTAAAACGGGAAGCCCTTTTTACGCATTCATCGTAAAACCTGTAGGCCGGATATCAAAGCATAGAAAGGTGTGCCCCATTAGCATAGTGAACTAGACAACGCAACTGCAACAACTGCCAGCACAAATTATTTATCTTATCAAAGAAGAGCGTGGCACTCTGTTCCGAGTCTGAAGATTTGTAAAGGTTCCTGTAAAAATCAAAACCTTCTTTTGTTATGCGTTTGGGTTCTGTACATTCCTTTCCATTAATTATTAGACGACAAATTGAATTATATTCTTGTCTACGTTTTTCTAAATTGCAGAAATAGGCTGTGCTTTTTTCTCCCTCTTCTATCCACTTGGCTCTGGACCTTACATATGCTCCTTTTGCTTTATTTAAATACATCTCATCCAGTCTGGACTGCAAGCTGTTTACTTTTTCTCGATCGTCTTCACTCCAATTTAGTTTAGTGTAGCGTGTCATAAGTTCTTTGATCAGATTTGCTTCTTCTGCTCTCCTTTTCTGATTCAATTTTTCCCCAAAAGCTATTGAAAGTTTTCTTATACTGAATTTTAGATATTCCCACTTCAGTATTGATGTGTTGATCGAACTGTCATTTTTTAATATCCAGAATTAGTTGATTAATATGATAATACTCCTCATTCTTTAGCAACTGTGAATGAAATTTCCAATAACTTTTGAATTTATTGCTTCTGTTTTTGTTTGTCAGCTTCAAATTAATGATACAATGATCACTTAAAGTTCTATTAGAAATTGTTGTTTCTGTGGCACGTTTTAAAATTGAGTTTGATACCAACCAATAATCAATACGTGATTTGATTTGACCATTAGGTTTGTACCAAGTAAACTGTTTAACCTCTTTGTTTAAAGTTCTCCAGATATCTATCAATTTGTCATCACTCATGAATTCCCTATAATTGGATTCCTATATTGTTGATAGTTGTGAAGGCCATCTATCCATGCACTCATCAGGAGTGAAGTTGAAATCACCTCCAACCACTATATTATCCGTGGGGAAATTTGCATGTAGTTCTTTGATAACTGATGCAACAAGGTTCTATTTTTTTTTAATCATCATTATTATTACCATAACCATTAATCAAAACAATAAGAACATTGTCAATTTCCATAACACAGGCAACCCAATGTCCATTTTCATCTGCCTCGTCTCACAGAATCTTACCAGGATATCTGTTTAAACACACGGTGACTCCAGCTGAACGATTTGTCCCATGACTAAAGAGGATTTTATCTCCCCATTGTTGTCACCAAAACTTGACATCAGATTTATCAGAATGAGTTTCCTGCAGGGCGGCACGGTGGTGTAGTGGTTAGCGCTGTCGCCTCACAGCAAGAAGGTCCTGGGTTCGAGCCCCGGGGCCGGCGAGGGCCTTTCTGTGCAGAGTTTGCATGTTCTCCCCGTGTCCGCGTGGGTTTCCTCCGGGTGCTCCGGTTTCCCCAACAGTCCAAGGACATGCAGGCTAGGTTAACTGGTGACTCTAAATTGACCGTAGGTGTGAATGGTTGTCTGTGTCTGTGTCAGCCCTGTGATGACCTGGCGACTTGTCCAGGGTGAACCCCGCCTTTCGCCTGTAGTCAGCTGGGATAGGCTCCAGCTTGCCTGCGACCCTGTAGAAGGATAAAGCGGCTACAGATAATGAGATGAGATGAGTTTCCTGCAGAAAAGTACAGTGTGCTTGTTGCGCTTTGCAGAACAGAAAAACAGCTTTGCGCTTAACTGAGTCTTTAAGTCCCCTTGTATTCAAAGAAATAAAAGAACTATCAGTTTTTAACTGGAACACAGAACACATAAAAGAAACTTCTTTGAGAAGTTGAGGGAGGTGGAGTGGAAAACCTTGAGGTAGAAGTCCCATTTTCAGAACTGTTCCACGATGTTTACATTTCAAAGTTAAAGATCAGCCCAAACCTGAGGTCTCTTCCATAATGCGCTTGCCTTCAATGAAGGGGCCAAATGGGCCCCTAAAGCCCGCAGTCTTGCCTTCCTTTCTAGCCTGCTCAATTTCTGGCCACAGTGCCTGTCTGGACCGCCAGTCTTCTTTGGTCAGGTCTTCAGCAAAGCGGATCCCTTCTTCTTTGCAGACTGGGGAAGTTCTCGTTCGCTTCCAGATGTCATCCCTCACTGCCCACCTCGCAAATAGAATAACGATTTGTCGATGCCTGGTTTCCATCGCTCGACCTACTCTGTGGACAACGTTGACCGCATCATCCATCTTCACCGCCAAGTCAGGTACAATTTTACCCAGGAGCTCCAGCACCTCTGCTCTGACGTTCTCGTTGGCTTTTTCCTTTTTTCCTTTAATGCGAAGGCACCATCTTCTTTTGTATCTTTCTCGGTTCAATACACATCCCTTCATGTCATCATTTTCCTTTCTAAGTGTTTCCATTTGTGTTTCCAAGTGTTTTATTTTCGTCTTGCATTCTTTTAGCTCTTCTGAGTTGAACTGTACCGTTTTAGATATAGCGGCTCACATGGAGCTATGTTGTTGCATCTGCTTATTAATTTCCTCCATGCGGTCGTCGACACGTTTTTGCAGTAACTCGATAGCTTTCAATATAGTTTCAGCTGATGCGTTTGTTTCTTCTTCTGGAGATATGCCTTCCGTTTTCTTGTCCATGTGTGTTTTTCAGGAGTATCTGTTGGCATTGTCCCTCTATCCCGTTTGTTGTTGCTAGCTGTTTCCCTGGGTGTAGCACAGTCATGCTCACTCAACTTTTCCTTGCTTTTAAACGGGAGACTTTTTACTGCCTGGGGTTTCGTGTTAATATTTTTCTTCATTTTCGGGCTGAGTTTTGGTTAAAAGGCACGGTCAAGTGGAGTAATACGCTTCAGATAAATTTTACACGGGGACCTTGTTGAGGAGCTCAGAGGGATGCGACTGCTCGACACGCCATCCCCCCGATATCCCTCTCTTGAATCTTACTGACCACCTCGGCTGAGGCTGTGGAACATGTTGACTGCCAGTTCTCAGTTTGAGTCACATGACCAGCTTCATACACACCTTCATTTCTGATTTTCTCATTGGTGCTGGGCCTCCACGCCCCCTTTCTTCTTTGTGGGTTGGTGAAGAGTTTAGCGGTGCACTACCGCCCCCTCTGATCTGGAGTGTGGCCTACAGCCCTACCATCTCTCACATTAATACTCAGAGAGAACTAATCACTAATCCTACTGCTTCTCATTCTGTTCATTAGTCTTGTTGATCCTAAATACTCTACAAGTTTCCAACACGTGTCACCTGACCACTGTCTTACAATATCACTCATATTTTGTTCTCTAATCTCTCAGAGCACATTCTTTAACACTTTTCTCTCTGAATCATACTTCTGGCAGAACAATAAAACACGGGCAACTGTTTCTGCATCTCCACAGTATTCACACTTTCCATTATTGTCTTTTCCCATCAAATAAAGATTGGAAATGTTGACACAAGTCTGATCATTCCTTCTTCTTCTCATAACCCTTTCCTATTTCATCCTCCTGATCCTGCACACCAGTCATGGATTATTTTTAAAAGAGATCTTCCTTTAGTTTTTGTTCCATTTATTTTGCCACACACACATTGATTCGGCCCTTAATTACATCTTTAGCTTCCGACTTACTAATATTTACATTAATGTGATGAACCTGAGTCTGAACAAATGATTGCTCTCCGTGGTTTTGTTTCCTCTTTTCACTGCACTGTGTCATGAGCGTGTGATTTGCAGAAGGTGTGGCTCCATGGGCGGAGCTTGATATTTGAGCATGGGAGGGGGTTAAATGTCAAACTCCACCCATAGCGAACAGGAAAAAATGCAGCTTTATAGTGTTCTTAATTTACTGTCAAAGGATCATAACTCCTTCACTTGGGGCAGCAATGAAGCAGTGAAGGAGTTCAAGTATCTCGGGGTCTTGTTCACGAGTGATGGTAAACTGGAGCGTGAGATGGACGGGCGGATTGGGGCGGCGTCAGCAGTAATGCGGGCGTTGTACTGGACCGTCGTGGTGAAGAGGGACCAGATACAACATTTATTGATTTAAAGCATGTCTTTGTTCACGTCGTATGTGGTATTATTTTGATATCGAGATGCATTTCAGCTTCGATACGAACTCAACTCGACTGCTCCTACACAGGCATGCAAATGAATGAGAATGTGGGATTGAGTTTGTTTAAACCTGAAAAATAAAATGTGCTTAAATGTTAAACTTGGACTTTTAATAATCGTGAGTCCCATGATGTGTGCCATTGTGAATATGAGTTACTAAAAGGAGCTCCAGCAGAGAGAGTCACAGTGGTGCTGTGGTTATCACTGTCACCTCACAGGAAGAAGGTTCTGGGTTCGAACCTCACGGCTGATTGAGGTCTTTCTGGGTGGAGTTTGCATGTTCTCCAGACCTTGGTGCGTGAACTAGAATGGAACCTGTTACCTGCTGGTGAAGAGGGGTATGAGTGGAAACAAGGTGCCTTTGGTGCGCACACTTTCATAACCTATAGAATGAAATCAGTCAGCTGGACTTCAACCTGACTTCGTAGCCGAACACTTCGGGGAAAAAACACATACCTTTGTAATGTTTGAAAAGAAAACGTGTGAATGTGATGTTTTTGAAAAAGTTAGATTATAAAATTCAGCTTAAAAAAAAAAATCAAGATGTTGACCAAAACAAAATATGTTCAACAAAATATTTGGTCATATTGTGTCTTAAATGTCAATTATTCAACATTAATTTCTCATTAATATTTACCAGAACATTTCTGGTTCATGTCTTTCCATTGGAACAAGTTCAAATCAATTACTTTTAATAGTGGATGCCCCTTTAATTATCGATATATTATGAAGCCAGTCCTGTGATAGATTGGTGGCGTGTCCAGGGTGAACCCCTCCTCTTGCTCGAAGTCAGCTGGGATTGGATCCAGCTTCCCCCACGACCCTGATGGAGAAGTGCTATAGATAATGGATGGATATTATTAAGCCTTTTATCATCATCTTTCAAGAAAGAAAGCTTGTGTGGATCTGGGCTGGATTTAGCCAGTCTTGACTGGGGATGCAGTCAAAATGTTCAGTGGGCATCTTTTACAATCATACTTTGCCAATAAAATATAATATTTGTATAATGAAGAATTGCACACTCTCTCCAATATGTTGTGTTTAAATGTTGTTCCTCGTGCAGTGAGATTGTTTGATGGGAGATTGTGCCTTAAATGATCGTGCGATCATGATTTTATTTTGCAAAGATCCTGCACACACACAGTAATTCCTGTTTACGCCACTGCCCACATCTGATGGGTTTCTGAATTGTTTTAGACGCCAGTATGACTTCCATCAAACACAGCACATGGACGTTGGTTTTCAGCAGAGTTTCAGCACAGAGATGTGTCCGTGCTGTACAGTCACGGTCTCTGGGCTACAGTGAGAATTCGAGACAGTGTGAAATGTAGAGGAGGAGAGAACTGCAGGCTCTTTCAACATTATTCTTTGCTTTAGGTTCATGGGGCTGAATGAAATGAGGCAGCAAGCCATATTTGGCTCACAGACCTTGAGTTTGACGCATGAGATTTAATTTAATTCATGACTTAATGATTTGTTGTTGTTTAAACTGTTTACTGGGGCAGGGCTGCAGACTGAGTCATGCATAATTAAACCCCTACTTCATTTCACACGGACTCACATTCCATTTGTAGATCACTGAATTCTGATTATTATTATTTTAAAATAAATAATTAGGTGCTGTTTAATAACATCCCCTTTCTACACCGAGGGGTGGGGTGGAGTTATTACAAATAAAATCTGTAATCACAAGACTGGACTCGAGTCCTCCAGCCCTATAGAAGAGGAATCAAATACCAAAGCCATCACACACACACTGCAGTGACACTAGGCCATTATTAAAAAATGTTCTGTTTCCAGTCCACCGGCCGGGTGAGTACCGTTTATGCGGTTGAAATTTTTTTTTTTAAACGCCGGTTTTTCGTCATTTTTTTTCGGGTTCGTAAATCTAAAATCGAACTTGACATTTCCGCATTCCCAGGGCTTTCCACTAAGGCTCATACTAGCCAGCCATGACAAATAAGTAGCCAGCCGGGGGGAGTAAACACACAGTAAACTCCTGTGCACGCAGTTCCCAGGATTAAATGTATTTTCCACAGACCATTTATTTATTCAATTTACTCAAATACAAAGTAAAATGGCAGTAAATCATCTTTCTTTTCTTGCGTATTGCATCATGAGGCGTTCCTGGCTTGTAAATCTCTTATTTTCGGTGCATGACACATTCACGCAGCTGAGCATGCTATGAATTAACAACGACAACGGTCTGCAGTGGGGCGACACAATTACACACTCAGCCAACATTTCTCCATTTGTGTATGAAAATACACTCCAACCACTCAGTTTGGGTTCATTTACAACCAACGGTGTCTTTTGATGCCAGCATGTAATTGAACGAGAGAAGACTGGTTTACCGGAGACAAAATAAGCGTCATCTCTGCTTCTGTTCCCTCCGACACACTACTGCCTCCGCCGAGTGCGCGCGCGCACACACCGCATGTCGGGGCTGCGGATGAGTTACTCTCCCTTCATCAATGAAGTCGGCAGGGAATTTGTGGTTATCAGTACAAACAGCACGAATCACAACTTAAATGAGTGCGGTTCAGTTTGACATTATTGTCAGTCCATTAGATAAACATTTAATTTTATTAAAATAGAAAATTAATATTTAGAGCCTGTGGGCTACAAAAATAATAGCCATTAAAGTAGCCGGCTGGACTTAATTGTGTAGTCGGCTGTATGGCCGGCAGCCGGCGCTTGTGGAAAGCCCTGCATTCCGCGCAGAATATAGAATTGAATCAGCTCTGCGCATGCGCCGTGCGGCACAAAAAAATGGCAGCCACCATGAAGGAAGGAGATCCGGAGTTTTCAAACATTTGCTTAAGTGTGAAATCGCAAAATGGTATTCTAGCGAACAACAAAATAGTAAAGATTCAGAAAAACAAATCATTCAGTGATCATTTTAATAGTGTAATTTTATCCGAACTAGGCCTAATGCTCGATTTAGAACTACAAAAAGTCCGTGTGTTGGACATTTTAAGTACCTTTGTAAAAGTTTTGCAAATGTTGCAGTCAGCATTTAAAATGCTAACTTAAAGTTTTTGTACAAGTTTCAGTTGATTAAACTGTCATTTTATTAAATGTCTGCTTTTGTAATAAAAAAGTACTGAAAGAAAAACCAAACACAGCATTGCGATTTCTTATCCATCCATTAAAAAAAAAAAATCCCTCCCTCCCTCCCGAAAATTTTTTTGCTCACCCGGTGGACAGGAAACGGATTTTTTTTTAAGGATGGCCCTAGTTCACACAAAGCCATCACATTATCCCACTGGACTGTAGATAAGACTGAATGAATGAAATGTTTGACATTTAATAATAAATGTTTTTGGTCTTTTGTAAAAACTGTCAAGTTTCTTTCAGTGTGTGTGTGTGTATGTATACACACCATTACACCTGAAACACCAAGGAATAATGTACAGCACGCAAATAAGTTCATATATATATATATATTGATATGAGATATAAATTTATTGAACTGTTACAGAAATTTAAACACACAAACTAGTTTTATCCAATAAAAATAAAACACTATTTATATTTTTATTTCTTTGGACTGGATCTGACTGATAAATTGTGCAGAGTACTGTAAGCAGTTTCATGCAGGTCACAAGTTGTTCCTAATAAAGTGCTCATTTCCAACATGGAACTGCAGGAACACGAGAGTCTTCATCACACACACAGATGTTCATCAAATCCTGAAAAGAAAAACATCTGGATTAATCCCCACACACTGGACTGCGGTACTTCATGACCACCAGCATGTAATCATCTCTGCTCCAAGAGAAACATTATTATCATCTCCTGTTTATAATTTAATCCAACATTTATTCAGTCTTCTATAAGATCTGTGTTCTAACATTTAGCTCCAACAAACGAGAACTTCCACAAGATCTAACAGGAAAGTGAGCAGACGTTTCCCATCACATCACTGCTCTTATCCAATCCCAGGCTTTGGAGCTTTTTAAACAGTAACTCCCACTGCGGTGGGTTTGATCTCTTGTTCTACATGTAGATTTAAGTGCAGACTTTAAGAAGAAGCCGAGGTGAAGTTTACAGGAAGGACAGAAGACACGGTGTGGAGGTGGAGAGCAGGAAGGAGTGTCAGAGTGAGTCAAGTGGCTCCTTAAATCACATATTTGTGGCTGTGTGGCATTAAAGAGGATCATTTTACTGAGTTTTGAGGAGAGTCGAGAAGAAAGTGTGCTGCTGATCAGAAACAGGGAAAAGCCGAGATCATCTTATTCAGACAAAAGCAGCAGGATGAAGTCAGAGACAGCAGGGTGTCACAAGGAGACGAGGGGCTCATTTACAATCACTCTCATGCACTCAGACGGGACATTTTGGAGACTTGGACTGACTCCCTGTCTTCTGCTTTCAGAGTCATTTTAAATCAACACTTTAATGACCACTAAACAACATTAAAGGTAATTGTGAGAAGGAAAAAAAATCCACATCTGATTAAATAGAACACAGTGAAAATGTCTAAAACTGGTTTCATTTCATGGCCTGGTCATGTGATCTTTACTGAAATTAAACAAAAATGATAACGAGGTTAAAAGATTTTTCTTCTTCCCCAACATTGAACTAAAAAAGTCATTACTCACCACAGTGCCTGTAGTTTGTAACGCTCATCATCCTTAAGAGCAGAGAGCAGATTCTTTCCTGAGTCTCCGATTTCATTCTCAGACAGATCCAGGTATTTCAGGTGTGAGGGGTTTGATCTCAGAGCTGAAGCGAGAGCAGCACAGCCTTCATCTGAGACACCACACCGCTGCAACCTGCAGAGACACAATGACACACACTTCACTGTCTCAGTTTATGATCATCAAGATTCGCTTCGCGTCTTTAAATTCGAGGTGTGTGTGTGTGTGTGTGTGTGTGTGTGTGTGTGTGAGAGAGAATATCGCTCCATAATCGTTCAGTCTGTAGAAGAATACCTGATTAGTGTTGGATGGAAATGATTTTCATTGGTTTTGTTAAACAGACTTTCTCTGTAATTTAGAACAGTTTTATTGTTCAGTGTTGTTTCTTCCAGTGGACACATGAACAGAGACTTTAGTGAGTTCTAGAGATTTCTGCAGCTGTTCTGCTCTCCTTTGCTTTCTCTTTCTCCTCCTTCAGTATTCCATGCTGTGCTCTTGGAGTGATTTTTGCAGGATGCCTCGATCTTAGGCAGAGGAGCAACAGCACTGAATCTGCTCTGTTTGGAGACAATTTATCTTCCTGTGGACCGAGTCACACACACTCGCTCTTTACAAACGCTGTTTTAGTCACGTTTTCCTGCTTCACACATCTCTACAAAATCTCTCTTTAATCAGAGTTCACATGAACAGCTCTTTCCTGAGAAGATCAGACGGTCAGTAATCAGACTGTGTGTGTGTTTTATAGAACAGGGTCGGACTCTCATTAGCTTTTGGAGAAGTCGTTATCAGAGAGGGTCACACACTTTAAAACCCAGAGTGTGGATGTTTAAATGGTTTATTCAGGACTGACAAGAACAAGTGCGAGTGTGTTTTCTTTAGACAGAATGGGTTTGTCGACTCTTCTGACTTGGATGAAGATTAGACCATGTTTTATTATTAATGAACGCAGAAAACCAGGTCATGTCAAAGGCTTCAAAAATGTTTCTGCAAACACAAGTAGTGAAATATAGATTTTTAAATCACCTGTTATGTTCAAATTGGTGCATTTTTCAATGTATGGTAGTGTAGGAGCCATATTTAGGTTGCTCTATGACTTAGGCCCAATCCCAATTCTAATTTCTACCCCTACCCCTCCCCCTTCCCCTTGGCCCTTCCCCTTGAAACTGAGCTACAAGGGATAGGGCTTGAAATTCAACCCCTACGTATTGGGATAGCCCTTCAATGATCGCATACGTCATCGCGTACCTCCGTCAGCAAAACGCGACCAAATGCGTCATTGGCTGCGACCAGCCGCTACAGTCAGAGCCAGAGGCAGAACCAGAAATCTCTGCTGGCAGGGTGTGATTTGTTAACTAACACCACTGAATGGGATATCTTTGGCGCTTCGTGCACCACATCCGACAGAATGAGGTGTCAGAACACTCATGTAAACAATAAAAGCGAGAATAACAGAACAAAACGTACGCAGTCAAGCAACCGAAAACAATACTCACTCCCAAAGCTTTTTAGTAGCAGCTTGGATTTCAGAAATCGCTGCTCATTCTCAGCTCGAAAGCGAATCAAGCGGCGTGTTTCCTCTGGATAACAACTTAAAACACATAACTAATGGAGAAAATACATTTATGACAATCTTTCGCCGCGGGAACCGCCATCTTTCTGAAATCCGCATGAAATCTCGCTGAAATCCGCATGGCATTGTGGGAAATCACTCAAACCCCTTCGTTCGGAGTCAGCTCCAGGAAAATCTCCGTTTGGAGGGGTACAGAAGCCCTCCCCCTTCCCCTACCCCTCCGCGTTAACTGGGATTGGGATACCCCTACCCCTTCACGTGAACGCGCAAAATGGAGGGGAAGGGCCAAGGGGTATGTCCAAGGGGTGAAATGGGATTCGGCCTTAGTATTTGTTGTTTCTATATGATTTAGTTTGGTAACCTGTAAAAGGAATTATGTTAGAATTATGTTAGATACTTACCTGATTGCCTTACCTGTCATGTGGTATGTAGCCACTCCCCTTGACGTGCCGGTGTGGCGCGTAACTGCAAGCTTTAATTAGTCCTTTGAATCAGGGGTAAGGTAGATGACGAGGCGGAATAGTTTTCCGACCGCAATAAGCCGAATGCATTGGAATAACCTACTAAACTAACAGAGCTTTACTTTAGTTTCCCTTTTTGATCCTTTGTTTGCAACCGTAAAGTAAACCGGAATTGTCTTAATGGAATAAACCACCATCTCATTTCATTGAACTTTCTGTGAGTGCTTAACTGGATTGTGTGTCGGGAACCTCATCAACCTCACGTGGCAATATTTGTTGCAAGGAATTGCTATTTCAGGTAGAGTTTTAATTTCAGAAAAGAATTCTTCTTCTTTACAGTTGTGTGTGTGTGTTTTCCCATGGATTGGTGATGTTTGTGAACCTGATGTTAATCATATCTGTAGAATAAAACAGAGCGTAGTGGTTGTGCCCTGTGATCTCCTCTCACACACACCTATTGATCCTGTTCTCCACTTTAGCTCCGGGTTACTGTATGAATGGAACAGAGTCAGTGGGTTTACTCACAGACAGTCTGTATTTATGACTAAATGTGGAATAGGAGATGATTTTAGTGAAAGCACTACTGAGGAAACCTGCATGGGTTTAATCCTGCTGATCCACTGAGCTGCTTCTGTAACGTAGATCTGGCAACCCTGTTCAGAGCAGCGAGACGGAGACGTCCTGAGAGAATATTTACTACTTTATCCTTTTATTACTATATTACTAGGGGCCCATGGAGCAAAACTGTAGGAACCCTGTTGGTTTTCTTATAATAATAATAATAATAATCTCCTAAAAGTAAGTGGACAGAAAACTGTAACTCACACAGGCACCAAACTTGGTTTATCGGGGCCTTTCACATGGCGTAATCCTAACTGTGGATTTGTTTACGTGGCCATGTTTAAGCTTTGCGTTTGACGAGCGGCACAAGTGTACACGAGTGATTGTGAGCCCAATTCAGTAAACATCTACAGATAAACTTATAGAAGTTACACAGCGAAATTTCTCCTCTGCATTTAACACCCATCTGAAGCAGCGAACACATGCGCACAAGTGAACAAATCAGCGAGCACGCACACGCGCGCGCGCAGGAAAAAAAAAATTATGGGTAAATTAAGAAAGAAAACAACTTTATTCATCACACCATGCAAACAGCACCCGGGGAGCAGTTGGGAGTTCGGTGCCTCGCTCAAGGCCGTCCCATATTAACCTAACCGCATGTCTTTGGACTGTGGGGGAAACCGGAGCACCTGGAGGAAACCCACGCAGACACGGGGAGAACATGCAAACTCCGCACAGAAAAGCCCCCGCCGGCCACGGGGCTCGAACCCACGACCTTCTTGCTGTGAGGCGACCGTGCTAACCACTACACCACCGTGCCGATTACATGGCTCTGTGATGCCTGCATATTTCAGCTTTTGGATGGAGCGCAATCTGCTGGTAGAATCTAAATGTTTGATCATTTCAGAGAGATAGTACTGACTGCAGTCGTCTCGATTTTCATTATTAACCATCGCGTTTTGTCCACAGGGGGCGCTAAAACTGAAATATTGTAATATCTTAAAGGTAGAGTGCCTTTAGCCACATGGCCCTAAATTCTCCGCTGTTTTTTCCTGCTTCACCATGACCCAATTCAAGATACCTTCACATGGTGGGCTTTCCCTGTTCACGCAAGGCATTGTGGGATATAAATTTGAAACAGGAGAGAAAAATGGAGGACGCGAGTGTGCGAATGAAACGTGAAAGACGGACTACAGTAACGGAAAGCGAGAAGAAAAGACTTTATGCTCTATACGAAGGAAAGGAAACGCAGGACCAAACTAATAAATATCGGCGGTCAGCGAGCACCTCGGTGTGATCAGCTGTTCGTTTAGCGACAGAATGATGGAACTGTCAGTGCACGCTCAAAGGGAAACCTGTAGATGGCAGTAATGCAACACTGTGGATGCCAGCTGCTGTAAAACCCAAAAGAAGAAGGTAAACCTGCGCATGCGCACACGGACTTCCTCTGTCTGCTTGACTGCGCGAAGCGAGCGATTTCATGCACATTATTTGCTTTAATCCCCTCAAATTAAATAACTTCCCAGCCCCAGAATGGCCTGATATTTTGTGAGATATTACAGAAAAACAGATATCACAATCACCACATTTCAGACGCAACTAAGTGACACCGATTTTATGAAATCGAAAGGCCGTCTCGCTTTAAGAACCTCTTAAGTAAGAAATTTAAAATCGGGTGTGGTCTCACTTGGCCCCTTATTGCTTGGATCCCGATGATCGCTGCTTGTGGCTATATTTATTACTATATTACATTATTTGAATTATTTAAAAATCGACAGAAAGACGGTTACTATGGACGGCTCCATTTAATTTTTCTTTAATTTTTTTTTTATTTAAAAAAAATTGGCTTTTAATCAATTCTTTGGCATTAACGTCTCATTTTAGTTTTCAAATTTTGTATTCCCGAGATCATTTCCACCATGTCACTGCTGCTCACACAGAGGGCAGTTAGTTTGAGTCTCAGGTGCAGTTTGTGGGATTCGTTACAGTGTTGTAGTAAATTTCACAGTGAGTTCAGACACATCGCAGTCGGATCAAGTCCCGTTTTGTGCTGCAGCTTCTCACATACGTCCATCTGACCCAAAGACTCTGTGACAAATCATCAGTGTGCAGTGAACAGAAACAATCTTCCTCCTCAGGACACTGATGATGAAGCTAAAACCTCTGCTTCAGTCTCACTATTAGAGAATGGGTCTTACTGAGGAGCAGGTCATGTGACTCTCAGAGAGATGATCTTACCCCAGTGTCTCCAGTTTACAGTGAGGATTCTCCAGTCCAGCACAGAGACGCTTCACTCCTGAGTCTCCCAGATAATTATTGGACAGATCCAGGTGTCTCAGGTGTGAGGGGTTTGATCTCAGAGCTGAACTCAGAGCAGCACAGCCTTCATCTGAGACACCACACCGCTCCAACCTGCAGAGACACAATGACACACACTTCATCAACAGATTTAATACTGACTTTAAAGATGATGAGTGTAGTGGTCTAACAAAGTCAAAACACTTTGGATGCTGTTTAGTTGTTACGCGCTTATCTCCAGAGGTGGACAGTAATGAAGTACATTTACTTGAGTTCTGTACTGAAGTCCACTTTTTGAGTATCGGTACTTTACTTAAGTATTTTTTTTTTAAACTTATGACTAACTTCACTACATTTGAAAGACAAATATCGTACTTTTTACTCCACTACATTTCTATCAGGGTCCTCGTTACTCGTTACTATGAAGCGGCTTTGAAAGTGGATGTTTTTTTCATTTCTTTTCTAAAACGTGATTGTTTATTCGCAGGTGACACTGAGACAGTCTATCAGTAATCACGAGGGTCACGTCACAGCCGTAGACTGGATAAAATCAAGTTCAGTGATTTCTCCACAGCATTATTTGAACACGATCAGTTGATGGCAGAATGGAAGGAGGCGGTTCTTCTGGGGAATGAACGCACCCATGGCCATACCGAGAACCCATCTTTCAGTTTTCTGAAAGGAATAAAGAGTTTTTTCGTTTTAAATGTTTGCTTTGTTTACCTAAAACGAACCACATCACGGCCTACAAAAACCGAATAGGCCGATAAATATAATATTTAATTGCAATTAGTTGCCAATACGAGTCACGATATAAGGTTACTAAAACCGAAAATGTAACTGAATAACATGTTAAGAAATTAAGCAAGTTTAAAAATGACTTCAGTTCTCCTTTAAGTCTAATTGTTCAAGCATAGCTTTGAAGCGGTTTAAATTAATAAATAAATAAAACCCCACAACTACTGGTCCCCAGCATCTTCCATTGTCTAACTGAGACTCGACTGAGCACACGGAAGGCACCATCTTCTACCTGAACAGGTGACCTAAGGCTCCGTCATAATAAAAGTTCCAAGCTGAGTGCCAGTAAATCAAAAGCAAAAAATATGAATCTCTAAACCAAAGCAAGTTTAAATTAAAGTTTGGCTCCTACAATGAGTGTGGAAAATTAATTTTATTATTCAGAACCAGGGCTTTACATTAGCACCCGCCCACCCGCCAAATGCGGGTAAAATTGGGCTTTGGCGGGTAATGACTTTAGTCCCACTAGCCACTTTGGCAGGTGGTTTATTCTGTGGTATGACAATATATTTTAATTGTAGTTTTCTCTGAAGGCATCTGATATAATAAACGCATTGCAGTGTAATATTACGTGCCTACAACTCCCATGAGCACCTGCATAAACATTCTGACAACATGTTAGAATTGTTTAGAACGTTCGTTAACGGCTCAGATAAAATCAGTGATAACCTGCGGTTAATGAACGAAGCAACAAAGTTGCTGACGACTGACAAGCGCACTATGTGGCGGCACATAGCTGAGTTTCAAACCCTGCTGCTCAGGGAAAAAGGGGCAGAGATGATCAGGGCCGGAGCAGCATTTTAAAATCACCGAGGTCCGTGATGCGCAAACCGCGTGCCGAAACATTTCCGCCATATTTCAATGAGAGGGTGAATTACACATCACACAAGAGATCTATTCCTGAAATTACTTTTAATAGTGTTCAGGCCTAGACATTAAGCATTTACCACTGGTGGCCCATTGGGCCAGCGGAATTGAAAAGTTACTGGCCCAAATGGAAAATGTGGTGGCCCGAATGCGCTCGGTACCCGCATTCAGGCCACCACATTTCATACAGTTCATAATACACTATGTCATTGATTTTTGGCTAGAAAAGTAGACTTTAGGGGTACATGTTGTTGCCGAGCACAGAGAGGCTGAAAATTTTTGCAGAATATCCCCAAGCCACATCATTGTAGGAGGCAATAATCTCATCTCCGCACAAAGTAGTGTCACTTTTTCATGACTCTCCCATAAATTCACAGCCCCCCTCCCCCATAAATAATGACCGCCCCCTAAAATTAAAAAGAGCCTTCTCAAGATTATCACAACTTATATTTTGATTTTGTACCTGAAAACAATACTGACAAAAGACAGTAACTCAGTTCAAATTACCAGCAATGGACTCAAAAACAGTCAAATCAAATTGAAATAAATATATAAAACGTTTTGCTTCTGAAAATGTGCACTGCACTGAAATAGCAATAAAGTCAATTTAAGGTTTATAGTTTAGTGTAATAGCTTTCCTCTTCCACACTCTCGTCTAAAATGGCAGGGCTCTACGTTAACATTTGAAACCGCTTGTCCTGTCGGGCAAGTTGAAAGGAAATTTACTTGTCCGAATGTGAAGTTGACTTGTCCGAAGAAATATTTGAGAAAAAACCCCCCACAAAACTATTTGTAACCCAATCTTTATGGCATTTGTTTCCAAATTCGCAACATATGCATAATATCTATGAATCAAAAGTAATCAATACTTGATATACTGAGGCAAAAGTTCAAAAATATAGTAAAACAGACTGATTGATACCATAATTCACCAATTATTCTGCTGAAGTTCAGAAGTAATATATCCCAATAGAATAGAAATTATGAACATAAAATTTTAAGAACAAAATAAGTATACTATGAGATCCAGAAACACTAACCATTATATATACAGCTTTGCTCCTCCTACTCAAGCGAGTAGGACGCTTCTTTGCTTTGCTCCTGCTTTCTTAATCTTTATTTCTATACTTTACTTTCTCATTGAATTTCCACTATTTTTTTTCTCTTTCTCATTTTATTTTTCATCTTTATAAGCTTTTAATTTAATTTTAATTTAATTTCCACTATTTTTTTTTTTTTAAATGCCAGGAAGCAAAAAATCCTGCAGAAAATGCATGGAATTAGAACAGAGGATTTCTATTCTGGAATCAAAGATTAATGCTTTGCCAAAGACGGACGAATTAAAAGCGATATCTCAGGAAAGGAGTACTGAAACAGTGGCTGAAAATACAGAGATTGCACTCCGACAGACTGAGGACATTGCAGATCAAGTGGAAGAATTCATAACTCAAGCTGTGAGTACTGAAAACTGGCAAATGATGGGTGCTAAGCCCAAAAACAAAAACAGAAGAGTAATTACTTCAACACCAGCTCGTTCTACAAATTACAATAGGATCTACAATCCTATGGAAAATCCACAGCCCATAAGGCTTCAGAACAAATTTGAATGCCTCAGGGATGTGGAAGAGGATTTGTCAAGCGGACAAACACATCGTAAAAAGAGATCGCACCAAGATCGAAGAGCTGTGAGAAGAGGCAAAAAGCAGCTCGTAACACCACCTGATCCCACAACCCTTGTTCTTGGTGATTCCACTGTAAGACAATTAAAAGGTTATGAGATTATTTGTTGTCTTCCAAATGCATCCATCTCTGACACCAAAGACAGCATTTTGAAACTCATATCCGAGCATAAAACTATTAAACGTATTGTGCATGTGGGAGCAAATGATGTTTTCAGAGAACAGCTGTTTGTCCAAGAGGACTTCAGAAAACTTTTTTCTGAGCTCTATAAGACTGGAATTCAATCTTTTATCAGTGGCCCACTCCCAGCGAGAGGAAGTTTTGCTTTTTCTCGACTCTTCAGTCTTAACACCTGGCTTGGAAAAACTTGTTCTTCATTTGGTATGAACTTTATAGACAATTTTAACCTTTTTTGGAATCACAAAGAATTTTACAAGCCAAATAGCACTGAACTCAGCTGGCTTGGAGCCAAAGTCTTAGCAGACCACTACAAACTTGCAATCTTTTCTCAGCCAGCACCGAGGAAAACAGTTGATAAGATGTCGCAGACTGACATATGGCCCTTTTCCACTACCCTTTTTCAGCTCACTTCAGCTCGCTTCAGCTCACTTCAGCCCGACACGGCTCGCGTTTCGACTACCAAAAACCAGCACGACTCAGCTCGCTTCAGCCCTGCTTAGCCCCCAAATCTCGCACCGTTTTGGAGTGGGGCTGAAGCGAGCCAAAGCGAGCCGAGTGAGGTTGGGGGCGTGAGCAGACACTCCCCTGTGCACTGATTGGTGAGGAGGAGTGTCCTCACATGCCCACACACGCCCCGCGAGCGCGCTGGGATCTGTAAACACCGTAAACCCGGAAGGAGAAGAATTACGAATTACGAGAATTTCTGAAGCCTTATGCGCCTCGCCTCATCTACACGCTCTTGCCAGTATTTATCCGCGTTGTCGGTGACAACAAGCCACAGCACCAAGACCAGCAACACTAACGACTCCATGTCCTCCATGTTTATTGTTTACTATTCGGGTCGTGAGACTACCGCTTAAAAGATCACTGATGTCACTGCTTGCGCTGCTTAACGACATCACGTGACGTCCACCCACTTTCACTAACTCCACCCAATGTGTCCACCCACTTCCAGCCAGCACGGTTCAGTGCGGTTGTAGTCGAAATGCAACTCCAACAGCCCCGCTCAGCCCGACTCAGCACGGCACGGCTCAGCCCGACTCAGCCGCGTTTGTAGTGGAAAAGCGGCAATAGTTACAAAGCCTAAACAATCATCTTTGCAAGTCGTCATCAAGGACACACAAACATCTGACTTGCAGGCCTCCCAACATTCAAGGACAGACGACTCCACTTCTCCTCGGATGGATTTCCCAAATAGCATGAAAAAATTGCTCCCAATGGCTACACTCTCTTTTTCCAGCCCAAATCTGTCGCGACAAGCAGTGTACCCAGTTCATCAAAATTGTGTTCGTCCAGGACTTTCAGCTGGCTACAAATCTTTTTCACCATCCAAAAGATACATGTCATCTCCAATCCTTTCACTCTCAAACCAAATGGAACATTTAGAAAGTCTTGTTTGATGTACTCTGGGTCCCTGCAAATGGGTGTAGCGTTGAAAAAAAGCTGGGACCCGATGTTGACACTATTCCTGTGTTGACAAGAAACAGAAAACATAGAGCACATTTAACCCTGGGGGTGAACCAATCTAATCTCCTTCCTGTTTTAAAACAGCATCAGAGTGCACAACCAAATATTACTTCTAGAATTTCTGTAAAGCTAGCTCTTCTGAACATTAGATCACTTTTAAACAAGTCATTTTTAATTAATGATCTTATTTGTAAACACAATCTTGATTTTTTGCTTCTAACTGAAACTTGGCTGGATCAAGCAAATAGTGCTACCACCCTTATTGAAGCAGCTCCCCCAAATTTTAATTTTTTGAATGTTACCCGACAAGGGAAAGGTGGAGGGATCGCAAATATATTCAAAGTCTCTTTTCAATGTAAACAATCCTCACTTGGTGATTTTATGTCTTTTAAACACTTATGTGCACTTGTTACATGCTCTCCTAACATATTATTATTAATTATTTATAGGCCTCCGAGACATTCAGCCAAAGTCTTTCTTGAAGAGTTTGGTGAACTGTTATCAGTCATTTGCTTAGAGTTTGACTGTCTTATTATATCTGGGGATTTTAACTTGCATGTAGATAATACTGATAACATTTATGCCAAAGAACTACTTGCAATTATTGATAACTTTAACCTAGTACAACATGTACAGGGGCCGACCTACTCTCGTGGTCATACCCTTGACCTCGTCATCACAAAGGGTCTTACTGTTTCTAATACTGTTGTTGACCTGGCCTTATCCGATCATTTTTGTGTTTTCTCTGATGTTTCTATGTCTCCTCACATTCAGAATAGCTCAACGACTATAGGTAGGAGAGTCATAAAAGACAACACGTGCTCTTTTTGAGCAAGCTCTCTCTCAGATCTCAACCAAAATGTCAGACTCTGGAGATGATTTACTGGAAATTTTTAATTTAAATATGACCCAAATTATGGATGATATTGCTCCATTCAAAATAAAAAGAGTCAATGATAAGCAGAAAGCACCATGGAAGCAGTACCCGGCTGTTAAACTGTTAAAGAGAGAATGTAGAAAGACTGAAAGAAAATGGCGCAAATCTAAACTTCACATCCATTATCAAATCCATAAAGAGATGCTTTGTAATTATAATTATGAAATTCGTAAAGCAAGACAGTCTTTCTTCTCCAACATCATCAGCAGGAATATGAACAATGCCCGTGTGCTATTTTCAACAGTAGAGAAGCTAACTAATCCCCCACCACAATTAGCACCTGAACTTCTCTCAGTTAATAAATGCAATGAGTTTGCATCCTTTTTCAAAGGTAAAATTGATTAAATACGGCAGAATATTTCTCATAATATATCTCAGTTGCAAAAAATTGAAAAACTGCAATCACCAATAACACAGATAGATAACTTTAACACAATGTCAGAATTTTGTTTAATTGATTATGAGACTCTTGAAAAAACTGTACAAAATCTCAGTTCCTCAAAATCTGAATTGGACATTCTGCCCACCAACTGTTTTAAGTCTGTTCTTCATCTTATAATTACAGATGTGCTTCAAATTATAAATACATCCTTGGAGACTGGCGTTGTTCCTGTGTCCCTAAAAAAAGCTGTTGTAAAGCCCCTTCTTAAAAAAAATAATCTGGATCCTTCAGTATTAAACAACTACAGGCCAATATCAAATTTACCATTCATCGGGAAAATCCTTGAAAAAATTGTCTTCAATCAATTAACTGCCTTCTTGATATCAAACAGCCGTTTTGACAATTTTCAGTCAGGATTTCGTGCCAATCATAGCACTGAAACAGCGCTGATTAAAGTTATAAATGACATACGTCTTAATACTGATGCAGGCAAAACATCGGTCCTGGTATTACTGGACGTCAGTGCAGCTTTTGATACTGTTGATCACAACATACTGCTATATCGACTTGAACACTGGGTTGGATTGACTGGTAAAGTTATCAATTGGTTAAAATCATACTTAAAAGATAGAAGCTTCTTTGTTACCCTGGGAAATTGTTCCTCAACGTCAATGCCCTTGACCTGTGGTGTCCCCCAGGGGTCGATTCTTGGACCATTACTTTTCAACCTTTATATGCTCCCACTTGGGCAAATTATCAATAAAAATTCAATTTTGTATCACTGCTATGCAGATGATACCCAAATTTATTTTGCTCTATCACCTAATGATTATGCCCCCCTTGAATGTCTCTACCAGTGTATCAATCAAATCAATAGCTGGATGTCACAAAATTTTCTTCAGCTGAACACAGATAAAACAGAAGTAATTCTATTTGGAAAAAAAGATGAAAGACTCAGGATTACCACTATTCAAAACTAAAGAAATGGTTAAAAATCTTGGTGTTTTCATTGACAGCGAGCTAAACTTTGACAGTCACATGAAAGCAATCACTAAAACGGCATTTTATCACCTTAAAAACATTTCCAAACTAAGAGGACTTGTGTCAAAAAATGATCTGGAAAAACTAATACATGCCTTCATCTCTAGTAGGGTTGATTACTGCAATGGCCTTTTCACAGGCCTGCCAAAAAAGACCATCAAACGACTTCAGCTGGTTCAAAATGCAGCGGCTAGGGTTCTCACACGAACAAAAAGAACAGAGCACATTACTCCAATTCTAAGGTCCCTTCACTGGCTTCCAGTAAGCTACAGAATTGACTTTAAAGCATTGCTGCTGGTGTACAAATCTCTAAATGCTACAGGGCCCAATTACCTCTCTGATATGTTGCAGCGGCCTAACCCAATCAGATCTACCAGATCAAAACAGAAAAATTTACTATTAAAACCAGTTGTTAAAACAAAGTGTGGTGAAGCAGCTTTTAGCTACTATGCAGTGCAGCTATGGAACCAACTGCCAGAGGACATTAAAAATGCTCCTGCTGTTGGCAGCTTCAAATCTAGGTTAAAGACCAAGCTGTTTTCAGATGCTTTCTGTTAAATAATTAATATTGACTTCTTTACATTTTTTATAATCTTTACTTTCTCTGCATGTTTTAAATTTATTTTAACTTTATTCTATTTTATTTTGCTGTTTTTTTCTTTTTCTCCTCCTATTTGAACTACTACTTCATTTTATTATTTTATTTCTACTATTGTTTAATTCTTATTTTCTTTTAATTCTTTTAATTAATTGTTTTAGAATAAAAATAAAATTATTTTATGTAATTTTATTTCTCTATTGTTTACTGTTTTTGTTTTTACTTCTGTAAAGCACATTGAACTGCCATTGTGTATGAAATGTGCTATATAAATAAACTTGCCTTGCCTATATATACACAGATCAGTACTCTGCAGTTCAGCAACAAATATCACAAAAACTAACATTATCATAAAATTTATGACTTGAGATATCACTAGTTTGGACAAGAGAAACAAATAACAATGCTACAAATAAAAACAACTGATAACAAAATTGACTGATTAATACTGTAAATCACTGATTATTATACACTGAAATCTAGTTATCAAATGACAAGATAATATATCTTATGAAAACCTCCACACCTCTACTGACTCACAGATGAATGGATACAAATAAAGTTTCTATTCATCTTCATCTATCAGCCCTTGAGTTCTGCTCCATCAATTGGACTCCATCAATCATTAATTTATTTTGAGAAATTGAAAACCAGAAAATTAAAATTATATATATTTTCATTTTTAAATTATTAATTTTGAATATATATCCTCCACTGATTAATTGTTGTTGTCTAATTATTCAGTGTGGCTCCTGTATGGTATTTAATGGTCAAAAAAAGATAATTTCAAATAATCCATAATTATATCTAAATTATAGAGCCCTGTTTCAAATTCCTAAGCTCCCATTACTAATTAGTTAATTAATACAGCCGGTAACCTAATTAGCAGCCCTTTGACAGCTTGGTATTTCCTTGATAACTTTCCCCACTCCTACCTCACTCCGTCAATCCACACGCACGCAGGCACACATTCCAAGCCCAGCACACCCCGCCACACGCTCGGCTATAAAATGAACACCGTCAACAACAATTCAGAGATTTGGAATTTACCACACACTCAACGTAAATATACAGCTGAATAATGATCCCGCCAACAGAAATGTCAACAAATCCACGTGTATGACACGATTAAAATCAATCATACACGACCGTTTACTTTTCAGCTCAAATACACGAAGCGGTATTGGCCGGTTTCGCAAGTGGAATATTGCGCATGCGCACATCACTCTTTCCGAATAGAAACATCCGGGGATTCATCAAAACAATATGTCGAGTGAGATGCTTCGGAAATCATGTGAATAAACTGATAAATTTGATATGTAACCCGAATATCGGCGCATTTTGGCACTTGTCCGATCGGACAAGTAACAGAGACGATGAAGTTGTCCGACATAAAGTCTCACTTGTCCCGGACAAGCAGACAACCGTTAATGTCGAGCCCTGAATGCGTGCACATCCTGCTGCCATGGTGTCACTGAGTGTGTCCCGATGGCCATCTGAGACTCTGGTAAACTCAGCCCTTCTCTCCTCGATCTGGCGCTCGACCAAAATGATGCTTCCGAACAGCGCCGAACATCTCGACGATGCACGAAGACGACACACTCCTGCCGCGGAGCAGAGCGTGACGTAAACAAAGACAGCGGAACTCGTATCGAAAAGGTGCATTTTACGAACAATTTCATCACAATTCTGGGTAAAATATGAGTAATAAAATTTAATTTGTATTGAAAACGTACTGGCCCGCCCGGGCCACTGTTTGGCCAAATTTAGTGGCCCGAAAGACGTAAAAAACACCGGCGGGCCATCGGGCAAGTGCTAATGTCGAGCCCTGGTGTTTGAACTGAATATCATCAGTTTTGAAAAAAAAAAAAAAATCCTGTATGTGGCAAGAGTAAGAATAGTTTAAGCGTGTTTAATGGTTTGATCTGGCCCAAGCAATGAGGACAAAAGATCCTCTAACCATGTAGCCTATGGAACTGAGATACATTAACAATCTGGCATCTGTTACACCTACACACAAAAACAGTCTGGGAAAAAATCAGTACACACCACCATGTTTTAGGCAAAGTTATCCAAGGCAAACATAAGTTGAAACTTTCCACTCTATTGCTTTGGCTTATCGAATGATTTATTTTTAAATCACAAATAAGGCAGGAAGGCTATAACTGCGCTGCTCCGAAAATGTAAATTTAACAGCTTGATGAAAGTGCGCTGATGGTTACCATGGAAACCCCGTGTCTCCTGCACTGCGTTCCTCCCCCGAGTCACGCACTCATTCGCTTTTGTGTTCTTGGTCTCAGAGCCGCGCGCACCAAACAGACACAGAAGACAGAATCAACATTTAACATCATTAACAATGCACTTTTTACAGAGACATTTTAATGTGATTATTTTTTATCCAGTTGAATATTTAGCATACAAATGTATTTTCAGCTCTTAAAAATGACCGAGGTTCGGACCACGGGGGCCTCAGAGCTGGACGCTAATAGGAAGATAAGACAGTTCAATGACAAATGGAAGTTCGGGCGAGATTGAGGACAAAAGATCACCTAACCATGTAGCCTATGGAACTGAGATACATTAACAATCTGGCATCTGTTACACCTACACACAAAAACATCGCCATCTAAGATGGCGCCGTGGATGGCTGCCTCGGGACTTTGCTCTCTCGTACTTTCTATGTTTTGTGTAATTGTTGTGTTAATTCTTCTTCATGCTTTCACGGAAAGCTGCTGCACTGAGGTTTATTAAATGTTTCCACATAGTGCTCCTGATAGGAGCATAATGCGGAGGTGTTTTTTTCCTCTCATCTCGCATTGCTCTGCCTCTCCTCCCCTGAGCTTTCCTGCTTCTGCTCTGCTGACTCGTCTTGTCTGAGAGACCCTTTCTGAATTGTTCTTCAAATCAAAATTCATGGATTTGATAAACTGGTCTCTTCACGCAATTGACACAATCTTCTCGACGAGAAGCCTGGGTTCGGGGGAACCAGCCTGTCCTGCCGGAACGTTCGCAGCTGGATATACAATGGAAGCTTGGGAGAAGTGTCGTGTTGTGTCGTGTGCCTGGCAGTTCTTTCTGTGGAGGACATTGAGGATATTTACCTATTCGGAACCATGATCACAGGACTTTTGCTGATTGGACTAGGCATTGCCCTGGTGTATCGAGGAAATCAGAAAACGGTGACAGCTGTTCAAAGCCCCATAAAGCTGCCCGACATGATTGAAGCGGTGGGCAGAGCTGTTGGCACTCAGACTGCGGCTGTTTAAAAACTTGAGCCGCTCGGTGGATTCCATATTGGAGAAGTTGATGGCTTTGCAGAGAGATATGGATCATTTTAGTGAGCAGAATGGACGAGCGGGGTAGTCTGCCACATCTACCCGTTTCAAGCCTAAACAAATTCCAATCTTATCTTCGGCTCTCCCAGCCAGCACTGCCTCAAGGTCGTTGCTGGAGCAACAATCTTCCCCTGAAGATCACTGCAGTTAGACTCTCTCTCTGTATTTCCTATTATTGCACCATTCCTGTGGTTTGTTTGTTTGTTCGTTTTGTGTGTACGCTTTTATCTGTGTTGTACTATGAAAGCTAAGTGGTACCGGAGTCATGTTCCTCGTGTGTGTTCGCACACCTGGCAATTAAAGTGTTTCTGATTCACAGCAAAACCGAAAATACCCTGTACTACGAAGACTGTAGAAAGTCTGGCAAAGACAGGCACCAGTAATTTTAAACTCAAAACTATAAAGGACCACGAAAAGTCAAATGCACACATCGGTACTATAACATCAAAACAGGCGAAGACGGCTGGTCACTACAGGACAGCATTGCTTTCAGTCCCTGGCTGTCATGAAGTTGGCTGAGCTGGAGAGGATGGAGCTGCTGTTTAGAAACGTTCACGCGATTGGAAAGAAGTTGATCCGCCCCAGCTATCAACTTACGGCCTGCTGGAAGCCTCAGGTCACGAAGACCATTTTTCATGGACCATTCAGACTCATCTGATGATGAATGTAATGAGGACATTTAATGTCTCTCTCTACACATGTTCACTCACACACACACACACACTATTAATAGATAATACATAATAATACACAGTACTTGCATATCAAAACATCAAATGTTTTTCAATGATAAAAGTTCTGAATTGGACTTTTAATATTAGAATCAGTTCAGTTGTCACTCTCATTATCTCTAGCCGCTTTATCCTGTTCGACAGGGTCGCAGGCGAGCTGGAGCCTATCCCAGCTGACTATGGGTGAGAGGCGGGGTACACCCTGGACAAGTCACCAGGTCATCACAGGGCTGACACATAGACACAGACAACCATTCACACTCACATTCACACCTACGCTCAATTTAGAGTCACCACTTAACCTAACCTGCATGTCTTTGGACTGTGGGGGAAACTGGAGCACCCGGAGGAAACCCACGCGGACACGGGGAGAACATGCAAACTCCGCACAGAAAGACCCTCGCCGGCCACGGGGCTCGAACCCGGACCTTCTTGCTGTGAGGCGACAGCGCTAACCACTACACCACCGTGCCGCCCCTGGAGAGCGCCATTTGTTCCTTATTTTTCTCTCCCTTTCTCCATCTCACTCGTCTTTTTCCTCAACTTTCTCCGGCTCAGTCGTCTGCATCTCTCCCTTTGTTTTCTACATATATCACTATCTTTCTTTTTCTTTCTATCGTCTTTTCATGTGTAACTTGCCTCTAACTCTCTCATCTGTCTGCGCTGTAGAGTCGCAATTACCGCCTGGAATGCTGCAGACTTGATTGGCTGAGTGGTATCACGTGGAATGGCTTAACTCGCATGTAATTAGTCTGTGCGTTTCCTCATCCACTAAACCACTACTGTAAAGACTACAAAAGCTGCACCGGGATAAAATAGAAGCGACCCGTCAGGTTTTAAGTCATAACCTTCTGTTTTGGTTGTAGGTTCGGGTCTGTATGAGACAGCTTCTAGGTCCGGACCCGGACCGCCTGTTAGTGACCTCTGCTCTGTAGGATAGGATTCTGCCTTCAACAGCCAATGTGGAATGTTCTTTTGAAAGCCAAATCAGTGGAAAAAAAACAAAGTTCATCAACTTAAAATCTGGCATGCTGACAGTTTTTTTTTTAAAACTTATTTTTTATTGGGTTTTCAATGACAGCATTCCAGTATGTACACTTTTCTCTATCCAGCTGTAGATGACAATTGTACACATGATATCCAAATTAAGATTACAAGCAAATAAGACAAACAAAACAAAAACAAATATCCACTCCCAATTAAATACATTAAATATATTAAATCAAATATACATATTCAGACATTCATATCCACAAGCACACATACAAATAAGCAGTCAGGAACCCACAGAACTTACACTAAAACACTAAGGCACTGTGTGGATTATGTAAAAGAGGTGGTAAGGGGGGAGGCTAACCAATCTTATTGTATTAATAAAGGTACAACAGGACTCCACCGCTTAGTAAAGATGGGCTTTTGGAGCCTTAATAAATATGTAATGTGCTCCATCTGATAGAGGTCCCAAACCTTCTGGATCCATGTGTTATATGAAAGGGGGGTTGGTTTCAACCATCTAATAGTTATGCACTTCAGTGCAGCTGTAAGTAATATATTTAAGAGATATTTCTTGGACCTCCCATTCAATCCTTTAGGAATTACTCCTAATAGAGTCACAGTAGGATCTTGAGGTATGTCCTGTTGGAAAACCTCTTTAAGAGAATCAAAAACCTCTCCCCAGAATGTCTTTAGTTTCAGACATAACCAGAATATATGGGTATGATTGGCGGTATGTGCCCCACAATTCCTCCAGCATGAGCTGGAATATGCCTGGTTCATTCTAGATACTATTTCTGGAGTCCTGAAAAATCTAACAATTATTTTCCACTTAAACTCCCTCCATGTATTTGAACTTGTGACCAGGTGTGCCTGACTACACGCCTCCTCCCAGACTTCCTGTGATATAACCATATCCATTTCTGCCTCCCACCTCTGCTTCATTTGTAAAGAGTTTTGTGTATTCATGGATAAAATATATTGTAGAATCTACTAATCATTTTTCCATCTCTATTTCCTGTTTGTATTTCTATTAGGAACTGTTCGATAGGAGAAGTTTTTATGAGTTTTCCCCATTCCTTGTGCCCTGTCAGAAATGTTCTAAGTTGCAAATATCGGTAGAAATCTGTCTTAGGGAGATCATAATCATTTCTCAACTGCTCGAACGTTCTTAGATGACCAAAACTGAATAACTGGTGCAGATATACCAAGCCATACCCTGACCACCTTCTAAAGCCCATGTCCAAATTATTAGGTGTGAAGCTCTTCATAGATCCAATGCTGATTAATGGTGATATTTGTGTCGGTAATCCAAAAGTTGACTGTATTTTAATCCAAATTTTAAGAGTGTTCTTAGTCCAAGTTGCCATTTCCTTTATGGGAACATCCAGGAAGGGTAGGTCTTGCAGAGACTTTAGCGAGCATAGATCTTTTTCTATATTAAGCCAACGTGTACCTATTGTTCTGAAGCCACGCTATCATCGGTTTCATTTGTGCAGCCCAGAAATAATATTTTAGATGATTGTCAAGTTTAAGGCCACCGTTTGATTTAGATAACTGTAGGGTTTTAAGTCGAATTCTAGGGTGCTTTTTTGCCATATAAATCTTGACATTTTCTCCAAATTATCGAATGTAGATTTTGGAATTTCTATAGGTAACATCTGAAACAAGTAAAAAGTAATCTGGGCAGAATGTTTATGCAGATACTTTCAACGTGCCCTAGCAGAGACAGGG
The DNA here is from genome assembly GCF_027579695.1 of Neoarius graeffei. Lineage (NCBI taxonomy): Eukaryota > Metazoa > Chordata > Actinopteri > Siluriformes > Ariidae > Neoarius > Neoarius graeffei. The sequence continues at coordinate 125,229,623 of NC_083570.1, read as the reverse complement.
GGAGCATAGACCACCGTTCTAGATCGTTATTAATGCTCCGAATTATTTTACTATAATTAGCATCGAACAGATTCTGCAGAGATGGGGGAATGTACAGTGGGGCAAAAAAGTATTTAGTCAGCCACCAATTGTGCAAGTTCTCCCACTTAAAAAGATGAGAGAGGCCTGTAATTTTCATCATAGGTACACTTCAACTATGAGAGACAGAATAATAATAATAATAATAAATTTTATTTATAATGCACTTTCTATTGTTAAAATCTCAAAGTGCTACAAAAAATAGATAAAAAGGGAAGTTAAAAAAAAAAGAGTTGCAATAAAAAAGTGTTGCACTAAAAAAAAAGCAGAGGCAATAAAATAAAAATGAAAAGAAGCAGAGGCAATAAAATAAAAATGAAAAGAAGGAACAAGATTAACAGTAGGCCAATTTAAAAAGATGTGTTTTTAAGTGTCTTTTAAAGGTTTCTGTAGGCTGTGGGGCCCTCAGATGGTCAGTGAGGGCGTTCCACAGCCTTGGAGCAGCACAGGAAAAGGCCCTGTCACCCATGCTGTGGAGTTTGGTTCTGGGTACGTGGAGGGTATTTGTGTTTGTGGACCGGAGGGAGCGTGTTGACCTGGGGGGTGAGGAGTTCTTGTAGGTAGTGGGGGGCATTTCCATTTATGCACTGGTGGGTGAGAAGTGAGACCTTGTACTGGATTCTGAAATGGACCGGGAGCCAGTGAAGGTTTTTTAGAATGGGGGTAATGTGTTCATGTTTGCGCACCCTCATCAGGATCCTGGCAGCAGAGTTCTGGATGTATTGAAGCCTCTGGATGTTCTTGCCAGGTATCCCGATGAGGAGTGCATTACAGTAGTCTAGTCTGGAGGAGACAAAGGCGTGGACGAGCTTCTCTGCATCTCCCAGGCTGAGTAAAGGACGGAGTTTGGCTATGTTTCTGAGGTGATAGAAGGCTGTCTTACAGAGATGTTTGATGTGGGTGTCAAAGGTGAGGTGTGATTCCATTTTAACACCCAGGTTAGTGACAGCTGTGGATAGGGGGATGTTTTGGCCAGAGAAGGAGATGCTGGTGATAGTGGAAGAGCGGAGCTGATGAGGAGTGCCAACCAGTATTGCTTCTGTTTTGGAGCTGTTTAGTTGTAGAAAGTTGTGTCTCATCCACGCCTCAATCTCCTCCAGACAGGTGGCCAGGGTGGATGTTGGCTGGGGAACAGATGAGGTGGGGGTTGTCCTGAGGTAGAGCTGGGTGTCGTCGGCGTAGCAATGGAAGGAGATACCATGTCTGGTGATGATATGTCCAAGGGGGAGCATGTAGATGGTGAAGAGTGTGGGGCCCAACACCGAACCCTGGGGGACACCACAAGTGACTGTGTGCGAGTGTGATTTTGCCCTACCCAGTGCTACGTGTTCAGTTCTGTCTGTCAAGTAGGAGGTGAACCAGTTGTGTACAGTGTCCGAGAGTCCAATGATGTGTTGCAGGCGGTGAAGGAGGATGTTGTGGTCGACAGTGTCAAAAGCAGCTGTCAGGTCCAGAAGGATGAGTAGGGAGGTGGAGCCGGCGTCTGCCGTCATCAGGAGGTCATTTGTGACCCTGACCAGAGCTGTCTCTGTGCTATGGCCAGGGCGGAAGCCAGACTGAAACTTCTCGAACAGGTTATTGTGTTTGAGGTGATTATGGAGTTGAGCTGCAACTGTTTTTTCCAGCACTTTTGACAGGAATGGAAGATTGGAGATCGGCCGGTAGTGGGAGAGGACATCTGGATCGAGGGTGGGTTTTTTCAACAGGGGTCTGATGACAGCAGTTTTTAGTGCAGAAGGGACATGGCCATCCAGGAGGGAGTGGTTTATGATGTTAGTGATGAGAGGGGACACGGCAAAGATGTTGGCCTTCAGCAGAGCTGAGGGGAAGGGGTCCAGAGCACAGGTGGATGGCTTCATTTTTGTGATGATGCGCTCCACTTCTTCCTGTGTGGCTTCTGAGAATGAGCAGAGGGGCTGGACAGTCGTTGGCGAGGAGTCATTGGTTTGCAGGGGTAGGACAACAGTGGCAGAGAGGTGTAACCGGATGTTGTGAACTTTTTGCCTGAAGAAGTTCATGTGCATGTTGCACCTCTCCTCAGTGGTCTCAGAGTGGGAGGCTTGAGAAGGTGATTTATTGTTGAGAAAAGTTGTTTGGAATTACCAGGGCTGTTATTGATGATGGAGGAGTAGAACTTGGACCGCGCATCCCTCAAAGCTTCTGTGTATGCCCTCCTGTGTTCCCTGTACGCCTGTTTGTGGACAGTCAGTCCAGAGGCTTTGAGCTGCCGCTCAAGAGCACACCCAGCCATCTTCATTTTTCGCAACTCACCATTGTACCAGGGGGCTGAGCGCGTGAAGGAGACTGACCTGGATGTTAGAGGTGAATGGAGGTCCAGGAGGCTGCTCAAGGACTGGTTGTAAAAATCCACAGAGTCAACAACAGAGGGGGAGACAGTGAAGCTATTAGAGACACGTTGAAGATCCAAGGCCAGGGCATCCTGGTTAATGCCTTTCAGATTTCTGAACTGCACCTGCCGCTTTGATTTGGTGTGAGGAGAGGGGAAAGGCAGCTCCATTGATATAACCATGTGATCTGATACACCAAGATCATAAACCTGTAGGTTGCTGATAGGAGCAGAGTTTGAGATAACCAAATCAAGTGTGTGCCCTCTGGAGTGTGTGGGGACATCAACATGCTGATGTAAGTTCAATGAGTCAAGCAGCTGAAGGGAATCGGCTGCAGGTTGACAAGAAGGAACATCAACATGTATGTTTATATCTCCCAGGATTATCGTATTTGCAGAATGTTGTAAGGAGATCAGACATTTCTGGGATGAAGGCAGAGTTTGGTTTTGGGGGCCGGTAGATAAGGAGAACAGTCATGGGAAATGGTGGCTTGCATTTAAATGCAAGACACTCACAGGAGGATGTTACAGGCAGTGTGATGGGGGTCAATTCCAAGCCCTGTCGGAAAATGACAACAAGGCCACCACCACGGCCGGTGCTGCGAGCTGCCTCCAGATAACTGTAGCCCGGGGGACAGGCTTCATTGAGGGCAGAGTAGTCCTCTGGCTGGTGCCAGGTTTCTGTTAGGCACATGAAGTCAAGTCCTCTCTCCCTGACATGTTCTTCAATTAATGAGGATTTATTCTTTATGGATTGACTGTTAAAAAGTTCGATTTTGACCAGAGACTGTGGAATGACTCTCTGAACAGGTCGCAGGACACTAAAATCCACTCCACGAGATCTGGGATATCCCAAGCTGGAATGCAGAGATCTCGCGATATTCCCATTGTTATTTGCAGCTGAGGCAACAGTGCTCTGATGACGCGTTAGACGTGCACCAGAAGACCAGAGAGCTGGAATGTTTGTTGCAGAGCTGCTTGACTGTTTGTGGAAAACAAACTTTCGACTGGAGCCCCTATGGGTGTAGCGAGGGCGGCGCAGGAGTCCAAGCTCGTTGATGATGGGGATGTTAAGTCCAGGCGTGACTTTGGGCCGAAGTTGCCGAAGTTGTGAGCTGGAGTAGCTAAGCGCCATGCTGACCCAGGAGAGGCGCTAGCCTGCCGGCGTTAGCGTCGTGTGCTGGATCGGTGGCGGCAGGTAGAGAGTTGTCCGCCAAGGCGTTATGGCGTTTGGTTGTTTGGTTGTTGGATCTACGAACCCAGGAACAGCTTGGCAGCCGCCCGCCGTCAGCAAAAGGATAGCTGGATCCTACACTGGATAGCTGGATAGCAGAAGGATAGCTGGATCCTACGAGTCAAAAGGAGCCCTTTTCCAATCGGAGCAAGTTGACAGCTGGAAGTCGTCTGAAACAGGTAGGTGCTTAGCCACCTGGCTTCCCCACTGGTCAAAGAGAGGGTGAAAACGTATGCTTCAGGGTCCCGAAAAATTGGTGCTTTAGGCTCGTAGAAAGCATAAACGTCAAAAATAGCTCAAGCTTAAAAATAGCACAGATAGATCGCTGGATTGTCATCAAAGCGTTTTTTTTTTTTTAAACTGTGCAAGCAGGCTATTTCAAAAGATCTCAGGCGGAGAAGTGGCGAACAGACAACGCCAGCGTCCTCTCCGCCCTGCTGAAAAACTACTCAAAGAATGGGGGGAAAGAATCCAGGAAATCACATTGTAGGATTTTTAATGAATTAATTGGTAAATTCCTCGGTAAAATAAGTATTTGGTCACCTACAAACAAGCAAGATTTCTGGCTCTCACAGACCTGTAACAACTTCTTTAAGAGGCTCCTCTGTCCTCCACTCGTTACCTGTATTAATGGCACCTGTTTGAACTCGTTATCAGTATAAAAGACACCTGTCCACAACCTCAAACAGTCACACTCCAAACTCCACTATGGCCAAGACCAAAGAGCTGTCAAAGGACACCAGAAACAAAATTGTAGACCTGCACCAGGCTGGGAAGACTGAATCTGCAATAGGTAAGCAGCTTGGTGTGAAGAAATCAACTGTGGGAGCAATTATTAGAAAATGGAAGACATACAAGACCACTGATAATCTCCCTCGATCTGGGGCTCCACGCAAGATCTCACCCCGTGGGGTCAAAATGATCACAAGAACGGTGAGCAAAAATCCCAGAACCACACGGGGGGACCTAGTGAATGACCTGCAGAGAGCTGGGACCAAAGTAACAAAAACTACCATCAGTAACACACTACGCCGCCGGGGACTCAAATCCTGCAGTGCCAGACGTGTCCCCCTGCTTAAGCCAGTACATGTCCAGGCCCGTCTGAAGTTTGCTAGAGAGCATTTGGATGATCCAGAAGAGGATTGGGAGAATGTCATATGGTCAGATGAAACCAAAATAGAACTTTTTGGTAAAAACTCAACTTGTCGTGTTTGGAGGAGAAAGAATGCTGCGTTGCATCCAAAGAACACCATACTTACTGTGAAGCATGGGGGTGGAAAAATCATGCTTTGGGGCTGTTTTTCTGCAAAGGGACCAGGACGACTGAGCCGTGTAAAGGAAAGAATGAATGGGGCCATGTATCGTGAGATTTTGAGTGAAAACCTCCTTCCATCAGCAAGGGCATTGAAGATGAAACGTGGCTGGGTCTTTCAGCATGACAATGATCCCAAACACACCGCCCGGGCAACGAAGGAGTGACTTCGTAAGAAGCATTTCAAGGTCCTGGAGTGGCCTAGCCAGTCTCCAGATCTCAACCCCATAGAAAATCTTTGGAGGGAGTTGAAAGTCTGTGTTTCCCAGTGACAGCCCCAAAACATCACTGCTCTAGAGGAGATCTGCATGGAGGAATGGGCCAAAATACCAGCAACAGTGTGTGAAAACCTTGCGAAGACTTACAGAAAACGTTTGACCTCTGTCATTGCCAACAAAGGGTATATAACAAAGTATTGAGATGAACTTTTGTTATTGGCCAAATACTTATTTTCTACCATAATTTGCAAATAAATTCTTTAAAAATCAGACAGACAATGTGATTTTCTGGATTTTTTTTTTCTCATTTTGTCTCTCATAGTTGAAGTGTACCTATGATGAAAATTACAGGCCTCTCATCTTTTTAAGTGGGAGAACTTGCTCAATTGGTGACTGACTAAATACTTTTTTGCCCCACTGTATATACCTAGATATTTAATACCTTCCATGGGCCATCTAAAACCACTCTGAAGTTTTACACTATGTGGGAGCGTGCCATTTATATCCATAGCCATAGTTTTCTCCACATTTACCTTGTATCCTGAATAAAACCCAAACTTGGAAATTTGTCTTTTTAAATGTGGGATCGTTAATGCAGGTTTTTTCAAATACAGAATTACATCAGCATAAAGCGATAATTTGTGTTCCTCTCCATTAATTACAATTCCTTTTATATCATCTCTGATGAGTTGGGCCAACGGTTCGATACTAATAGCAAATAGTAAAGGTGATAAAGAACAGCCTTGTCTGCATCCACGTTCCAAAGTGAATCTCTCAGATCTACAGCCATTAACTTTGACAGCAGCCTGTGGTGACGAGTACAATGTTTGTATCCAAGTTATAAGGTTAGGGCCAAATCTAAATCGCTTTAATGTTTGAAATAAATACTGCCATGATACACGGCCGAATGCCTTTTGGGCATCTAAGGATAGAATTACTAATTCTAATTTCTTATCTTGCTGATGGGATATTATATTTAGTAAGCGGCGTACATTATCTCTGTAATATCTCCCAGTGATGAATCCAGTCTGGTCAGGGCGGATTATCTGAGTGATGATCTGATTAACTCGCCTGGCCAAGACTGCCGTTAATATACGCAAGTCCCCATTCAGCAGTGATATTGGTCTGTAGGATTGACATTCAGTGGGATCTTTACCCTCCTTATGGATCACCACTATAGTTGCCTCATTCCAGGATGGTGCCATAATTTTTGATTCAAGTGCATGACAGTATGCCTTTAGTAACAACAGTGATAGCAAATCTTTGAATGTCCTGTAAAATTCATTAATATATCCATCTGGACCTGGGCTTTTATTGTTTTTGAGAGATGAAATCACCTGCTTGATCTCCCATTCTTCAATTGGCCTATCTAACTCTTCTGCTGCGGACTCTGTCGATTCAGGCAATTTTATGTGGTCCAGAAACTCCGCAAGTTTCCTATCATCCGAACAAGTGTCTGTATTCTTATCTAAGCCTTTATAAAACTCTGCAAAGGATTCTGCTATTCTATCAGGTTTTGTAGCAAAGGTATCCTGTAACTTTACTCTCTGTACCGTGTTGGATGCTTGCTGTTTTCTTAAACTAAATGCTAATAATCTACTTGCTCTATTGCCATATTCATAGTATCGCTGATTGGTAAATCTCAGTGTTCCCTCAACTTTGTCTGATAGTAAACTATTAAGTTCTCTACGAGCTGCATTCAAATTATTTAGTGTAGGTGGAATTGGCATTAATTAAATTATAAATTATGTAATAATTGATAATTGAATTAATCACTTTATAAATAAGATCAGTCTCATAAAATCTTAAATTATTAATCTTAATACTCACCGTGAATGGTTACATTCAAGATTAATGGTAGCTCTGCATTAGATGGGAAACCCAGTTGTATACAAAAGCTAAATTCTGAAGGAAAAAAAGAGTTCTAAATAGTTGACCTTGTGAATAAACAACAGGAACAAGTAAAATGTAATTCAATTTGATTAGCTTTTATTTGTCTACTACTCACTAATAATAATCTCACAAAATACATTCAATGTCGGGCAAAGGTAATAACAAGACAAAACAATGGAACCATTGGACCATAAACACCTGGACCATAAATTTGAGGAAAAGAGAGAAAGAGATAGGAAAAGAGAATCCCGTGTGTGTGCGTGTGTGTAGAGGTGTGTGTGTGTGTATGACCTAGCTTGTCGTTAGCTAAAACAAAGGAATGTTAGCTAAAACAAAGGAATGTTAGCTAAATAGAACAAAGGATTAGCTCTGTGGCTAATGTGTGCTTTGTGTAGGTATCTGTGGGCAGATGCTAATGACTAGCCACTCTGGAAATGCTTAAACAAAATGGCGGTCAGTGCCTAGGTGTCGTATCACAGGTAACTCAATGAGGGAGGTAACAAAATGGCGTCGGGAAATATGGCGCCTGCAGGCCTAGTCGAGAACACAAGCCTACCAGCTAGCGTATCACCCTGAGGTAGCTAACAATAAGTTGCTAAGGAGAATCTGACCACGTTACAGCTGGATACAAACACTGTACTTAACAACAATTTCCAACAGACTATCCAGGCAAAGAACTCAACGAGAGAGAGAGAGAGAGAGTTGGATGAAGAGGACTAGGCCTTGTAGCGGTCCAGCCTCGGAGCTTAAAATAACAAACTTGTCGCTGCGCTGCTAATCAGATAGGGAAGCTAGCGATGGAGTTAAGGAAAAGATATCATGCAAGATACCCTGTCTAACAAGTTCAAAGAAAAAAAAAAAAAACAATAAAAACAAACACCCCGTGTCTGAGTGGGTATGCTAAACAGCTCAAAGCTTAAACATGACCCTAACAACCATCTGAATAAGCTACAAATTAAAATTTGCCCAAGTGCCTACTCAATGCGATGGAAGTTCGTTCTCCGATGTCCGCGCTGAGTGCCGCGGTCCGAGGAGAGGAGGTTAGCGGCGAGTTGCGTCCAACCGTGGCTAACGAAGCAGGGAGATGGAGGCCTAGCTGGCCCACGGTGCTTCGGGAGAAACCTCCGGTGATGCGTCGACGAGAAAAGGCTGAGAGGAGCGAAGCTGTCCGCAAATGCCTCTTAGCGTGGAAAACTACTTAACTGTAGTTAAACTTTGCAAAGGTTTAGAATCGAAACCACTATATCACTGAAACTTAGCGGGTCGTTCAAAAGTTCGGCCGAAACTAATTTGAACAGGCTGTTCTCAGACAATAGCGGTTAGTCTCAACACTGTAGGCGAGTGTGCCAACAGTCTGTCCGACCACTCCAGTAGTCAGAACACGAGAGAGCGAACTGAGGCGCTCTCGACACAGTTAAAGCAGTTCCACTTTACGTCACATCCGGGTGGAGCGCGCAAGGAATTGTGGGATCGTTATAGGGGGCGCTGGCAAGTTACCAACATTCCCCCCTTGGCCATAGGCGCTGAACGGAGTGATGCCCTATGGGCACATGGTGTTTAGTCCGCGACCCACGGTCCGAGGTAGTTCCACAATGAGGTAGTTCCACAATGAGGTAGTTCCAAGGGTCCTTTCTGTGAAAAGTCTTTCAGACACAGTTCAATTCATTTCATATAGTCCATAAGATGCATAGGCACTTGGGCATGAAAGCATAGGCACTTGGGCATGAAAACAATTATACTATGGCTACTTAACTACCTTCTACATACATTTCACACAGCAAACAAAAAAAAAATAATCAAAACTCCATAAAAGAAAATGGAAAAGAGGGGTTAGTTAGCGTGTTAGCAAGCCTACTCTTCAAGAAAGTTAGTGGAGGCCTTAGGCCTGATGGAGAATCGGACAATGCCACGATCTAATTTCTCAGGTGTGTAGATCGTTTTGTCCAGTTTGCGGTGTAGTGTCAGTATGTACCTATGTAGAGTGATGGCTATGAAGACTGTGATAACCCAACCGCTAGCTAGAAATCCCAGCGCAATTCGGCTTATTAAAGATCCTTGATCGGACGAGGGGTTTGCGCGGTTATTCAAGAAAGTGGTAGCGATGCCAGTGGGCTTAAGATTGAATTGCACAGTTTTGGTCCCTTCCAGCAGTAGTTGTGCTTGGAGGGTGGAGTTTATCTCAAGTTCGTGACCTGGGAAGGCATCAGGCATTTCTATCTCAGTCTCATACTGGTCAGCGCTAAGGTGATGGAGGGTGATGTCACCCACGTGAACAGTGGCTCCTAGTGGGACACTTAGGAGAGAGGTTTCGTTAGGGATCTTCATTCTAGTGGCAGTGTTATGTTGATCATATGATATCAGAATCTCAGTTTGGGGAGTGTTGATTAGCCACCGATTACCAGCTCTTTCTACTCTAGTTCCGATTCTTTCATCTTTAATAGACAATTTGCCTGCACACTTCTGATCGGGGACTTTTGTCAATCCACAGAGACGGTCTGTGGTGTCTCGGATAAAGGGATTGCTGGGGCAGACCCAGTGGATATCTTTGGTAGAGGTGCACATGTCCAAGTTAGGGATGAGGTAGATAGAGGGGTTGTCATCGTGATAGGCTATGGTAGGAGGTGTCTGCAAACGTACGTGTACATCATTGTTCCAGAAACCTACATTAAGGACAGATTTGATTCTGTATATGTTTTGCCGTTCAATAACGGGAAGATTGAGGATGAAGCCTATTTCTAGGTTTTGAGGGTTCACAAAAATGGGAATAGCACTGCCAAGACTATAAGCCAGATGAATCTGTGATGAGTAAACGTTAGTCGTGGTAGTAGATCGGAGTATGCTGTCAACCATGCTGAGGGGTATCAAATATGGTGGGATTTTACCTCCACTCAGGGTGCTGAGAGAGCTACTTACTTCTCTCATCAGGTCCTGCATTAGGTCTCGGATTACTCGGATGTACTTGACTTCGCTTCTCATGATTGTCGCTAGCCTGTCTACGGCATGTACTGTGTTCTTGATTAATGTAGAATGCATGTTAACGGTTAGTATGGTTCCCTGCAGGGTTTTGCCTAGGCCCTGCAGCTCCTCCTGTTGAGTTAGTAGTCTACCCTGGATTTCTGGCATTTCTTCCTTAAGAATGTTCATTTCTCGTTTGACCGCGGTAAGGCTAACGGTGTTAACGGCAGAGAGGCCCAGTGAGAACAGAGAGCCGATGGCGGATGCAGCAGTAAGTAGTCCTCCGAGGAACCGTTTAGGGCGTGTTTTGCCGCTGAGTTCCTCCTCAGTGACTATGAACTTCTGTAACTGTTCGAGCATGTGAGCTGTGGTACGCTTGGCGTGTTCGATGTTGGACCCAATCTCGGAGTCAGGCCCGGTTTCGAGGTTTGTGTGGGCGACCTAAAATGCTTATGATACACGTCCCAAGGATCAAGGCGGGTGTACACACGCTGGGTGTGGACGCGGCAATTGGTGAGAAGCAGTCCTGGGGCATCTTGGAGAATGATGCCGCTCGGCGGACCTGGTTCCACTATGTTACCTGCCCGTGTGGTCTGCAGGACTAGGAAGATGCCGAGGATCCAGAGAGGGGCCATTCTGCAACATACAGGAGTTTGGTATTCCGATTTGGGTGGTAACAAGGGTGGTTACTTATAGATGCACGCTTATGGATTGAGAGGCATGCAACTAAGTTGGGCAGGCTATAACATTGTTTGTCCACCCCCTTATGGAGTGTGGACTGCTCAAAGAGCTTTATTTGGTTGCTATGGACCCATCTATACGAAGGTGCCTGGCTGGGCTTCGAAGTTTTGATGCGGTAGGCGACGGGGGACAGTTTACCGACGATTTCGAAAGGACCGGACCAACGGGGTAAGAATTTTCTGGCTACTCCTACCGGTTTGGTGAAATTGAAGTATAGGACTCTGTCGCCTACTTCGTACTCACGGTGTGTCGCCTTTCTGTCGTAGTAAGCTTTCTGGCCTTTCACACACTTTTCGAGGTGTTCCTGGGCCCACGCAAATGTGGCCTGCAAGTGGCGTTGCAAGTCGGTGACGTACTGGTGTGCAGTGTACGCAGTGGCAACGCTTAGGTCCTCTGGTCGGTAGAGGTGTAAGGGGAGAACCATTTCGCGGCCAGTCATCATTTCGAACGGGGTGACTCCGGTGGTGCAGTGAGGAGTGGACCTAATGGCCATCAGCACCAGAGGGAGTTTGACGTCCCAATCTTTGCCATGGTGGCTGACATACTTGCGAAGCATGCTCACAATGGTTTGGTTGGCGCGATCGACCTGACCGGAAGACTGAGGATGATACGCGATGTGGAATTTTGCCTCGACTCCGAGCATCTCCCACAACACTCATGACCTCTGCGGTGAAATGAGTACCTTGGTCGGAATCAATGGATAGGGACAAGCCCCAACGGCTGAACACATGGTTCATAAGGAGGAAAGCGGTGGTCTCTGCGGTTTCGTTCGGGGCGGGCAAGCATTCCACCCACTTCGTGAACGCGCAAGTGACGGTCAGGAGGTACTTATTACCTCGAGCCGATTTCGGCACCGGTCCGACCCAGTCTATCTGGAGATTAGACCAGGGGAATGAGATGCCTTTGCTTTGCAGGGGGGCGCGGTTCAACGGTTGGGCTGGTCGGAATTGGCAGCAAATCAAGCACCCTTTGACATACTCGGTAACGTCCTGAATCATGAAGGGCCAATAGACAATCTGTTGGAGTGTCTGGTAGGTCGCCTGAGCGTTCCTATGGCCCCTGCATGGGCTGTCGTGAGCGTACTGCAACATGACCCCCCTATGATCTGTGGGCACGACCCACCGGGGAGGTCCCTGGTTGCGTGGTGTGTACACCAGGAGTCCTTTCTCGAGTTTTAAGCTGTTTTTGAGATTGTGAAGGTGACTTAAGTCTCGGGACTGTTGCAACTCTTGTGGGGAAACTGGGAATGCCATGGGGTCTGCAAGGAACTTACGGATTTGGTGGATCACGGGATCCCTTTCCTGCATAGACACCAGGTCGGCGTCCTGGGGCAGTCGGCCGAGTTGCACTGTTCCCGCTTGGGGTACTGCGTCAGTTTGACCTGCTCTAGCCTGTCGGCGAGTAATCGCGGTTATGTTATGGCGTGGCATCTCGGGAAGCCATGACGGCTGGAATTCCCAAAGGGGGCCATCTACGGCTCCCGCTTTGGCAAGGCCATCTGCCTCATCGTTACCGACTTTGTCAGGTCCTGGGACTTGAGAATGTCCCTTCACCTTCTTCCAGTAGACGCACATTCCCTGTTCGGTTACGAGTCGATCGCATGCTAGGAAGAGTTCGGAGTGTTTCACTTCCTTGCCCCTTGCGTTTTTCATGTCCTTCACCTTCCACGAGGGGAAGTGTGAGACAAAGCTATGCCTGGCATAGTTTGAATCGGAGCAGAGAACTAACTGCTTGATGTTCTCACGGGCAGCTTGTTGCAGGACGATGAGCACGGCTGCTACCTCCGCATATTGGCTAGTCTTAGCCCCGAGTCAATGTTGGTATTTCCATAGTATAGGGCCGTTCGCCCATACGATACCGACACCGGCTTGGACTTTGCATTCATGATGGAATGAGCATCCATCTATGTAAGCGGTGGGGAGGTCTTTGCAGGCGTTCTCGTCATAGTAGTGGTGGTCGGAGGGGAGAGCAGGTACGGTTGTTAGTTCGGTTTGATCCGGACTATTCTCGCAGTCGCAATGCTGGCATTCCGCCAGGCCTCGGCCAAGCGCCATCTTGTGGTTCTGGGCGTATTTCACCTCGACGTTGTAGCCCTGTAATGCCATCATCCAAGCTGCGATGCGACTGTTCGAAACTCTTCCCTCTCTCAGCCTCTGGCTGTTCAAGAACGAGACCGGTTGATGATTGGTCTCTATCACCACCTTCTGGCCACCAATGTAACTGCAAAAGTGTTCAACGGCCCAGACCGTGGCCAGCAGGGCTTTTTTGCAGTCTGAAAATTTCAACTCCACAGCACTGAGGGGCCGACTGGCGTATGCTACGACACGGCGATCTTTGTCATGCTGCTGTGACAGTGCGGTGCTCAGGCAGTGGGTGGAGAAACTAGCCTCCAAGAAGAACGGTTTGTCTTTGTCGGGATACGCGAGGCAGGGAGCGGAGCAGAACTTCTGCTTCATGCTCTTGAACGCGAGTTCTTGAGGGTCACTCCACTGGAAGGGTTTATCCTTTCAGAGGAGCTCGGTGAGCGGTCGTGCTATCTCTGCGTAGTCCTCAATGAACTGTCGGGAGTAGTTGCAGACCCCTAAGAAGCTCCTGAGTTCGGGTACGTTGGATGGGGCTTTAATATCTTGGATAGCCCGCACCCTCCCCGACTGGGGTTCAATGCCATCTGGCCCGACGCACAGCCCAACGTATTCGACTTTGGTGCGACACCACTGCCCTTTGGTGACAGAGAGCTTCGCTCCTGCTCTGGACAGCTGAGACAGAACATGGCGTATCTCTTCAAGGTGTGCATCAAAAGTCTGTGACCTAATGAGGATGTCATCGACATAGATCAAGTTGCCATGAGCTGCGGCATCGCTCATTGCCTTATGCAAGATGATGTTGAATTCAGCGGGGGAGTTCGCGTAGCCGAACGGACATCGGTTGAAGGTTAACTGGCGGTTCCCAAAGGAAAAGGCCAGCTTGTGCTGGTCAGCTGGATCCACGCGCATGGTCCAGAATCCACTCGCCACGTCGGCGGTGGAGAAGAACTTTGCACCCTTCACCTTGGCAAGTTCTTGATCCAGATGGATCATAGGCCATCTTGACAAGGGCACTTGCTTGTTCAGTTGCCTATAGTCAATGGTGAGGCACCACTTGCTGTTCGGTTTCAGCACCGGCCACAAGGGGGAGTTGTACGTCACGTTACACTCGCGAATGATCTGCTTTTCCAGCAGAGTGTCCAGTGTTTCTTGTATTGAGTCGTCTGCGGCTAACGGGATTTTGTATTGCCGCACGAACGTCGGTGGAGCGTTCGGATCTGTTGGGATTCGGACGGTGTGGATGTTCGTGATTCCGCAGTCATTGGAATCTCGTGCCCAGATCGCCTTGAAGTCGTAGAACAGTTCACAGAGCTGTCGTCTCTGGGCGTCCGTGGTCAGGCTGTCAGCTTTCACCAGCTGTTGTTGAACTTCTTGTTCAAAGCCTGGGTACGGTTCACCTAAAGCTGAATCAACGACCTCAGTTGCAGGGGTGACGTTGCTCGATTGCGTGGCAAGAGCGTACACCAGCATGTGTTTTGGGGCGTCAGTTTTGGTCATGACTATGCGCTCGTCGCGAAGCATGTTGTGAGGTTCGACGCGGATCATGTGGAACGGAAGAGTAATCCAGAGAGGTTCCACTGGATCGGAATGAGTGTCCGGTGTTGGCAGCTCACCGATGACTGGAATGGTGAGTTCAAAGTCATGGAATGCCCGGTCTATCAAAAGGCCTAAAGGCCGACGGGCAGGGATCGTGATGGCGTCCCGCGTGGAGTTTTGAACCAGGAGGTAAGCGGAACGATGACTCACTTCAAGCAGCGGAATCCCACACACGGCTAAGTCGAGCTCCATGAAGAATCTGAGAGGCTGGAAGAACGCCTGGGAGCTACGAAACTGTTGGTCTTTCATGATGACCAGCTTAAGAGGGAAACCAGCAGTCCTAGCGGGAATGACAACGTCGATTTCGCTAGCGACATGGCAGGCTTGGGGAATCGTTTGTCCTGACCGCATTTGTTCCGGGTCAGCTTGGAACAGGTGCTTAGCGGCGTCGGCTTGGGTCCAGATGACCCGGTTGACTAGGTCCAGTTGGGCTCCCAGTCTGACCAAGATGTCTGCCCCGATGACCAGTGAGTCAGGAAGTCCAGGGACAACACTCAAGAAATGGAGAAATTCTCTCTGACCGATGGCGAGCGACACGGCACAGACGCCCGTAGCTTTGGTGGGGCTCTGTGGTTGTTCGGCTGACAGTAGCCGGTGACTCTTCTGCACAAAGACAGGGGAAGGAGTGCTCTGACGCACTATGTCGAACCACGTTTGGCTGATGGCTGACTTCTCTGACCAAAGCGCTAACCTGATGCCCGGTGCCGTGACGCCGTTGACCGTAATGTTGCCAGATATCCAGGGGTAGTACCTGGTTGGGGCAGATTCGCCAAGAAAGCAAAGGAAAGACGGGTGGCCATCAAGCGCGTTGCGGCTGAGAAGAGTGTCGGTTGAGTTTGGTGCTTCTTGACTCGGCTCAGGGTGGAGCGGAGTGGTCTCGAGGACCTGCCCTGACTCAGCTATCGGTGGAGTAGCATCCATGCTAACTTCATCGCAACGGGCTCGATCATGACGACGAGGATCTGGGGTCTGTGGGGACGCGACCTGAGCCCACAGTTGCCCACGACGACAGTCAATGAGGGGCGCTAGCCTATCTAGTAGGTCTTGGCCAATGAGGAACGGTTCTACCCCAACAGAGCAGATGTAAGTGGGGTGAGTGATGGACATGCCCTGGAACGTGAGTTCTAACCATGCAATGGCTGTTACTGGGGCTTGATTCTGGGTGAAGCTAACCAAGTTGATGTCACAGCGTTCGGTTCTGATGGGTCTACCTTGCGCACGCCGCACATCAGAAACCTCTGCGAAGACTTTGGAACACATCAGGGTGATTTCCGACCCAGTATCCAAGAGAGCTTGGAGGGAAACGTTGCCTTCTACCACCACTGGGGTATAGATACGCTTGGCGTTGCCTTTCCTAACCAAATCTCCAAGAAACTGCGTCAGGGGTGCATCCTGCGGGTCAGGCTTCACTACCGGGGGGGGGGGGGGGGGGGGGTGGTTTCAACTCATCGCTGCCTATTGGGCAGGGGTCCTTTCCCCACCCCACGAGGTAGACACGTGGTGGTGGGGATGGGTCCCGGCCTAGTCATGCTGACGGTTCGTCCCTGTCCTTGCTCGGCTTACCCTTCCTGTTCTTATTGCTCAGCAGTTGTTTAACCCGTGCTAGTTCGGTCCTCAGTTCTGCCATCCCAAGCGGCTCTTGGTCGGCTTGTCTAATCCGTGCTAGTTCGGCCCTCAGTTCTGCCATCCCAAGCGGCTCTTGGTTGGCTTGTTTAGCGGTAGCTAGCTTAGGGCTCTGCCCCCTTCGAGAGGAGTTGCGATGGGGCCTTGACTGTCCGCTACTCTGAGATTTAGGGCCGTGACTGCCAGGTTTGCGGTTACCTTGCCCTTTGGCGTTGGGGCCCTGCTCCCCCTTGGCTCCAGCTTGTCGAACTTTCCAGTTACCTTTGGGTTGACTCGACGTCTGGTGGCCGGGGTTTGGGTTCGCCAAAGGGGGTCCGCGGTTTGGGGCTTCACCCCCTTCTAGGCCTAAGGACTGACCTTCCTGCTCATATAGGCTGAGGACTCTGGGATTGTCCTCATGGCGGTCCGTTGGTCGGACGAATGTCTCCCACGTTAGTTGTGCGGTGCGACGCATTTCTCTCATAGTATGGGGGCGCTGGCGACACGCGAGTGTTACCTGGTTACGGATGCACGGGTGAAGGTTATGGAGGAAGAGGGACTTGAAGTTGCGATCTTCCTCTAGCCCGGGCTCGCTTCTGCCCTGAAAGTATGCCACGCGGAGCCGACGGTAGTACTCGCGAGGGTATTCGCTTCGTTTCTGTCTGATTAGGATGGCACCCATCGTCGCAGCAGTCTCGTCCTCATACAACGAGTATTCCTCTTTCAAGTACTTACGTATTTTCGCTGTCTTCGCTATTTGAGCTGCTCTCATATCGCCTATGTCTGCGTTTCGGCTTGTAGGCGGCCTCTCCGTCAGAGGAGTCTGAGGGTACGTAGCGCGGCGTTTTCTGCGGGCTAGAGGCTGCAGCGATATTGAAGCGCGAGGGGGTGTAGTGGGGAGTAAAGTAAAAACTCCCAGCGCCACGAGGTGGCGATCGCGCGGCTTTCACGCGAGTTGAGCTTGAGTGCGGTGTCTGATCTACCGTTCTAAGCTCAGGTTTCTTCCTCCTCCAGAGCGGAACTCTGTTCTTGGGAGGATTTGGCCGATCCCTCATCTGAGCGACGTGCTTGCGTCACTTCTTCTCTGAGGCATTCTATTTCGCGCTTCAGTTCATCTTGTGTGGCTCTCAGGCCCACGAGGCTACTCTCCGCGCTGTCTGCTCTCCTTTGAGCTTCGGCCAGTTGTCGTTTTAGTGTTCTTTTCTCTTGTTCGAGGGTCATACACACATGTTCCATTTCCTTATAGTAGATCATGAACAATTTGGGTAGCCCTTCTGGGAGAGTCATAGTACGCTCCTTAAGTTCCCTAACAGCTATGTGTATTTCATCAAAGCGAGCCTTTTGGTCCAGATCACAGAAGTAATTTCTCCTATCCTCCGGGACTTGGCCTAAATCACCTACAACGTCGAAGAGAGAGAGGAGGGGCCCTTCTGACTCACTTGATGGGGAATGCGACATTTTGTTCGAAATGTATTAATTAACTTAAAGGAAATTAATACTAGGTGTTGATTAGGTTAGAATTTAATTCAATCCAAGTTGCTAAATAATTGATTTGTGGTTTCTTAGCTACTTTCTTTTTCACTAATGTTTCACTTTTATTAATTAGCTTAATTAATAATATTAATTAACAATAATTATCAATAATATTAATTAAGTACCTATATTAGATATTACTCTAATGTACTAATCAATTAAACCAGTTTATCAGCTAACTGTGGTTGACAGCTGAATTTCAGTTCTGTGATTAACACACTATTAATTATTCACCATTAAAGTCACCTGTGTTATACCTTGGCAGTTGATTTTAGGTAGCCAGCAGTTTACAAGTTATTGTTGAGAAATTCACAAGGTCATTAAACTATTCCTCACACGGGGCACCACTTTAATGTAGGTGGAATTAGCATTAATTAAATTATAAATTATGTAATAATTGATAATTGAATTAATCACTTTATAAATAAGATCAGTCTCATAAAATCTTAAATTATTAATCTTAATACTCACCGTGAATGGTTACATTCAAGATTAATGGTAGCTCTGCATTAGATGGGAAACCCAGTTGTATACAAAAGCTAAATTCTGAAGGAAAAAGGAGTTCTAAATAGTTGACCTTGTGAATAAACAGGAACAAGTAAAATGTAATTCAATTTGATTAGCTTTTATTTGTCTACTACTCACTAATAATAATCTCACAAAATACATTCAATGTCGGGCAAAGGTAATAACAAGACAAAACAATGGAACAATTACACCTGGACCATAAATTTGAGGAAAAGAAAGAGATAGGAAAAGAGAATCCCGTGTGTGTATGACCTAGCTTGTCGTTAGCTAAAACAAAGGAATGTTAGCTAAAACAAAGGAATGTTAGCTAAATAGAACAAAGGATTAGCTCTGTGGCTAATGTGTGCTTTGTGTAGGTATCTGTGGGCAGATGCTAATGACTAGCCACTCTGGCAATGCTTAAACAAAATGGCGGTCAGTGCCTAGGTGTCGTATCACAGGTAACTCAATGAGGGAGGTAACAAAATGGCGTCGGGAAATATGGCGCCTGCAGGCCTCGTTGCTAAGGAGAATCTGACCACGTTACAGCTGGATACAAACACTGTACTTAACAATTTCCAACAGACTATCTAGGCAAAGAACTCAATGAGAGAGAGAGTGTGTGTGAGTGTTGGATGGAGAGGACTAGGCCTTGTAGCGGTCCAGCCTTGGAGCTTAAAATAACAAACTTGTCGCTGCGCTGCTAATCAGATAGGGAAGCTAGCGATGGAGTTAAGGAAAAGATATCATGCAAGATACCCTGTCTAACAAGTTCAAAGAAAAAAAAAACAAAAACAAAACAAACAATAAAAACAAACACCTTCCGTGTCTGAGCGGGTATGCTAAACAGCTCAAAGCTTAAACATGACCCTAACAACCATCTGAATAAGCTACAAATTAAAATTTGCCCAAGTGCCTACTCAATGCGATGGAAGTTCGTTCTCCGATGTCCGCGCTGAGTGCCGCGGTCCGAGGAGAGGAGGTTAGCGGCGAGTTGCGTCCAACCGCGGCTAACGAAGCAGGGAGATGGAGGCCTAGCTGGCCCACGGTGCTTCGGGAGAAACCTCCGGTGATGCGTCGACGAGAAAAGGCTGAGAGGAGCGAAGCTGTCCGCAAATGCCTCTTAGCGTGGAAAACTACTTAACTGTAGTTAAACTTTGCAAAGGTTTAGAATCGAAACCACTATATCACTGAAACTTAGCGGGTCGTTCAAAAGTTCGGCCGAAACTAATTTGAACAGGCTGTTCTCAGACAATAGCGGTTAGTCTCAACACTGTAGGCGAGTGTGCCAACAGTCTGTCCGACCACTCCAGTAGCCAGAACACGAGAGAGCGAACCGAGGCGCTCTCGACACAGTTAAAGCAGTTCCACTTTACGTCACATCCGGGTGGAGCGCGCAAGGAATTGTGGGATCGTTATAGGGGGCGCTGGCAAGTTACCAACATTAGGATACTGATTGACGCCGAGTTTTTGTGTTTTTGTTCAAGCTCTTTTATTTTATCCTCCAATTCTCTCTGTTTAGACTCTGTTTTTTTCCTGGCGCATGAGAATGAAATAATTCAGCCCCTGATGTATGCGTTGGCACAATCCCACAGTATCAGTGGTGATGTTTCAGGCGAGGTATTGGTATTCAAAAAATCCTTAAACTCTGCTGTGATGAAGGAGACAAATTCTTTATCATTCAGAAGAGATGCATTAAGCCTCCACTGCTTGGAAGTTGGTCTGTGGCCTATATTCCACATAAGCGCGATGGGTGCATGGTCTGAGATTGTAATAGGTAATATCTCAATATCTACTATCCTATAAGACTCACTCTTAGGTGTAAAAAAAAATAATCAATCCTTGAATAGGACATACGTCTACTTGAGTAGAAAGTAAAATCTTTACTTCTTGGAAATTTGCTCCTCCATACGTCCATAAGACCTAACTCTGTAGACAGATGTTTAAGC
Source organism: Neoarius graeffei (assembly GCF_027579695.1). NCBI lineage: Eukaryota > Metazoa > Chordata > Actinopteri > Siluriformes > Ariidae > Neoarius > Neoarius graeffei. The sequence goes on along the minus strand of NC_083570.1, from coordinate 125,209,574 downwards.
ATTCTGCTCATTTTAGACAAGGGGACTTTCGAGGCAGGTTGCCGATCCATTAACTGTGACATCACACAAAGTCTCCTCCCATCAACAATAGACCAGTGCTATACTGTAATATTATATCAAACAGTATTCTGATAAAGCCTGGCTCGTCTTCATTGGGTGCATATACGTTTAAAAGGGATACCTCTCTGCCATCAATTAGCCCGTTGACCAGAACATATCTTCCTTCAGTGTCTTTGTGCACCAGCGTTTGTGTGAAGTTGATTTGTCTAAGTATAGACACCCCTTACTTCTTCCGGAGCGGTGTGAGGAGTAATATACTTTGTCTGCCCATGACTAACTTTTCATGTTCCCCATCAGGTAAGTGGGTTTCCTGCAGATATGCTATCTGACAGATAACCTGTTTCAACTGCCGCAAAATTTTCTCTCTCTTAATAGGATTATGAAGACCCTTAACGTTGTAGCTTATGACTTTTAGTGTGTCCGTTATCTATAATATGAAATATATATCTTAGTCTTCAGACATGGGGCAACCAGGAGGAGAAATGAGAAGCAAAGGCGAACACTTTGCACATAACCTGTCAGCATTATTACGTGGATCACGGGAAGCGGTAATATTGGTTGCAGTGTTTCCGCTATGTACAATTGGCTGCGGCGGGCCGCCGCACCTTGATTTTTGCCGCCTCACCTTCAGGAATTCCTGAAGGGGGGCCGTGGCCCGGGTAACTTTTTGAAAATTATTTTAAAAATAGGCTAAACCAATATTTTTTGACGTTGCGCGGACTCGAGCCTGGCATGAACCGCTCCGACGCGCTATATTGACACCAATCTATAACCAGCCAATCAGGAGACTTTATCAAACGCATCCCCCGCCCACCAATCTATCACCAGCCAATCAGGAGACTTAATCAAACGCATCCCCCGCCCACCAATCTATCACCAGCCAATCAGAAGACTTAATCAAACGCATCTCCCACCCACTTGTGTCCGCATCTGAGACATTGAATTTTCACAGAAGGAGGGAAGAAGTTGACTGAGGTAAGACTGTGTGATAAATTAACGAGCGAATAAGAGAGGAATTTCAACATATAGGGCTTAAGTTTGTTACCGTTAAATAAGCATTGCTTGTACAGTAGCGTTATGTTGTTACAACGTTGACCCACTTTTAACATGCCGAGTACCGACTGTAGCCGCTAACATGCTAATTAGCTTGCTGTCAAAAGTGCAAAGACCTTAAATTGCTCTGTGTAAATTAGAAAATGGCGCAACTTCCTCTGGAGCCGTCAACTCAACTTGTCTTGAGTTTTGAGCCAATCACAGCAGGGCAGCACTGTGGCCTGAGGTAAAACAGGATAGTTTTAGTTTGTTTAAATTACAGAAATGAGTAACCCATTGACTGTCTCATATACTCTTCATATACTCACACTGTTTAAGTAATGCAATAAAACTCATCTTTAAAAGTGGAATTTACTCAAACTGTTTGCATAGAATGAACTTTGGGGTTAACAGTGTAATAGCGTTGCAGTGTTCTGCAAATTTGCAATTTAATATTTCAGATCTTGAGACATGAAAGTGCTATTTTAAAAAATAAAAGGTCAGAAATGTTTTCTTTGTCGTCTATTTAGTTCATTTTATTTCCTCAATAATTTTCCTTGATTGAGAAATGGGTCTGGGCTCTTATGGGTTAATCAGTAGCCTGCATGCTAGTATATGTTCCATTTACAGTCAAACATTTTGATGAACTCCAGGCTCAATTTTGATGAATCAAAAATCTGTGTAGTAGTACAGTCTGAAGATGCTCTTGCACATTCGGTGTCAATTGAACAAAAATTATGGGAGGATATAGGTTTAATAAGTTTTACAATTTTTGAAGTGAGTGATGGATTGATAAGTTTAGATATGTTCAATATTTTCTTATCTTCAGACATAATATTGTAGATGTTTCTTTACCTGCTTGATAGTTTTGACCGGGACTCCAATCTTCCTCAGAAGGGTCATTAGTCCTTAAATTAAATTCATTATAGACATGAACTTAAAATCATTGTTTTATTTTATGGCCTCGGTGCCCTGGCTTTTGGCCTTCGTGCCCTCGGCATCAGCAGAGCGTTCGTTTTCCACACTTCGTCGACTGAAATCATACCTCCGATCCACAATGACACAAAAGAGACTGAATGACTTGATGAACTGCCATATTCACCGTGACATTCTGGAACAAACTGACATGACAGCCACTGCAAAGGAGTTCGTGCAGGCCAATGACAGACGCAGGCAGGCCTTTGGGAAGTTTTAAGCGTAAGTCATTGGTTACTTCTATTAGCACCGCCGAGTGCACTGCTTCCTCTGTTTTCAATGTTTCTATACTGCATTGGTACTGATACAAGCAAGTTGTTTAAGTTGAGTTAGCCTACTACCGAGGTGCTTTTGTTGAGTATTGTTGGCTGTTTTAGCATTTTATTCTGCGCAGTTATGTGCTGGCATGTTGTGGGCTAAAGTCATGACCGATGGATTAATCTATGTATAGCCTTCTGTGCTGTTGGCTGTTTTTATCCTCGTACTGGGGTGGGACGTCTGAGCGCAGGTCTTGCCACCGCACCTTCAAACATTTTCTAGGGGAAACACTGGGTTGGGTACACAGGAAGTGGAAAAAGAAATGACTACAGCTGTATCTAAAATTTTCACCATTAACAGAATCAGTAAGAATCCTGATGTAGAGGAAAGTTGGTGCCCTTGTTGTCACGGTGTTCGTCACAGGGTCCCCAAAGAACAGAGGGACCAGAACAATCAAAATAACAAAAACGCTAACAGAGCTACAATTAGCTAACATTGATAAAACAATGGTGGGACCAAGTCCCTAGCTGCAAAAGTAAGCAGCAGAGTGCACGTCTAGGTTGGATTTGACTGTGCTTGGGGTACACTAGAATAGAATAAAAATAATTCTGTTCTTGGGCTCCTGCAAATTCTAATACAGTTTCAGCATCTCCTTATTATAGCATAACAACTCAAACTACACACAGAATTAAGGCCACACCAATTTAATGAGTTGGTTCTCGGATTTTTTCAGGAAAAATATGAAGCGAGCGGGCGAAATAAAAATAAAATTAAACAAATGCTCTGATGGTAAAATTCTCACGAAAACAGTTTATCACAGCAACGGGTGACTAATAGCATTAGAACGACAAGATCGCGCTGTTTCACCAGATATGCGGACGGTAGCCTATGTGACTAAAACTCCGCGATCAATTTAACCGAGATGAATATTCATCAGCGTGCAGTTAGGTGAATCGGGCTAGAGTAAGAGCAGATGTTTTTGCATGAGAAACAGGAGGTGTGTTGCGTGAGGGCATGAGAGGGCAGTCATACGCGTGTCTCACGCTCACTGCATAACAGTCGGCAGCCCTGCTCAAGAGGGATGCGACCCAGAAAAAATGAACAAGGGAATAAACCCAGTAGGCCTACAGTAAATTTGTGTCATGTATTGTCCTTGTCAGCAGGGCTAGCTCTAGCTGCATGTCTTATCAGGCAAACCAGCAAACAGAGAGGCTAAATAAACGATTGATTTACAGTCAATTGAACGTCTACAATGCACAGAAAAAAAGATGTGACCAGGAGTAGCTACTTCTGATGGCTAAATACTTCGAATGATTTTGTTTGCCCCTCACATCAATCAGTGAAATATATAAATCAAACCCACCTCCACAGAGTCGTTGTCCAAGTTGGCACATCGCAGGGTAACAAGCTCACGGCATCTTGAGTACAACTGTGCAAAGTTTTCCCCCTCTTGAATTTCGACACACCTGTCAAAGATTTTACGCTTCTGTTCACTGAATATCCTAACAATCACAAACAGGCTTTGCAGGATTCCCCTCCACAGGCAGGTTTCTTCCACAAGTCTTTATCTAAAGTGAAAGGGGCGATTTGATTGGTTTTCGACGTCACGTGACCTCAACCTGCAGTCTTCAGTATTTTGATTTCAATTAAAATTTTTTTTTTCATTTTTTTCAAGTGGCGATTCCGAGAACCAACTGATCGAATTGGTGTGGCCTAAGTTCAACTTAAATGTTGGAAATGTAACATTTGTACCTTCCAGGTGTAGTAATGAGTAAGTAAGCAAAGTAATAAAATTACATTAACTTATGTAGTAGTGAACTAACTTAAGTACAAAATACAATATACAACTGAGATCTTGGAGCAGCAAATGAATTACTGCTGGGATATAACAGGTGATATTTATGTACTAGCCTTAATAATGGTAGTATAGTGTTCACCTTACTGTTATCCATACGTGTATGGATACATTCAGACCTGAGGCTCTGTGAATGGGATAAGCTTCTTCTGGACAAACTCCATGGCCTTCATAGGATCCAGAAACTCCTTGTCCTCATCCTTATATGAAACGCGGAGTCTAGCAGGATAAAGCAGACCATAACGGACTCCTCTCCGTCCCCGGAGCATCTTCCTTACATCCGTAAATGCAGCTCTGGCCTTGGCCACGGCAGAGGAGTAGTCCGGAAATATGGCCATCCGGTTTCCATTGTAGATCAGCGGAGCTCTCTCCTGCACTCTCCATAGGATCTCCGTGGCGTCGCCGTCATGGTGCAGGTTGGCGATGATCACTTGTGGCTTCTCCCGGTCTCCTGTTGTCCGGGGGGTTGCGATGCGGTGCGAGCGGTCTATTTTGATGTCCCGGTCCATCTGCAGGGCTTCTCTAATAACTTTTGATACAGCTGTCGGTGAGCTCCAGTCCGGCTGTTCATAGATGCCGGTTATTTGGATGTTGCCCTGTCTCATCCTACCCTCCATATCCTCACACCGGTCTTTTAGGGTGACCACCTGTTTTTGAAGATTGGTCACCGTAGACTGCAGCGAAACCACCTAGTCTGACCATGTTGACAGTCCACCTTTCATGTCCTGAATGTCCACATTCATATGCTCGATTTCTGTGCGGATCGCGGCCGTGTTATTTACGATGTCCGACCGCATCGCCTGTATTTCCAACTTTAGGACATTGAAGTCCTCCGCCAGCGCGTTCTTAAGTTCCTCTCTGATAATTATGGAGATCTCTTCCCTTATGCAGGGCTCGAAATTTGCGGTGGTCCGGTCGCCCGAGGCGACTTAATTTGTCATTTGGCGGGTAATTCCTGTCACTAGCCAGCCTGGCTGGCTAGTTGAAAATAAAAAATATATATGAAGCGAAGATTCAGACACACTGTCAACTAAAGCCGCCACATATTAAGCGCGTGCCGTGTCTGTGTTAATCGATGTGTTTATCGGCAGGACGGAAAATACCAAAGAATTCCGAATCATATCGTGTACGAGTCAGGCTGTCGGTTTTTTCACTACTGTGCATGCATATAACGCATCTCGCTGAATATCGCGGTAATCACGTGTAGTATTGGACCAGGTGGGTGGAGCACAGAAGCACGGCAGGCCAGAACTGAGTTCTCAATGAACTATTTATTGCTAGCTTTTCAGCCCTTTATCACTTCCCAGCCACGCACGCACGCACGCACGCACGTGTTCTGGTTGGGGAGAGAGAGCTCCCTTTCTCTGCTCTCCTCTCCTTTTAAAGGGCGCGGTCACTGGGGAAGACACAGAAACACAGGTTAATCCCCATCAGGTGCAATGATCTCACAACTTACCTTCCCTAACTCCGCCCTCCATTCACAGACCGACGCTTGGCCACGCCCCCACTGCCACATCACGTTATCAAATTCAATAGATGTGGCCACATTATCGCCCATTTAAACACGTGTGGTTTTGTTGTTGTTTACATCTACATCTGCCAAAGCCATGTTGCGATGTGGAATTTTCTGAAAGGTGTACAGAAACCGCCAGAGACGGGGACAAAGCGACCTCGGTCTGAAGAGGAGAAAAAGGCCGCCGATAAAGCGTACGAGAAGGAGAAACGACAAAGGACTTATAAGCAAACGTGGGAGCAGGGTCGGCCTTGGCTGCGATACGATTTTTATGGAATAATTAATTTTTTTCAAGTTGATTCCTAGTCAACTTGAGGTTGCCCAGTTTTCCAATATATTATTATTTGTTGATATTATATTATGGTGCTCTGTGTTGTTCTCATTTATGTATTTAACAACAGCATCAAAATACTCGGGTCTTGAAATAAATGCACATTAGTCATGAACAATGGTAACTCCTCTCTTTTGCGTTATTTTTGACAGAAGTAAAATTCATACATGAACAAATTTTGTCGAGTTGATTTTCTGTTTGGCGAGTTACTTTGGAAGGGAACTAGTCCGGCTGGCTGGTGAAAAAAAAAAATATAAATTTCTAGGCCTGCTTATGGATGATCTAACATCCGCTTTAAATTCGTCGGCTGCCATCCCTGAACTTTCCGACTGGGTGGGTGAGGGCGGGTCTGGGTTACCTGGCGTAAGCGTAGTCTGCCTCGTGTTCCTGGCAGGCCGAGGCGCATTAGGCCCGAACTTGTATTTATTTAACTTTTCCGCCATGCCAGCTGATACCGCTTCTCTACTCGGTCGTTAGTATCCCAACAATAATCTCTATGGATTAATCACTTATTTTCCAATTGTAGTTGCTGTTTTAGTCAAGATTTATTGCTATTTTTGCAGGAGCCCCAAGAAAGGCATCCTACTCCATGCTCTGCTCAATAGCGCCCCCATGCTGACAGTTTTAACCTTAAATCCGACATGCTGACAACTTTAACTTTTCTGTCTTCACCCATGGATGATCGACTTGCCAATTCAGATGGTGACCGTGATGGTGGAGTACATCTCCCAGAGTGCGCTCTGCAAAGTGGAGGTCAAGGGAGGTTACAGTATGCCAACCACAATCCACAAATTACTGCAGTGCTACTGATCGTGTCTGTTTGCATTAAATGAGAACATTTCAAGAACTTCATTTCAAAAATGTGGTTTAGATGCAACATCCAGACATATTGAGGTCATCATTTTAACTTGTGTATCTCAATGAACAGATGAAAGACTTCATGTGCATCAAGGGCACAACAATGCAGTTGGGCTTTCAGTGAAATGCCCAAACCAGAGCGGGCCACCAGGTATAGGATTCACATTCATACACTCACAAATGACACACAGATGTATTAGTAGCATAACTGAAATGGCTTCCATTTCTTTTTCCTGTTTTAGACATCTCCAGATCTCGAGCCGATAGCCCAGCCCAGCCACAGCTTACAGTATTTCCAAGGACAGCCATGGGGGGGACAGACAAAGAAACTTTAAAGTGCATATCATGGGTAAATTTAGGAGCAAGATCAATGTAATTCTCCTATTTTATATTAAACTGTGGTCAAATATCTGTCACATTTTGCCCAATTATTTTACCTTGCGCAATACCAGAAAAATTCAGTTGAAATCAAGCCATTTGCAGCGAATTCGCCCGCCTCTGAAAAAACTTGGCATTTGGATTTCCTGGCAAACATTGATTTTTGTGACGTCACGTGCGGGACGCCTCCCTCTGAATCCTACTTAAGCGCTGGTTTGTTTATGAGAAAACGACCTGGTGGTTTTCTGCAAATTTCTTCAACGTTATCACGTAATTATTAAAATGGCTAACAGATGTATCGTAGGAGGGTGTAGCAACACCAATCATGATGGGATTAGTACTCATTGTTTTCCAAAAGACCGGACAATGAGAGAGAAATGGGAGCGCTTCGTGCGAGGCACCCGGAAAAAGCTAAGGACCAAGCAGAGCCGAGAAAAAGACCAAGAAAATCGGCAATTCACAAGTTGACTGTTGCCAGGGTAAGAAATAAGAGAGACTATACTCTAAATTAGGTGTTCCTGTCTTTGTATGGTACACGGATAATGCTATTTATTGACGCACACAAAAGTAAACAACATGAAAACGCTGGGCGATAATACACTTACTGAGATTAGAGAGAACTTTATTGATCCCTTTGGGAGGGTTCCCTCAGGGAAATTAAAAAGATACAGTCCACAGCCTGGTAAAAAGCAGCCAAAGTAGAGTCCACAGTAGCGTGGTTAAAGTCCCCAGAAATGATGATAAAGGCCTGAGGGTGCTGTGTCTGCAGCCTTGCTGTGACAGAGTGAATCCTCTCACATGCAGCGGCTGCCCTCGGAGGGATGGAAACACAGATGGTGATCACGTGACTGAACTCCCTCGGCGGATAATATGGCCGCAGGCTAACGGCTAGCAGCTCCAAGTCCGGGCAACACAAGACTGTCTTTCCAGAGATACGTCCCGGGTTACACCAGCGGTTGGTCACGTAAATGATGAGTCCCCCACCTTTGCCTTTCCCGCATGCTTTAGTGTCTCTGTCGGCTCTCACAGCAGTGAATCCCCGCAGGTCCACATTAGCATCCGGTATGAGGTGTGTTAGCCATGTCTCCGTAAAAATAAATAAGCTGCTCTCCCGGTAAATCCGCTGGTTGTTCAGTGCAGAGAGCTCGTCGACCTTATTCGGCAGCGAGTTCACACCCATGATAACGGAGGGAATGGATGGTTTGTAGCGCCGCCGGTTGTCCGCTAGCTAGCTTAGCTCCGGCTTTGCAGCCCCTGGGTTTCCTTTTTATTTATTTATTTTACCAACTTTACTGGACTGTTACAAAATAAACATAAAAAAAAGAAAGAAACATAAATAAAGTAAGTCAGCCCAAAGGGGAGAACGCGAACGGGCGACCCATGCAAGGCGTTTCCCCGAAGGTATAAAAGAGAAAAATCATACAATTAAAATTAAACTAAATTGATTTGTGGCAACCACAGTCACGGTACACAGACCAAGTACATGAAAAGTCCGTATTATAGGTGGAGGTCAGTAATTCAAAGTACAGCTCGAACAGGGATGATTTGAAAACAGGGAGGCTACGGAATTTATCTGGGGAAAAATATTTACATACATAGTTCCATGGTTTAACAATCCTATTGAAGAATGAGGCCTGATAAGTTGAGGTTCTGCAGTGTGCAGGTTTTAAAATTAATTTCAGATTTTGGACCCGAGACCGGTCATGAGTTACAAAAGACACGTAGAGGTTTATGTTCAAATCTGTTTGGCCATTAATGCATTTATATACAAAGACTAAGTCTCTAATCTCCCTGTCATAAGTCAGAGGAAGCAAGTGCAGGCTTCTGAGTCTGTCTGTGGAAGTAGCATCCCCAATACGCTGTGGTAGTATCCAGCGCGTTGCACGTCGTTGGACTCTCTCTAACAGGCTTCTAAGGTTGACACTAGCAGGGGACCATCATTCAGACGCGTAACAGAGCTGTGACTTAACGAGCGACAAATATAAAGTCCTCCTCACTTGAATTTCCATCAGCAACGGACAGGATCTTTTTAGAAAGCCAAGCATCCGGTTAGCCTTGTTGACTATTGAGCAGACGTGCGAATCCCATTTTAAGTTACTTGAAATTACCACGCCCAGGTCTTTTTCTGTCAACCCGTTGAAGGCACGTGCTGCCCAGGTGGTAGTCGTGAATGATTGGAGTTTTTTTCCCGCGTGACGGTCAATATTTTGCACTTGTTGGCATTATACTGCATGTTCGATTCACAACTCCACCCCTTGGCATTGGCTAGATCGCGCTGCAATTGCTCGCTGTCTTCGGATGTCAGGATAGTGCGAAAAAGTTTTGTGTCATCTGCATATAGAGCGACTCCAGTTTCTTTATCCACGACCTCGGGAAGATCGTTGATAAAAATAGTGAAAAGCACAGGACCGACCAGGCTGCCCTGAGGCACACCGGAGGTCACGGGCAGAGGCTTAGAGACCGCGCCGTCAACTACCACTCTTTGTGTTCTTCCCCCAAGATAATCTCGAAACCACTCTAGCAGACACCCATCAATACCGTACCATTTCAGCTTTTCGACCAGGATAGTATGGTCAACACAGTCAAAAGCTTTTGCGAAGTCCAGATATAAAATGTCCGATTGTTTTTGTCTAGAGCTTCACCGATTTTGTGAAGTACGGACAGAAGTCGTGTGACGCACGAGCGACTGCGCACAAAGCCATGCTGGAGTGATGTTATTAGTCGCGAGATGTGATCATAAAGTCTGTTGCAGACACAGCACTCCAAAACTTTACTTACAACTGGACGCAAAGAGAGAGGTCTATAATTTGCAGCAGGCTCCTTTGAGTCCTTCTTGTGAACAGGAGTGATGTCGGCACATGTCCAGTTTGAAGGAAAGCGCCCAGTTTTTAAGGAGCGATTAAATAAATCACAAAGACTTGGAGCTATTTTTGAGCTACACTCCTTTAGAATACGAGCAGGAATTCCATCAGGACCGGTGGCTTTTGTTACATCTCACGCATTTCGTTGACGGTTAGCGTTATGTCAGCTATTTTTCATCTTATCTCAAGGGACATGAATAACCACAAAACGCTTTGTCTGAGCTGGGAGAAGTGAAAACGGAACAGAAATAGTTATTAAACATCTCCGCTTTATCCGCGGGCTTACTAGCGCTTTGACCGTTGTGAGTAATCACAGCGTCCGTATTTGAGCGAAGGTGCAGAATTGCTTTGTGATAGCTCAAACAGTTTTGGGTTGTCCCGAAAAGATCCTTCAATCCTAGCCAAATAGTCACGACGTTTACATTTAACTAGGGTCTTGAGATCGTTGCTAATATTTCGAAGTTTGTTTACGTTCGGACGTTTTGTTTTTCCTAAAGTTTTTAGCGCTTGATATTTCTTCCGCATAAGATACCTGACCTCACCGTCAATACAAGGCGGAGTGTTTGTATCGCGTATGATTTTAACTGGCACACACTCTTCTACCGCAGCTAGAAACAAATCTTTCCACTGAGTCCAGGAATTATCGACATCGTCCGATAGAGAGAATTCAAGTGAGACCAGTTCCAGGCGTCTTCTGAGATCATCAAAATCGGCTTTACTGTAGTCGTACGTCTTACGGCGCACAGTTTTAGATCGTGCAAATTTTAGTCTTATGAAGAACTCTATCAGATAGTGATCCGAGGGAAATCCGCTTTCAGCTGGAGTGTATGTTGTTACATCTTCAATAACCTCCGGAAAGTTACACAGCAACAGATCTAATTTGTTTCCCGCTATGTGAGTTGGTCCCTGAATGAACTGACGAAAGAAATTATCCTCCATAAGAGTACGAAATGCCTCGTCTACTGAAGATACGCCCATGTTTGCTGGGGTAGATTCGTCCGGAGACCAGATGGCAGAACGAAGATTGAAGTCTCTGACGAGAATAAAACAAGCTGTCTCGGGTGACTCTTGCAAAGAGAGGTTGAGCTCGTGTAGATCCTCAGGCCCCGGTTCAGGATGATAAAATGTATAAAGAATAACCGGTGAATTATGGTCCTTGTAGAGCTCGACGACTATGAACTCAGCATTGTCTCTCTCTAGTTCCTGCCAGCATCGAGTCTTGATTTCGGGCTTAACTGCAATAAGTACGCCCCCGCCAGTTTTGTTTACTCTATCCTTGCGAAAGATAGTGTATCCTGTAAAAATCTCCAAAGATAAGACTGACTCATCCAGCCATGTTTCACTAATGCAAACCACGTCGTACGAATTTCGGTAGACCAACGCTTGCAGAATGGCTAGTTTGCATATTTTACGTGAAGGGTTCTCTTCGAGTGGAATGAGAGCCTTGACACTTCTAGCATTTAAATATAGCGCGTTTAAACCACGCTCAGAGTGAGTATTAGAAGGGCCAGGGTTGGGGCTCACGTCTCCTCCGAGCAAAAGCATGCCACTAGCGAATAACTTGAGAGCACGAGATCTTGAATTGAGTGACAGTGAATCCAAAATGGCCGATTGACGGCGGAGAGCCAAAGCGAAGTAGGCTTCTGATCCATATGGCAAATAGGCAGCATGTGATGGGCTGCCAAATAAAACAGGACGTCGATGGTGTCTTTGCAGAGGGTTTCGCAGAGGTGTTTTACATCTGGCAAAAACTGTTAATGCACACAATGCAAGACAAAGCAGAGCTAGCAAACTGGTTTTCGGCATTTTTTTGTGTTGAGTGTAGAAACAGGAAGTTCTTCCCCTCTTCTTCTTGTACATTTTGTTGCGGTGCTTTTTACACATCCATGGTTTCCTCTGCTTGGCTCCCAGAGTGCTGATCTCGGAGCAGCCATCATAAACACAGCGCTTCGGCACGTTCTCGTCGCATGGCTCGGCCGGGCTCGGGGCGCTCTCCCTCGGCTCGGCTGTGTCCAGTGCTTCGCTCCTCAGCTCTGCCGGGATGGGGTGTCGTATCCCGGCTCGTCCCATTGTTTTCAGGGCCAGCAGCTCCTCTCTCGAATAAGTGAGAAAACTGGCTCCTGGTTGCGTGTTGAAGTTAAAAATATCCATGGGATATGAAGAAAAACACACTGTGTCTTCGTAAGAAGAGGAGAAAATTTAAAAAGAAAAAGAGGTTTAAAGAGCTAAAAACTACAGAGCTACTGGAGAGGCAGCCGTCTCACACAGCGCCCAAGGTCACATTTTCTTTGCATTTTACTTCACATGTATCAAGGGATCTGCGTGTCAGGGCTTGAGATCTTGGGACGCGTCAAACACATTGCATGTATATACAGCCCTGCTTAGCCGATTCCATGTGTGTAGCTTCAGGGTATCTGCACATTTTTCATCTGCAAATTTAATGACTTTTAAGACCTTTTTAAGACCTCTAAGAAAAAAAATGAAGACCACTACCACGGCAAAAATATGAAATCAACTACACTCTAGGCTGTTCAGTTTAACAAAGCACATTTGTATTTGAGCAACAGTGCAAATAGTCAGTGCATATTTACCAACATAAAGTGCATCTCAGGCAACGGCCTTCTCAATACCACAAAACAATACTGCTGTAAATAACGTACAAACAGTACGCAAACAAATGAAAGTGCAAATGACAAGTAAAACACAGAGTCCAAAAAATGGACAGAGTAAAAAATAAGGGAATAAGAGTCCAAAAACCAACATATTCTTGTCTTGCACAATTTTTACTGTTGATCCATTAAGTATCTCAGTTCAGTAGCCTTCGTTTCAATGTCAGCATTTAGGACCACCAACTGCTCTCTCTTTTCCTTGGCTCGTCGTCTCAGGGTGTTTGTTATTAGTGTTGCCATTTTGGTGCCAGCAGAATTCTCTGCTGCTTCTGCCATGTGGTCAGCATCCTTTTGGAGACTCTCACATACACCTTCCAATGATCTCCTCTTCCTTTTGAGTTCCTCAAGTTCCTCCACCACGTTCTTTCTTTTGGTCATCTTTTTCCTTTTTACTTCTCTCTTCATCCAGGTGTGCTCTGTACCTGGTGCGTGCTGTGGCACAGTAACTGACCATCTCTTTGGTCAGAGGCACTTTGGTCACTCCTCCACACACTCTGACATGGTCGCATATAAGCCTCTGTGCAATGATTGCTTCCTCAGTTATGTTGCAGGTCTCCACCTCTTTATTTGTTGAAAACCCACATTCAACTTCAGCTTGCCCATGGGACAAGAGCAGCAAATTTTTGCAGAACGTCCAGAGGCCAGGAAAAGACCCACTCACTTTCTGATGGAAAAATACATCAACTCTGGATTCCTCTGAAGGACATGAAGCCCAAACCTCTGGCCTCACTGTACAGGAGATTTTCAAACTGCTGAGATATTACATCACCTGTAATTTGCACATTCTGAGTCAGGGAACATTGCCCTGAAGACGGTGCTCACGTCTTCGTTGGACGTATAGGAGTGTGTCAGCTAACCGTTCGCAAAACCCACAGCATTTCGGCCTTCAGTGTAGTACATGGTTTTCCCCAAAGCGTTTGAGCGTATCGGGCCCGATCCGCTTGCTCTGCCTGCCAATACGCTTAGTCGCTTTAGTTAAAATCCGATACGCTTAGATTTATACCGATACGTTAAATTTCCTACCCACAAGTAACTCGATACATAGGAGAGCAAATAACAGATCCATTTACATATCGATCGATATTTATGTTAAACAAGCCGTCTTTTTTTCCAATGTTTGTGTTGATTCTGTCAAAGTAATATGTCCGCGTGGTATGATGTAAACAAACTAATCTTTTGGCTGTGTCAAGATCACGTGTTCAAACCGTCCAATAAGAATATCGAAAGAAAACGTCAGACATCCTGGAAGTTTCCGATTCATTATAACCGATCTCCTTGGCTGCCGATGTTGTCCCCCACCAGACGGACAAAGCCGACTGATTTTAATAAGCGAGGAGAAGACTCGCTGGACAATTTGATCCACATCAGCATGGATGACAGCGAGATGGACTATGAGAGGGCTGCCCAACATTGGGCCAAGCAAAAGCCAAGGAGAATTAATCTGCTTTAAAGGAGTAGAAAATTTAATCCATTAGTTTGGGTTTGCAGAAAGATTATGTACTTATAAACACTCTCACAAAGTGAAGTTGTCCAAATGTGTCAAATACAGCATCATTTCAAATAATAATCATAAGCAGTTTTGGCAGTGTGATGTCACTGGGATCCATTTAACAAAAGAAGGCTCCGGATTATTCTTCTGTTAAAGGCTCACAGTGACCTCACACTGCCAAATACGCTTATCGTTATTATTATTCGAAATTATGCTATATTTGACACTTAACAAATTCTCCTCATGAATGTGTTTATAAGTACTCATCATCAACGGGGCCTGTGTGGAGAGGGTCCCGGTGTTCAGGTTTCTCGGCATTGAGCTGGAGAACTACCTAACCTGGAGTGCCAACACCAAGGAGCTGCTGAAGAAGGCGCAGCAGAGACTGTACTTTCTGAGAATCCTCAGAAACAACTGTCTCCCCCAAAATCTGCTCCGGGCCTTCTATCACTGCTCCATAGAGAGTGTGCTCACGTACGGACCGTGTGTTTGGTACGGCAGCTGCACATCCTCAGAGAAGGCGGCGCTCCACAGGGTCGTTAGGGCAGCAGAGAAAACAATAGGCTGCCCCCTCCCCACCCTGGAACAGATTTACACCTCCAGATGCCGCAGGAAAGCAACGGACATTTCAAAAGACTCTTCACACCCCGGTCATTGTCTCTCCCAGCTTTTGCCATCAGGCAAGAGATACAGAGCAATGAAAAGCAGGACAAACCGCCTAAAAACAGTTTTTATCCCAAAGCAATCATGGCTTTAAACTCAAATGTGCAATCTGTGCAAAATATATATGCATGTGTGTGTATACATTTTCTTATCAGTGTAATCTGTGTACATACAGAACCAAAACAATTCTGTTTAGACTATTTTCAGTGCAATCCGTGTCCATATAGAACCATACAATAGATTTCTGTTTATATTCTGTTTATACCATTTTACCAGTGCAACTCTGTATACTTCATTATTTATTTTTATACTTTATTTGTTCTCCCTTTTTTCTTTCTATAACTCATAATGAGTCAACAGCACCTTCAGTTTCATTGTACCTTTGGAAAAGTGACGATGACAATAAAGACTTTCTCTCATCTCTTATACTTTTCATCCTCGAGCCAGTTATCGTTAAACCTGCATTTGCCCATCTTGCCACGGCTCGTGTCTGAAATAGCCACTCAAACACTTCTTCGTCTATAAAATCATGCATGTCAACCCCTACGGATTTCCCGTATTCCCTACGGAGTTCCCGTATTCCCTACGGATTTTGGCATTTTAAAAATGGTACAGGCGTAGTGGTATTCAACTATGGATTTTTCTACATTTTCACCTTAAAATTATTTTGATTTATTACCATCAAAAAAATTGTCATGAAATAGGAAAATGCATGGGAGCCGCCATTTTCTACATTTAGAATTACTCAACCGGTACTTCCGCTAGTACCAACAAGCCATTCCGAATGTCTGAGCATGCACAATTGTGATTTTCCTGCACACCGAGCGGGATATAACAGCACATGTAGCGTAACAATAGACAGGTCACGATGTCGGCACCACCGAAGAAAAAACTCAAAACATCTAAAACTGGAGGTCGCTTTCTTCCCGAATTCGATCCAGAATTTTGGACATGCCAGTGTGTAACATTGGTACAGCGGAGTCAGTTTTCAAAACTTTGGATGAAGTATTACAGCAAGTATGTTATGTCCATTTTAATGAATATAGAATAAATACATTTCTATTTGTATGAATAATTTCTGAAATATAACTGTTTTAAAGATGCATGATGATCGTAATACTAAAATGAGATGATCATTTAAAATCAAGAGATGAGAAAAAAATTAAATGCCTGATGTGATTATGTATTTGTAAATAGGCTTTAATATATGAATAAAAATAAATTCTTTAACTCTGTTATGCACAATTATCTCCTTTGTATGATTAATGTCTGAAGTATACATGTTAAAAAGTTGCATATCATTTAAGTATGTTATTTATGAGAAATAAATATTATCCCTTTTGTGTTATGTCTGAAATATTCCTTTTAATATAAGTTGCATGTAATTTGTTTTAAAAACATTTGTAATTATGTGGAATTAATATTTCCTTTCGTATTGATAATGTCTGAAATATTTTTTTAAAAAGTTTGATATAAATTGAAAATTTTGATATTTTTTCAGGAAGCAGGACATTCCTTGGACAAATTGTGTTGGCTTTGCCAGTGACGATTGCAGCGTCATGATTGGGAGAAAGAACTCTGTGCTGACAAGAATCCGAGAGAAACAGCCCAACATCTTCAACATCGGATGTATTTGCCACTTCGCAAATCTTTGTGTTGCTGCTGGAGTAAGAGTTGTCGATTCCTGTGGATGAACTCCTCATTGACATTTATTTCCACTTTGAACACAGGTGATTTTAGTTACACATGATAATTCATCATATTTATGTTAAGGCCAAAACAAAAAAGTGTTCTGTGTCAGATCACAAGGCAGAAATAATTTAGTAGGTAATTGGTAGGGAAGAATACAACAATGTGCCAAGTGAACCCCAAATTATTGGATGATGCGAGAAGACACACTAAATTTTGTTGAACTGATATAGGGTTAAGAAAACACTGACTGTTTAATTGAGTGTTAACAGTACATATGGATGTACAGAAATAAACCAGTGCATATATTAGGCAAGATCTGATACATTTTTATTATGCATGAAATATTACTATGGATTTGGGATGGAAATTATGGATTTCTTTACCAGGGAGTACAGGTGAGAGCCGTGAGGGGTTGACATGTACGTCTATTTCTACGGCGTGCATACAGGCCTACAGGGAAACACTGCCCCCTAAATAGTGTGTGATGCCTGTGCTATAGGCACACGCTTCTTTAACTGTCTGGTTAGACAGGGACGTGCGCTGGTGAAATAGCATGAAAAATAGTCTCTCCGGACATTGATAACTTTCTTTCATTCCACCCAGATGAAATTTAATGCCACTCTTCGAAAATTACCGAAATTTAATACGTTTTAAGACCTTAAAAACTGTATATTTTATTTAAGACTTTTGAATACTTTTTAAGGATCCGCGGAGACCCTGAGCTTATGAAATCTTTCTCCTACAGTAGCCAGTACTCTTCTAAATGAAGAAATGTATAAATACATAATAGTAATTAGAAAAAATATGATTTATGTAACAATAGATAGATGAGCATTGATACATGAATCCATGGGTTTAGAAGCTCCGGCGACAATTCCATATTTCAGTGCAAAATCGCGAGCTTAAACTTCGTCTACACAGACTGTGCACTGAACCCATGCGAGCTCTCTCAGCCTGCTGGCGGATCCGCACGTGATGTCACGAATCTGGCTCCAGACACCCTTGGGATTTTTCCAGATGCGTTTTGTTATTTTATTTTTTTCTGCTGTAGACAGATGGCCTTGTGCAACATTACCCTTCTGGATGAGTGTGGAAAGGGACATACTTTCATGAAAAAAAAAAACCACTAAATTGGTCCAGGATATGCACTTTCAGGCCTCGTGGTATTCCCATCACACATGAATTGAATATTCTCAGTGCCAGGATTGTGTTTATTGTGATGCCTGCAGGCACTTTGGCCTTCCAAACACCGAATCAGTTTTTACTTCTGATAGGGGCGATAAAAACTGGAAATAGGCAACGTTCAAAGATGGAGGCTTTGCGTCCCATGCCAAGTCTGAAGCGCACACAAATGTTATGCTAGCCTGGAAAAATCTTGAGATGGAGGCCCACACACAAAACAAGACATATTTGATGACTAAATTGTCACAAGAGCAAACACAACAGATACAGGAAAACTGTGATTCTATTAAAAGTGTAGCTGAAGTTTTACTGTTAACTGCAACACCAAACAGCACAAAGGGGTCACAGAGAGAGACAGTGGATTCAGGCAACAAGGGAAACTTCCTCACTATATTAGAGGTTCTTAGTAACCACAACACAGCTGTGAAAAAGAAACTGAAAGCTGTTCATGCTAAATATACAAGCCACCAAATCCAAAATGAAATGTAGGACACATTTGCAGAAATGGTGCGCTCCACCATCATCAGTGAGGTCAAGGAAAGTCAAGTCTGCTCTGATGGCAGATGAAACCAAAGATGTAAAAAAGACAGAATAAATTTCTCTTCTTCTTAGGTATTACTACAGGGGAGCTGTAAAAGAGAGCTTTTTGCACTTTGAAGCTGCAGAGCATCTTAATGCTTCAGGGTTGGCGAACAAAATAACACACACCCTTGAAAAATACGGGCTGGAATATAGGGACAATTTGATCGGACAAGCTTACGATGGAGCATCCGTCACGAGCGGCAAGAACCCTGGAGTTCAGGCTCGTGTAAAGGAAGTGGCAAAGCAGGTCTTTTATGTACATTGTAATGCCCACTGCCTTAATCTAGTTCTTGTGGACACGGTTAAAGCTATCCCAGAAGGAGAGTGCTTCTCTTCTATTGTGCAAAGACTGGACACATTCACGTCTGGGTCCTATGTTCACACCAAATGGCTCAGTACACGGAAAGAAATGTACAATGGGGCGCCAAGGGAGCTACAAAAGTTAAGTGACACACGGTGGGCCTGTCAACATAAGTCTTGTCAAACAATTCTTGATAGACTGCCTGCAATTATCAGTGTTTTAGAAGAAACCGTGGAAGAAAAGAATGGTGATGGGTCAGTTGATGCAAGAGGCCTGCTTGCCCAAATGGACCTCCAGTTTGTGGGGCTTCTAGTTGTAATGACTGGGCTTTTTGGGGAGGCAAGATGCCTCTCGGATGCCTTGCAGTCTCCTAATCTGGATTTAGGTTTAGCTGTTGATTTAGTTCAAGCTCTTGTACAGACTCTTCAAGACTGCAGGGCTGAAACATACTTTGAAGAGCTGTGGAAAGAAGTTCTCCATACAGCTGAACAGTGTAACATCGAGACTGATCCTGCACCCAAAAGAGAGAAAATACTGAGCAAAAGGCTTGATGGACATGCGGTCATGAGTCAGCTAGGTGGGCGTCCTGAGCAAAAGGACAGTTTTCACACAGGGTTATTTTACCCAGTCCTTGACCATATGCTCAGTGAGATCAACACACTGTTTTCTCAACCCAACTGTCAAGTGATGAGGGGCGTTCCGGCGCCGAATCCCATAAACGCTACATTTTGTGATGAAGCAGCTCTGCTACCCTTTGCATCCATCTACGGAAGCAATACTGAAGACATGAGACACGAGTTACATCAGCTAAAAAGAATCCTGGAGAGGAAAAGCCACGCAGGCCAAGAAAAACCATCTAGAATAGTTGAACTGACCAAATTCATTGAGCCCCAGCATGAGGTGTTTCATGAGGTCTTTAGATTGTGTAAAATGGCAGTCACCATCCCTGTGAGTGCAGCTGCCTGTGAAAGGAGATTTTCAGTGCTGAAGCTGATTAAAACTGACTGAAGATCAACTATGGATGATGAAAGACTGAGCAACCTGGGTGCTGTGAGTGCGGAGTCCGAACGAGCCAAGTCCCCGGACATGGATTAATTTGTAAATAGGTTTGCTTTAAGTCACATGAACCGGAGGATACGACTTTTGTCAGTTTGTTTGACACGAGTGTCTTCTGTAAAACTCAGTTTGGCTTCAGCAGCACAAGAATACAAGTTTGATTGACAGGAGTGTGTTCTGCAATACTGCGATTTGTAAATATCATTTGTAAATCAGTTTGCTTCGAATCACAGCAACACAAGAATTAAACTTTTGCAGAAGTGCCTTCTGTTATATATCTATAAGTACCTTCTCTTATTTATTATATATCAGTACATTTTAATTGTGTGAGCTTCATCAATTAAAAAGGCACAATTTTCACAACTGTTTAAGGTTTTTTTTAAAATCAGCTTAGTAATACATTTAAAATCTTATTATGCAGGTCTTCATGATGTAATTCTACATGGCAGTCACTGCCTGCCCAGATTAATGAGGGAGTGACCAAGAAACACCACGAGACCTACAGCGACTTGCCACACAGAAAAACAACAACAAGAAGAGATCAGTTTATGTGCCACCCCTGTGTGAACAATGATCTCAGTCTGGCCACCCCGAGAAAAACTGTCTGGCTCTGCCACTGACGAGTGGGGAGTTAAACTCTCATGGGTACCAGAGGACCCGCCCCCAACTGTAACCCTAACTGTATAGGCGAGAGGCCGAGGGCTATAGAAGCGGAGATCGGCGCCGCCCAATGCACCTTAAGGGTGTGGTTAGTACTGGGACGGGAGACTGCCTGGGAAGACCAGGTCCTGACACGGGAAGGACTCGGACTTTGATTCTAATTAACAGTGTCATTAATAATGATAATACTGAGTGTTATATTTATTTCTCTCATCTGTTGTGTGGGATATTAAACCATCAGCAGCTGAAGCTGAACAGAGAACAGCAGAGTGACCATGAACTTTAATCCGAGAGAGAGAGAGAGAGAGAGACTGAATCTCAGATGGGTCTCTACTAGACTTATAGTGCACGACACAGGGACAATAAACTCGTTTCTCCGGCGTCTACATCGTGCATTTATAAAACACTATAGATTTATATTATTGTCGAATCAAGGAACTAAAAGTCTGAATCACGGTGAAAAACAAGCACCATCATGGATTCAAACAAAGATCGGCTAATGTCAAACTTAAAGCGTTCATTCTGAGGAGAATAAACATTCCTGTCTTTTCTAAACCACATTACTGACTGATCATTTATTACCAATTAAAACATTCCTGAATTATAAAACTGAGTGTAAAATATTTACATCTCGGGTTCATCAGGTTCGACAGATTTAGGGAGTCAAATTTACAGTAAATAGAAAATGTACATCAGAGGGACATGAAGACAGAGAGCCAGATGTGCTGAGCTTTTTCACTTCCCATGAAATTAGTAATAATTTATATCTGCTAGTGGCTATATTTATTACTGTATTAGATTATTTGAATTATTCAAAAATCAGCAGAAAGACGGTTACTATGGTCGGCTCCATTTAATTTTTTTTTAATTTAAAAGCCTATTTTTTCCTTCAATTCTTTGGCATTAACGTCTCATTTTAGTTTTCAAATTTTATATTCCCGAGATCATTTCCACCATGTCACTGCTGCTCACACAGAGGGCAGTTAGTTTGAGTCTCAGGTGCAGTTTGTGGGATTCGTTACAGTGTTGTAGTAAATTTCACAGTGAGTTCAGACACATCGCAGTCGGATCAAGTCCCGTTTTGTGCTGCAGCTTCTCACATACGTCCATCTGACCCAAAGACTCTGTGACAAATCATCAGTGTGCAGTGAACAGAAACAATCTTCCTCCTCAGGACACTGATGATGAAGCTAAAACCTCTGCTTCAGTCTCACTATTAGAGAATGGGTCTTACTGAGGAGCAGGTCATGTGACTCTCAGAGAGATGATCTTACCCCAGTGTCTCCAGTTTACAGTGAGGATTCTCCAGTCCAGCACAGAGACGCTTCACTCCTGAGTCTCCCAGATTATTATCAGACAGATGCAGGTATCTCAGGTGTGAGGGGTTTGATCTCAGAGCTGAACTCAGAGCAGCACAGCCTTCATCTGAGACACCACACCGCACCAACCTGCAGAGACACAATGACACACACTTCATCAACAGATTTAATACTGACTTTAAAGATGATGAGTGTAGTGGTCTAACAAAGTCAAAACACTTTGGATGCTGTTTAGTTGTTACGCGCTTATCTCCAGAGGTGGACAGTAATGAAGTACATTTACTTGAGTTCTGTACTGAAGTCCACTTTTTGAGTATCGGTACTTTACTTAAGTATTTTTTTGGAAACATGACTAACTTCACTACATTTGAAAGACAAATATCGTACTTTTTACTCCACTACATTTCTATCAGGGTCCTCGTTACTCGTTACAATGAAGCGGCTTTGAAAGTGGATGTTTTTTTCATTTCTTTTCTAAAACGTGATTGTTTATTCGCAGGTGACACTGAGACAGTCTATCAGTAATCACGAGGGTCACGTCACAGCCGTAGACTGGATAAAATCAAGTTCAGTGATTTCTCCACAGCATTATTTGAACACGATCAGTTGATGGCAGAATGGAAGGAGGCGGTTCTTCTGGGGAATGAACGCACCCATGGCCATACCGAGAACCCATCTTTCAGTTTTCTGAAAGGAATAAAGAGTTGTTTCATTTTAAATGTTTGCTTTGTTTACCTAAAACGAACCACATCACGGCCTACAAAAACTCGCTGTCCGACCTGCGGGAGCATATTGAGGTCTGTAAGCGTTTTATTCCAAGAGAAAGCTTGCAGTGAAGTTGTCTGTGCTTTTAGAGCGAGCGATAATGTTGCAATAGCTATGCAGTCTGGTTAGTCAAATTACTTTCTATGGATTTTCCCGCCAAGTTGCCGTAGCCTTGTCCACAGCTAATGTTAACTCATAGCTAGTTAACTTGGACACCGTTAGTTAGCATGTAAAAACAGAGTTACGCTAACATGAATAACGTTAACTTATCTGAAGTCCTTTCAGAAATATGTTTTAGCATAATCTTGCCAAATATACAGCATGTAGAAATCTCTCTTTTCTAGTAACATTCGCGACCCAATATGATTTTGAGTTTGAAAAGCGTTTGCTAGCATGTCAGGTGGAGCGTCACTGACTAGCTAGCTTAACGTTAAACCACCATGATGCACAGCATGTGTTCATTTTGTGAATTCACAAAATAATCCAGTCGGTCGCTTCAGAGGCATGAGGTATTATCAGCGCTGTGACAATAATACAACAGTGCGTTGACAGAAAACGTACTTTTCATACTTAAGTATTTTTAAAAGCAAGTACTTCACTGGCGGCACGGTGGTGTAGTGGTTAGCGCTGTCGCCTCACAGCAAGAAGGTCCTGGGTTCGAGCCCCGGGGCCGGCGAGGGCCTTTCTGTGCGGAGTTTGCATGTTCTCCCCGTGTCCGCGTGGGTTTCCTCCGGGTGCTCCGGTTTCCCCCACAGTCCAAAGACATGCAGGTTAGGTTAACTGGTGACTCTAAATTGAGCGTAGGTGTGAATGTGAGTGTGAATGGTTGTCTGTGTCTATGTGTCAGCCCTGTGATGACCTGGCGACTTGTCCAGGGTGAACCCCGCCTTTCGCCCGTAGTCAGCTGGGATAGGCTCCAGCTTGCCTGCGACCCTGTAGAAGGATAAAGCGGCTAGAGATAATGAGATGAGATGAAGTACTTCACTACTTTAACTTAAGTAAAAATTTGACTGGAGAACTTTCACTTGTATCGGAGTCACATTTGACCAGTGGGATCTGTACTTTGACTCAAGTAATGAAGTCGGGTTCTTTGTCCACCTCTGGAAATTAATAATAATTCAAGACCACTTTAGGATCTTAGTGAAAGAACTACGGAGGAAAACTGCATGGGTTTAATACTGCTTGTTCACTGGGCTGCTTCTGTTACACAGATCTGGCAACCCTGTTCATCGCAGATAGACAGACTGAAAGAAAACTCACCACCACAAACTTTCAACTGTCAGAATATCAACAAGTCAACAAAAGAATAGTTGATGTGGTTTGCAATTTATTTTCAGTTATTTTCTCTTTTTTATTCTTTTTTTCCACCTTTTCACTTTCCATGTCGCTGCTGCTTTGAAACCCTGCTGCTCACACACAGGGCAGTTAGTTTGTGTCTCAGGTGCAGTTTTTTTATTTATTTTGGGATTGCAGATTGTAATGCAGAAATTCATCAAACCAACAGCATCATCTCTTCTGCATTCCATACATTTTCAGTATTGATGAACTTTATACAGTTTGGGAGAGATTAAGCGTTTACATAAAAGGAGAATAAAGAGAGTGACGGGTAAGTCCAGGAGAGGTTAGAGAAGAGGAGATTAAATAAAATTACAGATTTGAAAGATAAGAAGGGGTTCAACATACATGTGCATCTACAGTAAAGTTAAAGTTGCAGGAACTTTCCAGAATCGTTCACGTGACACCTCCACAAAGTCTGGTCGGATGGGTTTTACATATTTGACCCACTTTGTCCATCACTTAATAAACAGAGTTTCCTTGAGACGGAGAGAGAAAGTGATCCTTTCCATATTGTAAATCTCATTTACTCTATTTATCCATTCTTGTATTGTAGGGGGTTCAGGGAGCAGCCGGCGTCTCGTAAGCGCTTTTTTGCAGGCACATATTAAAATACCAAACAAATATTCATCAGCGCACCTTGCCTGGAAGTCAACATGTACTAAAAATAAAGGAAGAAACTGAAAGGGCAGGTCAGTATCAGACGAGAGCCCTGCACTCCCGCGGGACCCGACGCAAAGCAGTGCGGCGCGGGACAAATTTTGAAAGCTCATTCCGGGCACAGGCGGGAGGGGGAGTGCACAATGCGGGATTTGCGGGCGGGAGCGGGACAAAATATGGCAGGCGCGGGCGGGAGCGGGACTGAAAATCATAATTCTTTGCGGGAGCGGGACTGCACAATGCGGGAGCGGGCCTGAAAATTCTGTCCCGCGCAGACCTCTATATCAAACATCTTTCTGAATGCATTATGAATCTCTGCCCAGAATGGTTTGTTCACTGGGCCATCCCAAAATATATGCCAATGGTCAGCTTCTTGAGACGCGCACTGTCTCCAACATTTAGCATCTCCTCCCGCCACACGTACTTTTTGCTTTGGTGTGATAAAAAAACGAATAAAACACTTCCATCCAAACTCCCTCCACATCTGAGAGTTTGTACATTTCCACTGGAGTTCACACACGTTCAGCCAGACCTCGTCTGATATTGGAAGCTCTCTCTCTCTCTCTCTCTCTCTCTCTCCCCCACTTTTCTCTGATGTATTCTGTTGTGTGTCTTTGTCGTCAATAGGCCTTTGTAAATTCTAGAGATAATGCCCTTATTGAGATTATTTTGGTAGGCGTCCAGGAGTACTTTCAATACAGGATCATCCATATCCGTTTTATGTCTAATATTATGTTCAAAATAAGTTCGTATCTGGAGGGATCTAAAAAAGTCAGATTTTTCAAGTTGATATTCCTTCCTCAGACTTTCAAAATCCTTCAATTTTCCTGTAGTTGTAAGTGAAAAAAATGATGTTATTCCTCTCGAAATCCAAGATTTAAATCTATAATCCATTTCGTTTGGTTTGAATCCGGGGTCATAGGCACACCACTGAATTATCTGTAAATTATTCTCCAATTTGTATTCTTCCTTTAATGTATTCCAAATATTTAATTGCGCTTTGATCCCTGGGTTTTCAATATTATTTCTGAATCTTCCCAAATTTTTACTAGCCAATATGCCTTCAGGAGGCATTTTTAAATCCACTAAAGTTGCATTGCAAGCCTGAAGAAGACTTGGCATTAATTCAATTCGCAGGGCTTTATACCGCTCTGAAGGGAGACCGTCAGGACCTGGGGATTTGTTTGCTTTCAATCTGGAGATGGCGCTGTGAAGTTCTGCCTCAGTTATTGCTGCTGTTAAGATCCGATTGTGTTCCTCTGAAGCTGCAGGTAGATTAAGAGAGTTGAGAAATTCACCAATCTGCTGTTCTCCTGCTAATTCAGGTTGTGTATGTAACGATTGATAGCAGTCTTTAAAGATGTTTTGTATTTCACTTGGACTGTATTGTATATTTTTAGAATTTGGATCTCTTATTTTGTAGATTGTGTTCTCCACTTGTTGTTTTGTAGCTTTCTTGCCAGGAGTTTTGCTGATTTTGAGCCGGATTCATGATATTTCTGTTTCGTAAATGCCATCTTTTTTCAATGTCTTGTGTATACAACATGCTGATTTCATTCCGAACTTTCTTTAGTCGTATCAACAGGCTTGGGTTTGGTAGCAGTTTATGTTGTGTCTCAAGATCTTTTAATTCTTTATTAAGGTCCATTAGCCGTGATCGTCTTGCTTTTTTTTCATGAGCGCAGAAGGATATAATTTTACCTCTAACTACCGCCTTCAGGGTATCCCATACTATACTCGGGTCGACTTCCCCTCTATCATTTTCTTCCAGAAACACTTTCATTTCTTTTCTCCTTTGGGATGTAAATTTTGGGTTGTTTAGAATACTGGTGTTTAGTCTCCACTGTGATCTTCCGAGGTCCCGATCACGGGGGAGGTCGAGCGCATTTTTCAATAAGTTGTCAAGAAAACCAGCCATATCGCTGCCCTCTTTATTCTCTGCTATCCCATAGATCCTTACATTATCTCTCTGCGCTCGACCCTCCTGGTCAATTAGCTTAGCCTCCAGATTAGCTTGGCGCTGTGCTGGCATCTTAATTAACATTGATGCTACCTGAAGTACCATCTCGGTTTCTTTGATTCTCTCCTCCGCTTCATCTAGTCTGTCGTTTGCTCTCTAACTCTTTTTTAATGTCTGATAGCTGTGCCCGGTTGTTTCTTCTAAACTCCTGTATTTCTTTGAGGATACTTTGCAGGCTAGCTTCAGAGCCATCATCACCATGTAGGTCCAGTCCGAGGGGGTTTTGGCTTCGGTTATCTCGTCTTATTTCAGACTCGCTTTCCATCGTATTTGTAGTTGTCCTACTTCTAGCTGTAACCCCTCTCTCCATCGTGAAGCAAAACACGCACTTGAGTTGATCAAGTAGAGTTTTGGGGGGTTATTTCAAAAACTGTCAGGGAGCTCGTAAACTACACTGCCATCTTCTCTATGGCGGAACTGGAACCCTCAGGTGCAGTTTGTGGGATTCGTTACAGTGTTGTAGTAAATTTCACAGTGAGTTCAGACACATCGCAGTCGGATCAAGTCCCGTTTTGTGCTGCAGCTTCTCACATACGTCCATCTGACCCAAAGACTCTGTGACAAATCATCAGTGTGCAGTGAACAGAAACAATCTTCCTCCTCAGGACACTGATGATGAAGCTAAAACCTCTGCTTCAGTCTCACTATTAGAGAATGGGTCTTACTGAGGAGCAGGTCATGTGACTCTCAGAGAGATGATCTTACCCCAGTATCTCCAGTTTACAGTGAGGATTCTCCAGTACAGCACAGAGACGCTTCACTCCTGAGTCTCCCAGATTATTATAGGACAGATCCAGGTATCTCAGGTGTGAGGGGTTTGATCTCAGAGCTGAACTCAGAGCAGCACTGCCTTCATCTGAGACACCACACTGCACCAACCTGCAGAGACACAATGACACACACTTCATCAACAGATTTAATACTGACTTTAAAGATGATGAGTCTGATGATGGACTGTCTCCCTTCTCTTGTCCAATCACAAGATATTATTAACTCTGACCAATTATTAAAGCTATTTTTGATTATTCTGGACATCGCGTCTACAAGAGGTGTAAAGGTTTTACTGGTTTAAGGAAAAAAAGAAAAAAGAAACCTGACTCATCTGTGTTTAACAGGGTTTTCATTAGTAACCGATTGCCGATCGAAATCATCGGTTGTAATGACGTCTGAATCGGCTGTTTTTTGGCCAAATGCAATTTTCCCGTAATTGTTCGAGCTTTCTCGTCGGACTTACTTGATAAGGAATGCTGTTACTTGCGCGCCGTTTGGTTGCTGAGGCTGTGTACATGTGACTAGATAAAAGGTGGGAACCGGTTGGCTCATCCTTCTTATATCGTCCAATCATTTCGCGCGTATTAAATTATAGCATATCACACGGTTCCCACATGGTAAGATGGCGACCCTATCCTGTATGGCATAGCATGATGGCGACCGCGAAAAAATGAAAGCGAACGCTGTTCAATTTCTGCTTCGCAGAAAAAATTAAGTCAAGTCTCGCGGAAAATGCCCAGCAGTGTTCTCCACGGGCGCTTTTAAAGTGGCCAGCCACCCTTCCCTTGGCCAAAAAAACCCCCAAATACCCCGTGACTTCATCAGTATTCACCAAATAAATCATAAAGTATTCGCTTTATTATAAATTTGAAACTATTTAACACGCAGAAGACCATTAAACGAATGCATACGGGGCGACCTGAAGTGGCCAAAATAACGAGCCAGCAGCTAAATAACTCTACAGGTGTTTGTAGCATTGTTGTGCAACGGGTACGCTTATCTATCGTCTTTTCTGACCCTACACCGTTACAGTAATCATATAACAGCACACACATTAAGTTCAGGTCTTTTATTTTGCGTATCTGTGATTGTGTAGGCGAGAGCTGCATTTTCCCGCTGCTTCAGTGTTTGTTTACTGCAGGACTTCTGGGCTCCTGGGTCAAAGGACCCGAACTACGGAGGCCGGGTGGCTTTGTAGTGCCAGTCTCGGGCACGCGCACCAGCTGGTGCATGGATTGGAGTGCTTTCACCCAATTAACATTATGTGTATTCTAAAAAATATATGCATTTATTGTAACTGGGTATTTTGTTTATGCATGGGGCGGCACGGTGGTGTAGTGGTTAGCACTGTCGCCTCACAGCAAGAAGGTTCTGGGATCGAGCCCCGTGGCCGGCGAGGGCCTTTCTGTGCGGAGTTTGCATGTTCTCCCCGTGTCCGCGTGGGTTTCCTCCGGGTGCTCCGGTTTCCCCCACAGTCCAAAGACATGCAGGTTAGGTTAACTGGTGACTCTAAATTGAGCGTAGGTGTGAATGTGAGTGTGAATGGTTGTCTGTGTCTATTGCCGCTTTTCCACTACAAACGCGGCTGAGCCGTGCCGTGCCGAGTCGAGCTGAGTCGGGCTGAGCGGGGCTGTTGAAGTTGCATTTCGACTACAACCGCGCTGAACCGTGCTGGCTGGAAGTGGGTGGACACATTGGGTGGAGTTAGCGAAAGTGGGTGGACGTCAGGTGATGTCGTTAAGCAGCGCAAACAGTGACATCAGTGACAGTGGCGGAACAAGTCAGAGCCGGGCCGGGGGCGGGGCAAATGACCGGGTATTTTATTAAAGCTTATCATAACATCATTTTAGGTTACAAAATGTCCGCAACTGCGGTGTTTACCAATTTCAACACTACCGGGTGCAACTATGTTATTTAGTACATCAAGTCCTTCAAACGAACATGTAACTCAGAAACAAAAAACATTAGGATACTGTACATGGCTCATAATAAAACATCAATAGCCTATACTGCGCACATTATTTGAAGGGCATACGAATGAGCGCTCAGAGTGGTGACAGGAAGAGTCAGAAATAAAAGGAGGGCGGTGCAAACCTCACTGAATGCACTGTGTTTACCAATTTCAACACTACGGGGTGCAACTATGTTATTTTGTACATTAAGTCCTTCAAACGAACATGTAACTCAGAAACAAAAAAACATTAGGCGACATACTGTACATGGCTCATAATAAAACATCAATAGCCTACTGCGCGCATTATTTGAAGGGCATACGACGAGCCTTGCGCTCCGCGAACTCGTCCACGATGCTCTGTATGTCACTGATTCAGTGAGCTTTTAAGCGGTAGTCTCACGACCCGGATAGTAAACAATAAACATGGAGGACATGGAGTCGTTAGTGTTGCTGGTCTTGGTGCTGTGGCTTGTTGTCACCTACAACACCAACAGATACTGGCAAGAGCGTATAGATGAGGCGAGGCGCATAAAGCTTCAGAAATTCTCGTAATTCATAATTATTCTTCTTCCGGGTTTGCGGTGTTTACAGATCCCAGCGCGCTCGCGGGGCGTGTGTGGGCATGTGAGGACACTCCTCCTCACCAATCAGTGCACAGGGGAGTGTCTGCTCACGCCCCCAACCTCAGTCGGCACGGTTTGGCTCGCTTCAGCCCCACTCCAAAACGGTGCGAGTTTTAGGGGCTAAGCAGGGCTGAAACGAGCTGAGTCGTGCTGGTTTTTGGTAGTCGAAACGCGAGCCGTGTCGGGCTGAAGTGAGCTGAAGCGAGCTGAAAAAGGGTAGTGGAAAAGGGCCATATGTGTCAGCCCTGTGATGACCTGGCGACTTGTCCAGGGTGTACCCCGCCTTTCGCCCATAGTCAGCTGGGATAGGCTCCAGCTCGCCTGCGACCCTGTAGAACAGGATAAAGCGGCTACAGATAATGAGATCAGGGTTTCTGCAGGCTTGAACAAGTTCAATTTAAGACTTTTTAAGACCATAGCAGGTTAAATTTAAGACTTATGCCGCACAAAAAAAATAAAGAAAATTGGGAGAGCCTGAATTACTTTCGAAATAAAATTTATCATCATTCACCAATGAACTCATTACATCCCTAGTAGGGCTGTGCGATATGGGAAAAAATAAATATCCTGATACATTTTCTCCATTTCACGATATACGGTATACATTTCGATATATTTAAATCTCCTCTAAAGGACCCCATGAAATCTAACTTTTACTCTTTACTGTTTTCACTACAATCCCTGCAGGTTAAATAACATTCTTGGTTAACTTTACAGGTGGTTTTCAACAACACATTTTACATTGTCATGTTGGTGATTAATCACAATTGAATTGAAATAAGACTATTTTTATTCAACAAAGATGTGGCACAAACTGCAAAAACAATCTTGAAAATTGCAACAAAGGGGCAACACAATACAGAGCTGCTCAGAGCTCAAACCAATAAAGTGCAGCTCAACACTGAGAGACATTTAGCCTAAATAAGAAAAGTGCTCATTCATTAAATTATTTTAAAAAATAGATCTCCAAGCTATTAACCTGACTACTGAGAACCACTGGAACATTCACAATAGAGAGAGAGATTGAGGGAGAGAAGAGAGAGATCTGCAAAACATCATTTTTCTCTTTGCACACTTTTGAACTGAGTGTTTTCTGGCTCCGCCTCTCAGATGTGTAGAATTCCGGTATTGCCTTCTCTGTAAAATGTCTGCGACCAGGCAACTCATATTTGGGATCGAGTGTGTTTAGTAATTTTTGGAAGCCTGGTTTTTCCACTATACTAACTGGGATCATGTCTTCGGCAATGAAGTGAGTGACTGCATCCATTATAGCTCTCCATCTCTGACTCGGTTTCTCATATGGGGGGCTTTGGAGAACGAGGCCACTATGGTCGTTTGTTTAGCTTGTGGGGGGTTTTAGCTCGTGGGCAAGTAGATCGGAGTTTAAGAGACTCTTCATACTGTACCGGGTGAGTTTATGGAACATATTTGTAGTGCTGCTGCCTTTCGTGAGGACAGGTTTTTTTGCACACTTTACAAACTGGCATTTGCTGTTCCACATCCTCCTCGCGATATCCAAAAAATGCCAGATGACTGACCCCTTACTCGTTCTTTTAGGAACCAATTCGTCCGCTTCCATTTTTAATTTGTCCCTGAAATTGACATAGCTTACACGGTAGCCTATGCAGCACCAGCGATTGCACGAACTGAGTCAGCGCTGTAAACCGAAACTAGGAAATCTTCCCGCAAGTTCCTTTCAGCACCAAGATGTCGCCCGGGATTGGTTGGCGAGTGCGTGACGTTATTGTTTTTTTTTTACCCTTAGGCAGCCTCTCATGTTACTGCGTGAGGGACAGGGAGAAAACCACCGGAAAAGGTTTTAAACAAACGCAACAAACACGAAACAAATGCAAGTCGGCAGATGACCATAAAATACTCGATGGTTACGATATAATAATTATGTATCTCACACAGAATTTTTGGAGATTTTAGACCGACAGTGCAAAATATCTCTGTATTTTATGCTTTTTTAGGCCTAAAATTGAAAATGTGTAATTTTAGACTTTTTTAGACTCCGCGGACACCCTGTGAGATGAGATAAGAATGTTTATGCATGGAAGTTCATTTATTTTTCTCCTACAGAAAAAAAATATAATTAATTCAGGGATGCGCAAAAGGCGCATCAGTCTCAACTGAAATGTCAAATGAGTCTCACATTGACAAAAAAGATGATATGTACAGTAAGAATGCATTAATTTTCTGTAAAATGATTTTAACAATGATTTAGCATTTCCTGTCCATTTATTGGCCAGTTTCACTGTCAAAAAAGCCCAAAGTCCATCAGCTTCAGGGGGATTTTGTCCCCCTCCTTTTATTTTTGAAAAGTGGAGAACCCTGCCCAGTTTACATTTTAAAAAAGTTATTGCTATTTTGCATGTTTGTCGTTATACATTCGATTTCTTTATTCTGCAAGCGTTGGTGTTGCTCTGATTTCCCAAATCTTGATTGGGTTTTGTGGCGTACGAACTGTAATCGCCATGAGACCCAGGAATGACTTGAATTTCTATTTCAGATGGACCATGGAGAGCTAACGACTGGCTGTTAGAAATTGCAAAATTCGTTTTCGGCTCTGGGCTCCGCCCCCCTGGTCCTCCCACCAGGGCAACATTTCATCTGTTTTCCATACTAATGAAAACCCTGCTTTAACTGTATTTTTATCCCCACGTATCAAATTCTCAGTGTGTTTAATTAGTGCTTTAATGCAGAAGTGATGAGTTTAATGAGGAATATATTTGTTCTGCATGTTGGACTGTTACAGTCAAATTCAACTGAAAATCAATAATGTACACAAAGAGATGATCTTACCACAGGCTCTCCACTTTACAGTGAGGATTCTCCAGTCCAGCGCAGAGACGCTTCACTCCTGAGTCTCCTAGTTTATTCCCAGACAGATCCAGTTTCCTCACAGTCAGATGCAGTTCTCTCAGATTGGAGGTTTCTGAGTTGAGCGCTGAGGCCAGAGCTTTAGCGCTGCTCCCTTCAATTCTATCACAACTGATACTGAAGGAAATAAAATAAAACATAATAAACTCACCCAAATGATCAAAGTCAGGTTGAGATGAAGCAGGCAGAGTTAGAGGCAGAGTCATATTTATCTGAACAGCTCGGACATTGGATTTGTTCTCTAATTAGTGAGCTACTGAAATGATCACCAGCCCCGTGCTGAAGGGGTTTTATGGAGCGACTCATGATGAGCTCGTTGGATAACAGTGTGTGTGTGTTGCCAGGTGCTCCTTATTTGTTCCAGGTGCCAGTGATGTACAGACGGGACATGTTCTTCCCCTTACACTCTGTGTGTTGTGTCTCCCTGTCTGACTTTCCCTGTGTGTGGGGGGTAAAGACCTCTCCCAGAAAAGGACACTGCAGTTTGAGACAGAGCTTTTTGTTTCAGAGACAAATAAACACACCAAAGAGCGACAGCATGAAAAAGAATAAAAGCTGTGAGAAGGTCGACACAACAAAAAAGTTACAATTTATAAAAGCTGTCAGGACATTACAACAACAGAATAATTAGCGCGGAATAAATTTACATTAGGCCAAGCAAAAAATAAAAAATAATAAATTGTGTTTTCTGTCACAGGGGCGGCACGGTGGTGTAGTGGTGAGCGCTGTCACCTCACAGCAAGAAGGTTGTGGGTTCGAGTCCAGTGGCCGGCGAGGGCCTTTCTGTGTGGAGTTTGCATGTTCTCCCCGTGTCCGCGTGGGTTTCCTCCGGGTGCTCCGGTTTCCCCCACAGTCCAAAGACATGCAGGTTAGGTTAACTGGTGACTCTAAATTGAGCGTAGGTGTGAATGTGAGTGTGAATGGTTGTGTGTCTCTGTGTGTCGCCCTGTGATGACCTGGCGACTTGTCCAGGGTGAATCCCGCCTCTCGCCCGTAGTCAGCTGGGATAGGATCCAGCTCGCCTGCGACCCTGTACAGGATAAGCGGTTACGGATAATGGATGGATGGATAATGGAATGGTTTTCTGTCACAACCTCAAAAAATTCAGGGTACGATGGTCAGATTTTTTCCTTTTCTTTCAGAACCGTATTAAATTGGTACGTACAAACAATTTGGTGACTAAATATCAAACTGAGTTATGATGGAAATTTATTATAATTATATGCATGATTGCAGGATTTCACGGAAATAAAATTAATACTTTTTGAGGTGTTTTTCTTCTTTGTTCATCCACCACCGCCCAATGTTTAATCCCACAAACGCAACATCAACACTTCATAATGTTCTGCTTTATCAGTTCCACAATGAATGCATGAGCATGAAGATGTGTTGATAACAGTAGCTGCCGTAAGACAGATTGGAGTTGACAGATTGTGGGCTGTCGTAAAGTTGTTGTCGTAACTTAAGCATGCGCGAGTAAAGCGACACTGACTGTTAACTGATTGTACATTTTAATGTCAGTTTCGGGTCTCGTTTTAAAATGACATGGAAGAGATTCATTTTAATATTCATTAAAATAACGTTTTTGTCACATCCGCCCCCCAGCCACGAACGATCACTGGCGCCCACGTGCAGTCGCACTCTCAACGAGCAGCGCGTGACTCAAGGACCAATTACAGGCTGAACACAAACAGACTTTGTGACGTCACCGCTCAGTGCACTCATGTCTGACCTTCTCGAGCCGTTCTTTGTGTTATTACTCCGGTTTTTGTCTCGGCCTCGACTCGCCTGTCTGTAGATCACATGACCTTTGCTCATCTTCCGATTTTGATTCTTCCCAATGTTTTGGAATTGTATACCTGCTTATTGTTTTTAGAATAAACACACTCTTCCAGCGATGACATCCGTCTACCGCCACTTACACGACAGTTTTACTGAATCAATGCTCAAACCTTTCCAGCAGATCTTCAAGTGGGATGTCTGCACTGACCTGAGCACCTTTTTCAGTGGCGCTATAATTGCAGGCGGACACGAATGCTGATGTGTGATTCTGACTGGGATTGTGTGTGGAGGGATGAGTGTGGGATAGTTTTATATTGGCTGTGACTGGTTTTCATGCATGTGAAGTGAACGTTAAATATCGCATGTGTTTGCGTTACGTTTGTCACCATTTTGTCGCCAATTGGTTTCCCGCAAGAATCACGTTGAATTCCCGCGTGTTATCGCCGTCGTCACGTGGTACATCAAATATGGCTGCGCCCGTAGCCGCGATTGTTTCTGAGCAGCGGTAAACGGTTTCCATCATTTGAAATGCTTGAAAAAAAAAAAAAAAGACTGCTTGTATTTTTCCAACACTTCAGAAATGTTCAGGGTTGGACGGGCGACCGGAAACAAACTCTTTTTTGATCGACCTTGTGATGTTTTAAAAATAAATAAGAATAGTGCTTCTAATAAGCGCTCTGTGAAAGGCTATTTTCAGCACCTGAATAAAACCTTTTATTAGACAGACACGAGTGTTTTACTGGGAAACACGCCACTCGTATTTTTCATATGAAACCCATCCTGGAGCTGAGTGACACATACAGAGGATATTACACGGTGGCACAAAGACATGAAGTTTATCTTCAAGCGGTGAATGTATAGATCACGAGGGAGCGAAGTGAACAAGTCAAATATTTTTCAACACGAGAAGATAAACTTCAGATCTTCAAGCCAACGTGTGATTTTCTTTTTATTATATCGACACGTTCACAAACAAAAAGTCCCCAAATTTATCAAAACAACTCACTGATTTCCTCACGAGTGACAGATAGAGATTTACGTCTCGGTTTTGGTTCTCCGTGTCCCGGATGGAGCTCGGATGAAAAACACGAGCGGTGGATTTCCCAGTAAAACACTCGTGTCTGCGTTATATTTCCCGATATTTCACCCCGATGACGTCACTCCCAGCGTTTCCCCGCTGATTAGACACGCGTTGTCAAAATGGTGAACCGGTTCAAAATTAAAACCCTTTTGATTAACTTGTGGTGGCATGGTGGTGTAGTGGTTAGCGCTGTCGCCTCACAGCAAGAAGGTCTGGGTTCGAGCCCCGTGGCCGGCGAGGGCCTTTCTGTGCGGAGTTTGCATGTTCTCCCCGTGTCCGCGTGGGTTTCCTCAGGGTCCTCCGGTTTCCCCCACAGTCCAAAGACATGCAGGTTAGGTTAACTGGTGACTCTAAATTGACCGTAGGTGTGAATGTGAGTGTGAATGGTTGTCTGTGTCTATGTGTCAGCCCTGTGATGACCTGGCGACTTGTCCAGGGTGTACCCCGCCTTTCGCCCGTAGTCAGCTGGGATAGGCTCCAGCTTGCCTGCGACCCTGTAGAACAGGATAAAGCGGCTACAGATAATGAGATGAGATGATTAACTTGTGTATTTTTTTGTGGATGTGTCCCTATAATATAAAGAACATTACACGCTCACTTCGCTCACTCGTGATATGTACATTCACCACTCGAAGATAAATTTCAGATCTTCGTGCCACCGTGTAATATCCTCTATTTATCAGGTCATTAATAACAGTAAAGTTTTGTGGAATTATAATTTTGTATGACTGCAAACTCCACATGGCTCTACAGGCCCAGCGTCTGTGTAATTACATTTCAGCTACAACACAAATTTAATGTGGAGGGATGTGAACAAAAAACCCTCACACTGCACTCAGCGAAGGTTTTACACAGAAAAAAAACCCTCAATGTTTACGGGACATCGGAGCCTGCAATAGCGGTGTAATTTATAAATATTGTAAATAAACTGTCAGTATAAAGTTCTGTTTGATTATTTGTTCAGTTTTGGAAATGTGGTGTTTGTGAGTCTCGTTAGCTGGCTGTCACTTCCATCTTCAGCTCACAGCTTCCACACTTCTTGGGACAAAATGGCAGAATGTGAGACGTAAACATTTTTCTTCTGAAATGACATCAACTGGTTTCGACTTCTTTAATAGCTGAACTTCAGTTTTATTCAATTCTACATGCAGCTGTTTTCCCCTCATTTATCTACTGATCTATTTGTATTAACACACTCTGGATCACCTGAAACTCAAAACATCCCAAAGTGCGTTTCTGTCAAAGTGCTTTCAGTTTCTCTCTTTCTAACAGTGGAACAGTAGAACAGTTCTATTCAGCTTTACTTACACGGCTTTCCTGGACGCTGCAATCACAGGCATCACCTTCACAAGAACCCGATCTGTTATCTTCTCTGGACTGATATATTTACTCAGATCAAACTCCTCCAGCTCCTGTGCTGAAGTCAGTAACACAAACACCAGAGCAGACCACTGTGAAGGAGAGAGTTCACTTCGTTTCCCAGATTTCAGGTAGCGTTGGATTTCCTCCACGAGAGAATCATCACCCAGTTCATTCAGACAGTGGAACAGATTGATGGATTTTTCTGCAGGAAGATCATCTCTACTGATCTTCTCCTTAATGTACCGAACTGTTTCCTCTTTGCTCTGGGAGCTACTTCCTGTCTGTGTTACTAAGGCATGTAAGAGTTTCTGATTGGACTCCAGCGAGAGACCCAGAAGAAAGCGGAGGAACAGATCCAGATGTCCAGTCTCAGATTCTAACGTCTGATCTACAGCACACTCGTGTAAATCTGAAATTGTCTCAAAGGACCGACTCTGATCAAGAACATTTCTCTTTTTCTTCATGAAGGTCAGATGCACATACAGAGCTGCGAGATGCTCCTGAATGCTCAGATGAACAAAGCAGTACACTTTACTCTGGTGAAGCCCAGGCTCCTCTCTGAAGATCTGCGTACACACACCTGAGTACACTGCTGCTTCTGTCACATCAATGCCACACCCTCGCAGGTCTTCCTCATAGAAGATCAGGTTGCCTTTCTCCAGCTGCTCAAAAGCCAGTTGTCCCAGTTTGAGCAGCATTTCTTGATCACTCTCCTGCTTCTTTGAGTATTTTTCTCTGATGACGTTTGTCTGAATGATGAGGAAGTGTGTGTACATTTGAGTCAGAGTCTTGGGGATCTCTCCACTCTCTGCTTCACCCAACATTCTCTCGAGGACAGCGGCTGAAATCCAGCAGAAGACTGGGATGTGACACATGATGTACAGGCTTCTTAATGACTTCAGGTGTGTGATGATGTTCTTGGCCAGGCTCTGATCACTGACCCTCTTCCTGAAGTACTCCTCCTTCTGAGGGTCATTGAACCCTCGTACCTCTGTGACTCGATGGACGTACTCAGAGGGGATTTGATCAGCTGCTGCTGGTCGGGAGGTGATCCAGACGAGAGCAGAGGGAAGCAGATTCCCTTTGATCAGGTTTATCAGCAGCACACGCACTGATGCTGATTCAGTTACATCACACACACTCACTGTGTTCCGGAAATCCAGAGGGAAACGACACTCGTCCAATCCATCAAAAATGAACAGAACCTTTTCCAACCTGGACATTTCTGTTTCTCTGGTTTCCTTAAAGCAGACATGAAGGAGCTCCAGCAGACTCAGGTTTTGGTCCTTCATCAGATTCAGCTCTCTGAAAGGAAGTGGAAATATGAGGGGGACGTCCTGATTTGCTTTCCCTTCAGCCCAGTCCACAATGAACTTCTGCACAGAGACTGTTTTTCCGATACCAGCCACGCCCTTTGTCACTACAGTTCTGATGGGCTCGTCTTCTTCAGATAAGGGCTTAAAGATGTCGCTGCATTTGATTGGCGTTTCCTCTGTTGTTTTTCTCCTGGACGCTGCCTCGAGCCGTCTCACCTCATGTTCTTTATTGACGTCTCCACTGTCTCCCTCTGTGATGTAGAGCTCGGTGTAGATCTCATTCAGGAGCGCTCGCGTTTCCGGCTTTATCATCACTCCATTTAAACACTGAAACTTCTTCATCAGATTTAATCTGAACTTTTTCTGGAATTCATTTACAGCAGGAGATTCTGGGGTGTGTCTGTGTGACGGGGTGAAAGAAGAAGACGCGGTGAGACCTGGGCTCCAATTATTACAGTTTAACATCACAGTTTTTTCTGACTGGTTCCCACAGATAACCGTTCTTTAGGATGCTAACACTATGGATTTACCGGATTTGATTGCATCTTTTCCACTGAGCTCTATATAAAACCTGGAGAGCTCAGAGCCTATTCCCCGCTGTAGAGACGAGTGAAGCCGTCTGGCCGCCATATTACCACTCCCATTGCGTGTCTTTGGCTTGTGTGTTAAACCGTGGTATCTCATCAAATTTGCCCCAAGAAAAGTATCTCCTGACTCCGCCCCCTTTCATTACCTCCTCTTATTTTCTCAACTTAACCCCCATTCCTTACATTTCTTTATCGCACTCCGCTTCACTGTTATTGTTTTCCTTTTCCAGTTCAGTCTCTGATTTTTTTTTCCCCTATGGCTTTTTTACTACTAGAGCTGTGGCTACAATTATCAACAGTCCATAATTATCGACACCTTTTCAGATTTACCAATTAAAAAAAAATTTAAAAAAACTTACAAAGCTGAGTTTCAGTTACAGCAGTTATTATTGGTTAATTAATCAACCGGAAGACCCCTCCTCGCCCTTTGATCTTGTCGTCTGATGAGACAGCTCGTTACTTGAGACGGAATTTCTTTTAGCACTATCAGCAGTTTGAGGAAAACCCGGACGTTATCATCGCAGGTAAGCATGGTGGAAAGATCATGGACATGTTTTTACTGATCAAATTCACCGATATTTCATGATCTCCTCGTCAAAACCTACTTTATTTCTTACTCTTTCATTTACAGGCTCCATTTTGGATCTAAACGCGCGTTTGAGAAGTCACGTGAGGTGTCGATAATGATCACTTTCACCGGTGTCCACCATTATCGACACCTTGTGGGATTAAGGGACATTTACGACTGTTATGGATCGATCTGTGTGTAACATTGTTGAAGTAGATGAAGTGCTTTAAAAAAATAAAAGTGCCGTGATTTATATATTTTTTTCTGATTCATAACAGAATGGAAAGTTCATAGAGTATTTGGAATCCAATTGCAATAAATAGAATTAGACCAGAATTAAATTCCTAACATAAAAAAAAAAATGCTTGAAATATTCAGCTTTTTCTATTTAATTCAGAATTTCAGTTTGTTGTAAATATCGACCACATATTACAATATCAGTAGACATATGTTTTGTTAACTTGATACCAAATACAGCTTTTTATAAATAATCTGAATGTCGATAATAATAGAACGGTGTCACATGATCTGATACGCTAAATAATCAGGAATCAGGTGTTGATAATTGTAGCCGCCGCTCTATAATTATTTTTATGGAAATTTTCAGTTCCTGCCGCTTTCTCTTTCATACATTTCTTCTTCCTTTTTTATATTTTATAGACAGACATTGGCTTTGATCTAGTCAGGAACATTTGCATCGATAATCTGACACAGTCACAGTGTTCATCCCAGATATCAATGTCAGATTTTCAACAAAAACAGACAAGATGAGTTTTTTCCTCTTCCTATAGGGGGTCCACGCAAACGGCGCTGTGCACACACGTGTAAAAATGATCACACGCTAGCTATCGATACTCACAGGTGAAATGTCCGTCCACAACCTTTGACCTGACGATTTGTACAGTTCACTGCTGCACATGTAGGCATTTTTCTCCCCGACTACATAAATACAGTAACTCGTCCAATTTTGTGGAGCTTCCAGTCGTCTAAATGACGTTCCGCTCCGTGATGGGAGTGG
This sequence comes from Neoarius graeffei, assembly GCF_027579695.1. Lineage (NCBI taxonomy): Eukaryota > Metazoa > Chordata > Actinopteri > Siluriformes > Ariidae > Neoarius > Neoarius graeffei. Next base: position 125,169,115 of record NC_083570.1, on the reverse strand, counting down.
TAAGATGGCGGCCAGCTGGCTTCACCCTGACGAGCCGATGAGCTCTCCAGATTTTATATAGAGCTCAGTGATGTTTTCTATAATCTAATCCTGTAGATAATAACAGCAGAGAGGTTTAGAATACCAGAGCGTCAGTGTCATGGTCATGTTGTTGGGTTTGATCTTACCCTGTATCTGTGATGAAGATCTTTTCTCTTCTGTCTCCTGCCTTCTGTAAAACACTGGGAACAAAAATAGCTGTTAAAGACAACAACTTTAATCCCTTTAATACTGGAGTCTCAGATTTAGTCCCAATTTTACTGCAATAAATGGAGCAAGTGAATAAGTATTTAGAGAACACAGAACTAAATACAAAGACATTTGGGTTTGAGATCCAAAGATGAATGAGATAAGAGATCAGAATTTCAGCTGGTTCAGTTCTTTTTGCTTATATTACCATTTCTGGCTTCAGCATTCAAAACATTAGCCATAAGACATTTTCACCTGAATAAATGTTTACACTATTTCCTCTAAAGCATTTACTGAAAGCATTGTAGCATCACTAAAGACCAAGGAACTATAATAAACATCAAAACAGCTGCTAATGACAGTGGAGCACATCCATTACTGTGACTTTAACTCTGAGAATTATGGGATGTTACCTGTGTCCAGGTGACGGGTTTCCAGTTTTAAACTTCCAGGGAATTTCCATAGACGCATCGCTCTTCATGGAGACACAGCTGGGTTCTGGTGAGTCTGATCTCTTCATCTGAACTTCACTGTACAACATTATAGACACGCCATTAAATAAACCATTTACACTTTTTGAATGACTTGTTATTTTGACTTAATTTGACCAACAGTGAACAGTGGAATGAGTCTTTATTGCTAATTTAAGTGATTTTGTTCACCATTACTCTGACTTTTATTGCCACATCCAGATGAATTTACTTCCTGATGATGTACGTGACACTGTGAAACACTGACCTGCACAGTTATTGATATTAATTACTCTAAAATGTTTACTGAAAGTACTGGAGCAGGATTATGGCCTAATTAAAGTATAACAAACTGATAAATATCAAAATTCTGCTAATGATCTGAACTGGATAAAGGAATGTGTAACACGGCCTTTCACTCTGCAGTGACTTTAACTCTGAGAATTATGGGATGTTACCTGTGTCCAGGTGACGGGTTTCCAGTTTTAAAGTCCCAGGGAAAATCCATAGACGCATCGCTCTTCATGGAGACACAGCTGGGTTCTGGTGAGTCTGATCTCTTCATCTGGACTTTACTGTACAGCATTATAGAGTGGACATGAGACAGTTTTTCTTATGCAGAATTCCGATACAAAATACTGGCGAGATGAATTTGTATCATATCGTATTTCACCATATTTCTGTTCAATATTCATTATGACCTCCACCTCTTCTTACACACTTGGCAGCAGCAGCAGAGGGAGTAGCATGTGTGACGACACTAATTTGGGATTTTAATCATTTAAAGCACAATTTGCCATCAAACAATCTTTCTACATTAAAGGGGACCGGTACAGCATTTAAACATGATCGATATCGATAGTACAAGCCCAAATTATAATAACACACACACATACACACACACACAGACGTACAGCCACCTGATTAGCCATCATAAGTAGCTTTAAGCGCTTAAAGGTCCAAAACACGTCAAGTTTTATTGCACATGGGCAACCAATATGACGTCAAGTCGCTGATGGCCAGGTCGCGGAAGTTAAGTGCAGGCGATGTAAACATACTTGTGAGCCTGGATTTAGTCAGATGAAAAAGAGTTATCTTCAAGTCAGTATGGACAGCGGTATGGACGAGCCGATTTATTTATTTATTGCACGTGTTAATGCAGATATAGACATGCAGTGTGCCACAATAGTGTATATGGTCTAAATATAGGCTTGTGACAGCTTGAAGCTGAGTGAGAGTTTATAGCAGGTGAAGCGTGGAGCACCGCACAATTCAATTTGTCTCTTTATTTACAGAAGATAGATGGGTTTTTAATTTGCTTGAAAAATAAAAAAAATCACGTGGGATTATTTACTAACACATTTTACACTCATTTGGAGCTCTGCTTTTAGGCAGTGCCAAAATATATACATTCTCTTTGAACGTCTGTACTATTCCAGCTCATCGGCTTGCACGGCCTGAACCCCTTTTCCGTAGACGGTGTTGGAATATTGTTGGCACAGCATCGAGTTTGAGTCGAACGTGACCTGCGTAGCCCAAGAGCTCGGCCTGGAGATTCCTTTCAAAGCAATCGGACTCAAGATCGTCCTCACAAACAGAATTTCTGCCAAAGGAGAGTTTCTAAAGTGTGACCTGTTCCCAAGTTGTGTAGCCACTGTTTAGCAAGTCGTTTACGTCGCTCGGTTGTCAGCAATGGAACACAGAAAAAACACTTTCCCGTATTATCACGGTGATTATTTCTGCAACCACAGGTTTTGCACCCTGCTATTTTTCAACAAGGTTTTGTTCATCCGGCAACATCGCGGTGTCAGGAGCAGCGAGCCAATCAAGATACAGGAAACCTATCGATGATTCTACGTCATGTTGACCTCTGACACCGCCCACAAAATGGAAATATGGTTGCGCCCTTAAGTGAGCGTGAATATAAAAAAAAAAAATTCATTTTAAAAGCACTGATTTATGCAACACAGTGTGACAATACAGCGCAGTCAAAATGCATTCGTGCAAAATATGTAATATTTCTCTCCTCTGTTTATTTTTCACTGTGGGTTCCCTCTGTAAAGGAAATTTACTTTCAAATAATCTTTCTCCATCTCATCAGTCTGGTCCTGTGAAGCCTGTTTTGGGATACGACTCGTATCGTGGCTTTAGTGTATCGTCTCATACCTACTCTTTACTGTTTAACTGCTTTATTATTTTATAAGAACATCATTTTACTGACAGTGAACAGAATCTGAATGTTTAAAGTGGTGACTGAGAACTTTTCATTCGGAGGATAAATTTGTGTTCAGTTATTCTTCTCATATCTACTCACTCCATATTTCAGATAAGAACAGTTAATGACTAAAATATTAGAACATGGCAGTTTACCGTTTTTCTGAGGGTGGGGTCACATTATCTGTGTCCAGATCCCGGTTCTCCATTTGTGAATATCAGTGTATGGACACACAGCTCATGGACTCACTGCTGATTCCTGAAGACGCGGATCTCTTCTGCTGGAAGGAATTTCACTCCTAGAAAAGACAAAAACAAACATGCAGTTCCAGCTGGAAAACCATCAGAATAAACAGGAAATGCCGAGCTGGAAATAAAATGTTTTCCAGCTAAACTCCCCCAAACTCTCTGAGTGTTTAATAGATGAGAAATGGAAGAGAGAAACTCGAATATAGAACACACAGCCGATAAACAGCAGCTTTACAGGGAAGAGGATTTCAGTCCCGCAGTTTTACTGCTGTTTTTACACGAGCTCAGTCAAACACAACCACATTTCTCTCCAACACAGCACTTACTTTTACTCAGCACTCCATGCTGGGGGACATTAATGTCCCCGTTTCCGCCTGCTGTTGCAGCTTTTTCTTTATTTTTCCAGCAGCAACAAAATGGCGTCGAGACTGAAAGAGAAACACTTTCACTTCCGGAAAACAACAACAACTTCTTTCGGTTTTATGGCGGTTGGCAACTCGCTTCAATGGTGCATTACCGCCACCAGCTGGACTGGAGTGTGGTACTTGAGTTTAAATAATAAAAAAAAAAAAAAACACCTAAATTATTTTAATTAGACCTGTGTTCCTTAAGAAACAATACATATTTGAAGCAGATTTCACCTGCACTTCTTTGCCGAATGTCCTCCAAGTTTAACACTAATTGTTTCTCTTGCAACTGTAAAATTAATCTTTGTCTTTCTTCCTGGTATTTAGGACATACTCTGTAGACTCTGGGCTGCCACAGAAATCACATTTTCCTTCCACATGCTTTTTTATCATCACCAAAGAACTATTTAATCTTGTGTGTCCAAACCTCATTCTCGAAAAAGCATCCTCCTCTTCCTTACTTCTGTTGGTGTTTCTGCTCTTTCCCACTTTGTTCTGGATATTATAAAACTGTCTCCCAGTCTGGCCATTGTCCCATAATGTTTGCCATTTTCCTTTAACTATGTTTTTAACCATACTTTTAATTTCTGCCTTGCTGTAAGCGACTTCAATATCTATGTTGGGATTTCCAGCTGGTTGTTTAGCACATTTATCTGCCATCTCATTCCCTACAACTCCTATATGAGCTGGTACTCATACAAGAGTTATCTTAACTCCTGTCTTTAACAGATTATTTGCAACTTGTAATATTTCATACACAATGTCCTGCCTTGATTTTGACTGGGACGTTCTAATGCTAATCAAAGCTGAGCTGGAGTCTGAAGCAATTACTGCCTTCCTTGGCCTGTTAACTTCCACCCATAGCAGGGCTAGCCACACAGCAACCAACTCCACTGTATAAACCGCTAGATCATCATTGATTCTTTTTCCTACTTTGACTTTTAACTTTGGGATAACAAAAGCAACCCCAACTCTTTTACCAGCCATTTTAGAGGCATCTGTATATAGAATTATATCCTCTCTATACATCTCCATAAGATAGCTCTGAACACTTAATTTGTCCATGTTACTCCCTTGCATCTCCTATAATAACCCCAGGTCAATGGATATCTCTTTAAAGACCCATGGTGGGACAGCTGGGATAGGCACAGTAGGACTTCTTTAATTCACTAAACCCTATCTCATTAACTTTATCATTAATCACCCAACCAAAACTTCTGACTTGGGCATTTCCACACTCTTGACATTGCCTCAGGACTGGTTGACTCATATGATTTTCATTATGAACCTTTAAATTTGCCCAATACACAAGGCTAACTGTTCTCTTCTAAGATGAAGAGGCATTTCTCCCATCTCCACCAGGAGAGCTGACACTGGAGTAGTTTTAACAGCGCCATAGCATAACCTTAATGCTTGATTTTGGATCACATCCAACTTATTCCGCAGTGTTTTGCCTGCAGACCCATATATTATACTTCCATTGTCAAGCACAGACCTAATCAAACCTGTATAAATTGTTCTTAAAGCATGTCTGCTTGCTCCCTACTCCACTCCGCATAGACATCTCATTACATTTATTACTTTCTTGCATTTATCAATCATTTTTTGTATATGCACTACCCACGTTAATCTTTGGTCAAACCATAAGCCCAGGTATTTAAAGGAGTCAACCCTTTCCAATTCATTAGCAGAGAGATTCACTTTTATATCCTTAACCATTTTCTTTCTTGAGAAAACCATTATTTTAGTTTTGTCAATAGAGATCCTAAAACCCCATCTATTGGACCATTTATTCACTACATCAACTGCTTGCTGTATCTTACTCACCACAAATTCAATATTTCTCCCTCTTTTCCATAAAGCACCATCATCTGCAAACAATGCTACATCCACAAAATTCTCTACGTCCTTAAAAATGTAATTTATCATAATGGAGAACAATAAAGGACTGATAATGCTCCCTTGTGGGATACCATTTTCTACCTGATACCGCTCACTTGTCACTCCATTAATCCTCACCTTTATTGTTCTATCTGATAAGAATTCCTTAACCCATGTAAAAACTCGGGGCGGCACGGTGGTGTAGTGGTTAGCGCTGTCGCCTCACAGCAAGAAGGTCCTGGGTTCGAGCCCCGGGGCCGGCGAGGGCCTTTCTGTGTGGAGTTTGCATGTTCTCCCCGTGTCCGCGTGGGTTTCCTCCGGGTGCTCCGGTTTCCCCCACAGTCCAAAGACATGCAGGTTAGGTTAACTGGTGACTCTAAATTGACCGTAGGTGTGAATTAGAGTGTGAATGGTTGTCTGTGTCTATGTGTCAGCCCTGTGATGACCTGGTGACTTGTCCAGGGTGAACCCCGCCTTTCGCCCGTAGTCAGCTGGGATAGGCTCCAGCTTGCCTGCGACCCTGTGGAAGGATAAAGCGGCTAGAGATAATGAGATGAGATGTAAAAACTCTTCCCTTGACTCCCATATGATTTAACTTAATCAAAAGGCCCTCCTTCCACATCATGTCATATGCCTTCTCAATATCAAAAAAAAGACAGCCACAACTGATTCCTTATTCACATGGGCTCTTCTTATGGTATCCTCTAAATGTACTAAAGGATCCATGGTGCCTCTGCCTCTTCTAAAACCACTCTGATAATTTTCTATCAGTCCTTTAGCCTCAACTGTATATATTAGCCTGTTATTTATTATTCTTTCCATTGTTTTCCTCATCTGAGATGTTAGTGCTATTGGTCTGTCGTTGCTAGGGATCTTTGGGTCTTTCCCAGGCTTTTTAATAGGGATAATTATAGATTCTTTCCATACTTTTGGTATTATTCCTTCTGTCCAGACCCTATTATAAAGACCCAATAGAACTTCCTTTCCTTTATCAGTTAGGTTCTCGAACATAGAATAACAAATCCCATCTTCCCCTGGAGAAGACTTGCCTAACTTAGTGCATTATTAAGTTCAGTTATTGTGAGTAGTTCATTCAACTCCTCACCAATCACCTCTTCACAGTCCTGCTGACAATTTTTAACTGTTTCTGCCCTTGCTCTCTTTTCCTGATGGCTAAGATTTTCAGTGCTGTGTACCTTACTTAATGTCTTTGCCATTATCTCTGCTTTGTCAATACGACTAATAGCTATATTTTGACCATCAATCAACACAGGATAACCATATTCTTTCCCATTTCCTTTATCATGCCCCAGACTCTCTCCACTGGAGTAGTTCTTCCTATAGAATCACAACTTTCTCCAGTAGCCATTCTTAGCCTCCCTTAAGGCCCAGTCCCACTGGCCGATGGACACAAAACGTATGCAAAAAGGACACAGCGGACGAGCAAAATTTCGGGGGTGGCTCTATCCGTTTTCATCCGCTCCAGAAATGGACAAAATTGGCGAAAATTTGTGAAAACAGAACGGAAAAGAACGGACGTGGGTAGTATATAGCGGGGATGTTAAATGCATGTTCATAGGAAGCCTAGCGGATGAAAGCGGATGGAAGTGGATGACAGCTCCGAAGGGGTTACCGGTGATAACTGAGAAGCGGACGCATAGCAGAAAGAGCGGATGCATAGCGGATGAAGGGGATGCATCACGTACGCCTAACGGAAACAAAGGGGATGTTGCGCGGATGTATATCGGATGCAGACCGATTGTCCGCTAGTTGTCCTTCTACATACTCTAGACATACTCCAGACATCCTCAATATACGAGATACATCCCAGATATAAACACTTTGTCCGTTTTAAATACTTTATATATGAGATGCATACGCTTATATCCTTTCTATTTCCGTGCTACTAACGATGAATAGACGCTTCATGTACCTTATCTTTCCTCCCTCTTTCCGTTTTCAGCTGCAGCGGATGTGAGTTGCGAGGATGCCCAGAGGATGCAGAGAGGATACAGCAGACGTTTAACGGATGATAACGGACATAGAACGTTTGTTGCTCATATATGTCGCGGATTTACATCGTACACGGTGGAAAGTTCATCTGTTCTAAAAGTTTTGTGCAGCTCAAAACTTTTTGCGCGGATGAAATCACAGTGGACAGATGCTCGATGGATAGAGCATATGAAGCACGTATGCAATGAGTACACAAGGGTGCATAGCGTTTTCCAACGGATGGCAAAGATTTTTTTACGTTTTACATCCTCTTTGCATCCGTAAGTGCAGTGGGACCGGGCCTTTTCCTTACAACCGCTTGAGACTTCTTAAATTCAATTAAATTTTGGAAATTGTGCGTTCTTTTCAAGACTCTAAATGCTTTGTTCCTATCTTTTATTGCTTTTTTGCATTCATTAGACCACCATGGAACTATCTTACTTAACTGGTTAGGTTTGGATTTAGGAATGGTTAAACTTGCTGCACTAATTATGCTGGCACTAATATCTTTACATAAGCTTTCAATATCTTTATTTATATCTATTACTGACAGCATTTCATCACTTACCTCTCTAAATTTGTCCCAGTCCGCTTTCTCTAAAATCCATCTCTCATTTTTAACTTCGTATTCAAATTGAACTTCCATACCCACTTGAATTTTAATAGGGGAGTGATCACTACCTATAGTATTATCATTCAATACCTCCCACTCACACTTATTTGCTAATGATATTGTAGCTAATGTGAGGTCTATTGCTGACTCTGTGCCCCAACAACATCCAATCTAGTACCTGACCCATCATTCAAACAAACTAATTCTTCATCCATAAATTTTAAAATCACATCCCCATTAACATCATTCTTATCCCCCCACAATGTACTATGTGCATGAAAGTCACCACACCATACCACTCTCCCCTTTGTATCTTTCCAAATTTCTGCCAATTGACTTAATTCTATTTGCCTACATGGGTTATAGTAATTTATTATTTCTATACTGCCTTCATTTGACCAGACCTCTATTATAGTGTATTCTAGATCTTTCCCTCTTGTAATTTCCCTATATTGAATACCTTTTTGTATGAATGTTATAACTCCTCCACCTTTTCCAGATTCTCTATCCCTCCTTATTGAAGTATATCCTTTAATAATAAAATCCAGTTTGGGGATCAACCAAGTTTCCTGTATGCATATAACATTAGGTTTTATACTTAAATTATCTATATATTTTTTAAATTCCTGCCCATTCGCTATTAAGCTCCTCGCATTCCATTGCAATATAAACAAGACCATTATCCTGAGCCAACCCATACTTGAGATTGTTGATGTACCTCTTCATTTAAAGCATCCCTGACTGATTCCCACAGCAGTTCTTTTACATCCAATAATTTCTCAGCAGATTTGACTATATATATATATTTTAAGTTCGTTTCTTAGACAAGGATATTTTTTAAGCTTGTTACCTCGTTAACAGTTTCGGCGAGAATCTCCTGCCTTCTTCAGAAACAGTCACCAGATGTCGAGTGGTGACGTGCCTTATCAGCTGATGTTGCGTGCAGGAGGCGTGAACGTCCCGCCCAATTTGACAGGTAGTCCACGCCTCCTGCTGTCAGGTCGCTCCTCCAGGACGGCGCTCCAGGTGTGCGACAGCGCGTACGCTCCCTCATCCCGGTTCATTGTCCTCTGCGCCCGCTTGCGTATCTCCACTGCCTCTAAAATCCAACGCTGGAATCTATTCTCTTCAGCGCGAATGACTCTGGCCTCTTCCCAATTCATTATGTGATTTTGCCGTTTGCAGTGGTCTGAAATGGCTGATTTTAGGTTTTCTTGGTTTGCTTTTTCTTTTTCGGATCTTGTGAGTCTTCTTGTTGTTTCTTTTTCACACTCTATTTGGTGTTCTTTCCTTCGAGTATGGAAGCATCTGCCCGTTTCGCCAATATAGACTTTATTACATGAACGGCAAGGGATTTCATAGATGACGTTGCATTTATTGTCCAGTTGTATTTTGTCTTTGGGGTGAACTAGCAGCTGTCGGAGGTTCTTGTATGGTTTGACCGCGGTGTTGATGTGGTATTTTCTCATGGATCGTTGGATGCGTTCTGTGACTCCATTTATGTATGGTAGTGTGACAAAGCCCCGGTTTGTTTTTTCGGTGTTTTTTCTTGTTTGTTTATTTTCTTTTATTTGTGTCTGTATTTCCCTTTCCGAATTGCCCACGGTGGATATTGGCAGTTTTTTAATGCCTGTTGGATGTGTTGTTCCTCCTCCTGTCTGTCTTTCTCCTCCGTGATGTTCTGTGTTCGGTCGTATAGTGTTCTGATTACTGACATTTTGTGTGCGATGGGATGTTCAGATGTCCAGAGAAGATATTGGTCGGTGTGTGTAGGTTTTCTGTATGTTGTAATTCTAATGTTCCCTTCTTCTGTGTGGTGTATTTTTAAGTCCAAAAAAGCTATTGTCTTGTCCATTTCCTCTTCGTGTGTGAATTTTATGTTGCCTGTCTTGTCTATGGAGTTTAAATGATCCGTGAGTTGTTGTGTGTGGCCTGTTTTGGTTATTTCGAGAATGTCATCAACATATCTTTTCCAGAAGATAGGTTTGCAGTCATCCGGTGCTGTTTCTATGGCTCGGGTTTCCAGATCCTCCATAAAAAAGAGGCGTGGACTACTTGTCAAATTGGGCGGGAGGTTCACGCCTCCTGCACGCAACATCAGCTGATAAGGCACGTCACCACTCGACATCTGGTGACTGTTTCTGAAGAAGGCGGGAGATTCTCGCCGAAACTGTTAACGAGGTAACAAGCTTAAAAAATATCCTTGTCTAAGAAACGAACTTAAAATATTTGTAATAGTTAGACATAATGAACATCCACTACATAGATTTGACTATAATTTTAATTTTCTCTGTTCGGCTTGTAGTCTGTGCTGAACAATTGATAACCTCAGCCATGAACAATATAAAATTACTTTTAGACACAATCAGTGTTTCCTCTTTAATTTTGTCACACTTTACACACGGCCTCCCCTCTTTCACAGCTGGGGCTGGACCTGCTACGACCCTTTTAACAGTCTTTACTGCTTCTGCATATGATAACCCTTGAGTTACTTTGAGCCGCTGTACCTCTTGCACTCTCTCGCTCACTTCACATCCTCTGTAGGCAGAGCTGTCCCCCCCCACAATTACTACAGTTTAACTTTGCGTCCTTGTCGCACTGCCCGTATTCATGCTCTCCACTGCACTTACTACACCTTTGTTTCCCCTTACATACTGCAGCTATAGGTCCAAACTTTTTGCACTTAAGGGATCTTAGTGATGGTGGGATATACAGCTTTACTTCATAACTCATGAATCCTATGAATACCCTCTCAGGAAGTTTTCCTTCAAACGTTAGCACAATTGAAAGGCTATCGGTTATAATTCCCCCTCGTCTTGTTTTCAGCTGCTTTGCTTCCTTTACCTTGGCATTAGTTATATTTTCTTTGACATCATCCACTGATTCCCTTAACGGGACCCCTGAGATTACACCCCCACAGGGTTACTGTCAAACACCACCGAACACTTGACTTTGTTACCATTTATTTTATTAACTTTGATTGCATTTCTTTGCTGCTCTTCATCCTTACATGTAATCAGTAGACAACCATTTCTTAATTTTTTTGGCACTTCTTACCTCCCCAAACTCCCTCTGCAGTGCTTTGGTTAGTTTTATTGATCCACTCGTCAAATGTAGATCCTCAATGCCTCATTAATCAATCTCACAAACACTTTATACTCCACTCTACTCCTTTCCACAACAGTAGGCATACACCTTTCCTCCTCATTACTGTTATTTGTTTTCTCTTTTTTTCCGATTTTTACCCTGAGTTATCATCCATGGTTCATAACTCCCGCTTTCTTCCATTTCCTCACACTCACTTCCTGAAACATCACTTCCCTTTGCAAACTCCTGACCATTCCCAGTCCAGCTGTCACCAACCGCCTTTACGACACTTCCTCCACTCGTCTCAGCCATCATCTCCACCAGTTTGTGCTGCCTTTGGTTAATAGAAAATCTATTTTTATTGAGGAATGGTTTTCCAAAGGTGTGTGGGCTATTGCTCACTTTATGAATGATGGACAGATTTTACAACATGGCCATTTCTGTCAGAAATTTCAGATTCAATGTACAAAAAGAAAATACAACCAAATCGTAAAGGCTATTCCTGTACCAATCCGAACTATGGTGGAACAGGATATGGTGTACTCTGACATCTCTCCTAGACTGAGACAACTTTGGATTGAAGGGGTCGAATTTTGTAATAAAAAGTGCGATAACAAATTTTTAAGATGTTCCTTACAAAATATTTGCTTTCCTAATTCTGTCAAAAGAGATTACATATTAAAAGATTTTGAAACAGTAGAAATTAAAAAGATTAGAACTAAATATCTCTCCTTTCTAATTCCCTTCAAAGCGAAAGAAATACAGTTCAAAATTTTGAATAGAATTTACCCAACCAAAGAATTTCTTAAGAAGAAATTTAAATTTGAAACTGGTAAATGTGTGTTTTGTGAAACAGAGGAGGAGGATTTGGAACATCTTTTCTTTCTATGTGATTTAATACAAAGATTTTGGATTGATTTTCAGGCTTGGCTACAGTCTAGGGGGATTCAGTTTGCCCCTTTATCCATTAAGGAAATTAAATTTGGAGTGTTTTTAAATAATAACAAAATTGAATATGGTGTTAATAATTTGCTACTTTTAGGTAAACACTTTATTCACAAATGTCGTTTTTTTAAAACTGGACCTTGTGTTGCACACTGGAAGAGTGACCTCAGGCTTTTTGCCAGGTCTTTAAGGTTGGTTGAAAATAGGGATGTTGGTTATTTTATATCCTTTTTGGATGACTTTGATTTGCTCGATTGACGTGTGTAAGGATGGTTGAGTGGCCCCTTTCTTGTTCATGTTTTTAACTTTATTGCTGTGTGTGTGTTTTTGCTTCTTTGATGTTTTTTGGATCTGTATATATATGGTGCTCTATTTGTTTGTATTTTGAATGTTTTTGGAAATAAAATAAAAAAAAAATTAAAAAAGAAATTAAAAAAAAAAAAAAACCAGTTTGTGCTGCCTACCGCCCCCAGGCTCCTCTGTTCCCGTCTTCTCAAAACAACTTCTTCTTCTTCTGGGTTGAATGGTGGTTGGCATGCCAGCTTAAACGTGCATTACCGCCACCTACTGGACTGGAGTGTGGAACAGAAGATTGGCAGGAAAATAAATCTCATCTCATTATCTGTAGCCGCTTTATCCTGTTCTACAGGGTCGCAGGCAAGCTGGAGCCTATCCCAGCTGACTACGGGCGAAAGGCGGGGTACACCCTGGGCAAGTCGCCAGGTCATCACAGGGCTGACACATAGACACAGACAACCATTCACACTCACACCTACGCTCAATTTAGAGTCACCAGTTAACCTAACCTGCATGTCTTTGGACTGTGGGGGAAACCGGAGCACCCTGAGGAAACCCACGCGGACATGGGCAGAACATGCAAACTCCACACAGAAAGGCCCTCGCCGGCCACGGGGCTCGAACCCGGACCTTCTTGCTGTGAGGCGACAGCGCTAACCACTACACCACCGTGCCACTCCCTGTGTAAACTTTGGGTAGGTTAAATTTCTTACACAGCTGATCAAAAGAGGAGAAAACCCCATCAGAGTAAAGGTCATTAAAAGGCCCAATGCCCAATTTCTGCCAG